>NC_040879.1:35238670-35566942 GCF_003676215.2 Rhopalosiphum maidis | reverse complement strand
GAAATAGCAGTTTCTAATATCAGCAACAAATAGTTCATAGTTTAAAAACTGTAATATACAATTATTTGTTTGTATTTAAATGTAACAAAATCATATTTAATCATTTTATAATAATTAATTATATCATTTTTCTAGTTACAATAGTATATTAAAACATTTAAAGGTTTTAACAAGAAACAAATATTAGTATTCACATGTCTGCAATTTTTCTTCTCATTTTACAACAAGCCTTGAAATCTGTTATCTTTTTTATAGAAGTTCTGTTTACCATACAAATAATGTGTTTTACCAATCAACATATTATTACACAAACTATAATTTATCAGCTGTGTCAACATTATGCTAGATACTTTGATTAAATATATACTGTGTAGTGTATACTTAATCAATGGTTTATAACTATTTTACATTGATGCATCTTACATCTAAATTCTGTCTATTAACATCATAAATAGATAATATATCTGATCCATCTTGTAAAATATGTATTAACTATCTATTTAATAGAGGGTAAAATATTAAATTAGTACAATTTTAACCTTAAAATAAAAAATACTAGTTTTTCTACAAAGGTAGTTTTCTATACAATAATTAATTGATACATTGATATTAATAACACATATATTGAACAATGTATATAATAATAAGTTATTGGTTATGCCACTAACACCTCTTGGAAAGCAACTTAAATAATAATAAAAAAACTTTTAATTTCTTCAGCATCCCTAAATCTGTTGTTATAGATACATCTTATGATAAATACCTGCAAATTTAACCAGATTTCTCTAAATAATTAACTAAATTGTGTTTATAAATTAATTTATTTGAAAATGAAATTATTTTTCTTACAAAAAATAATGCCAAATTTAAAATAAACTTTTTTTGACAATACTAATGAGGTTTGTTTAATTTTATAATTGTTAAATAATGAATTATATTTATAAAGGGAAAAACAATTAAACTTTGTAAAGTGATTAAAAATGTTAAGTGCATTTATTAGTTATTTATTTATATTATCATATTAGTAGAAATATAAATTATTAAAACAGTAATGAATAGTTTATATAATACACAAGTACTGTTATAATTAAGATTGTGATGGTTTAGAAAAATTACTGTATTTACAAATATAATATTAAAAACATACCCTTTTCACTACTAAATTATAAATCATACATAAATTTCTTCAATTTGTAATATTTTAGTCAATTGTTATTTTAATAGGTAATTGATTATAATTGGACAAAATAAGATAAATGGTTTTATTAACTTTAAAAATTTGATTTTAATACAAATTTAATGATTAATTTTAAAGAATAATATATATTAATCATCAATATACATTTACAATATTTTTAAGGTGTTAAAATATTTTAATTTCATTGTAGTACAATTTCAAATCTAACTAAAGTTATTTATTCTGTTTTATTTGATTTTTCTTTTGAACACCAACAATAAATGTTTATCTACTGATTAACTGTGATAAATATTTCTAATAACCACATTTATTCATAAAATTAATTTAATTATATAATTCAAAAATATATCTACTTGATATCATGAATAAAATTTAATATCTTATACTTCTTATAAGATAATTTTTTTTAAACTAAAAAGTTCATGTTATTTAAATGTTTTTAATAAAATAAAAATGTATTATTAGCTGTATCCAATTTAAAATGAAAACAGCTTAAAAACTATCCTAAACATTACAAAATGTTGAACAAAAATGCTGATATTATGTGTTTATAATTCAAAAAAATGTCAAGATAGATAATTCAGATATTATTTTTAAGAACTAATAACTTTCATTTTCATACAAGTATCCATATATAATTTGCTGTAAAATATTTCATTCAAAAAGCTATACAATATTAAATTTTTGTATATACATTTATATCTAAGTAATTTTATAAGACACAAATTTTAATAATGTACACATTTTTAATTTTTATATACTAAGTTTACTAAGGAAAGTTAATAAATGTCTAAAATATTCATACCTTTGTTCTATTAGTGTTGAAATATAAGTATAAATTTATAATTTATAAAAATCTTAAAAGGGAAATTAAAAAAATATATACCTAACTACTGTTCTACTATTTCTATATTTTATTATTTTACATTATTGAAAATATTATATTTAATTAATTTTTAAGATTGAGTAGGCTTAGAACTTTTAAAGAATTAATTATTGTTTAATCAACTAAACTTTACAATAATCACCGCTAACAATATTCCATTAAACATTCAAAATAAAGACAAATATGTAAAGTTATCTTCATTATGAATATTTCAATATTTCATACATTCTCCTGTCATGTTTTAGTATGCGGTAATATACTTACAATTTAGAAATAAGAAAAATAATGCAAGGTTATTAAAAACAAATTGAATAACTGGTTATTAAAATATTCACACACGATACTTAAAAATTTAAAAATTAATGTTTCTGTAAAATACACATGGAATTTGATTCGAGTTATATTTCAAAAATATAAGTAAATAAATAGTTTTCTGATGTTTGATTGGAAAATAAAATTATAATTTACTATCAATTATATCATTTAAGAAATAAGTGTATTAATTAAAATAAGTACAGCTATTAATATTAATGATATGATGTAATAGTTCTAACATTCAGGCTTTTAAATTTAGTGTATTATACAATAATTATTGGTTAAATTAATTAAATGAATACTTATAAATTATAAATATAATTGATTCAACTATTAAAAACATTCTAAGGTTTACTAAATATATTTTAATAAAATCTTATATGATACCTATATAATATTTTAATTGTGATTTAATATGTACAAAGAACTAAAGAACATAAATACTTAATATCTTTAGTTCTAATAGTAACCTTTAATAATATGTATAAATTTATTGTAATTATAGACATTTTTAGAATTTAATGAAATTACATTTAAAAGAAAAAATTTCAAAGAATATTAAAAATTAATTATCTAATATATTTGCACACCTATTTTACAGATAATTCATTATTGCTAATTTATTTACTTTTTTTATGGATATGTCAAATTATATAAAGATATAAGAAAATTGTTATGTTAAATTTCATAAAATCGCATGATTTACTAGTAAAAATCAATAAAATCGAATACATTAATATAAATAATTTAGTAATTTTTAATGAAAAATCTTGTTAACATTTACAAATGCTGTCAATAAAAATGTCCATTTTAACAACAGATATGGGTAGCTTACCAGCTTTTTTCAGTTTTTAGTGGTTTGATGCTTCTTCGATGTCACTCCAATCACGAAATAACAATTAATAGTTAATGAAAGATGTAACAAACACAAAATTAAGAAAAACCCTCTATTAAAATGATAAATTGAGCGATAAGAATAATGCGGGGATAAGTAATTAATGACTACTCTATACTCAAAACTCGATACACACCACGGTAAATATTAGAAAAACAAAAAAAATAATAGAACATAGTTATCATAAAAAAAAAACAAATTGAAAATAGATATCAATAAGGTCATTAAACTGTAAAACGCAAAACGCTAGTGTACCGTGTTAATAACATTTATTCGGTATAATATACTTCTCCGCAATTTTCATACTATCATTATTATTTGCAAGTGCAATTTGATTCTGATAACTGCAGACTGATTCATACGTTGAACTACGGGATAGAGTAATTTTTTTCAAAATTTTTTCTCTCAAAAAAAAAAGAACCAAAAAAAATTGTAGAATCGCCAGAATGTGTAATAAAATAATAAATGTTAATTATCAAGACGAACGGGAATATTTCTGAACATCGTCCGAAAGAAAAACGTTTTGTATACCCATTCCCCGGAACATCGGCGAGTGCACCACCCAGTCCAAGGAACCAACAGTAGCAGCGGAATAGCGGGGAAACTAAGACGTGCAGCAATCTGTCCCGATGTCAACTACGTCAGTCGTCCGTTTGGTACACTGCGGTCTATTGTATACACAGTCACACAGATATATATATTATACAATAACGTATATCTGTAAATGTATATAGTACCTATTAAATAGTCTATAGATAATATTATATTATATACGCGCGGTTATTGCATTAATGTATATTTAAATTATATTTTTGTCATTTGTCATTACGAGTTATAACAACTGACAAGTTAAAACTCGCGGCTTTACCTATTTCTATGTAAATTAGAATTACTAAATATCAATTACAAAATTAGCTATATTAAATACATTTAATAATAATACATACAGTTTACTCGGAACGAACAGGCTGGTGGCATCTTATTATTTATTATTACCTACTATATAGCTAAAATTATAATACCTATACCTAACGTCGTATGTTATATAACCAATGCCACACCACACATACCATTGGCGTATACGAACATTTTCAGTATGGAGGGGCAGTAGCGTAATTTGGAGTTATTTTATTTTTTGGGGGAGGGAGCAAAATATGAATAACATTTTTTAGTTATCGACTGAAAGTATAGTGGGAGTGAAGGTGACGCCCTTATACCCCTCATATAATTTACCAATAATATACCTATATACGTGAATGTATTAAAGATCGGTCCATAACATCTTGCAGAATTATAAAATTAGTGAAAATATAATAAATAACAAGTAGGTACTACAATTCAGCTATTTTCCTATTTACTAATCCGCATTATAATATGTTTAACTGGAAGTAAATCTATTAGAAAAAATGGTCATTAAAAATAGTTAAAAAGTTAAATTTTTTAAGCTTTAAACCTAACTAGTAAGTTAGTTATTAAATAAAACATAACTGTTTATTATAATAACTTTGTTTTGTTCAGTTAATTTAAAAATAATAGGTTATTATTATATTATATAGGTACATCCTAACTTAAATATTAAAATATTTAAATAAAACAAATCTAGGTGTAACAATTGATACCTTACTATAATTGGAATTACATAAAACACTTTTTTGTGAAAAAATATTTTAAACAAAATAAGTAAACAAATAAAACATGTTTGATTCAATAATTTAGTAGGCATAAACTTTTAATTTTGCTTAAACCATCATACAGTGGGTTACATACTATAAGAAAAAGGAATATTTGATTGAATTAATACGAAATGGTTAGGTATAGTTATTAAAAAAAAAAAACAAATGAAGTTGTACAATCAATTTAATCATAAGCACAAATGTGGAGCTAGGGGAATATCTCAAAAATAATTAATTTAGTCTCTGCAGTTGTTTATTATATTTATGTTTCACCTAATAGTTTATAAAATATACACAAATATGATTTTGATTAAATTGAAAAGAATTATTTTTTGACATTGTCGCTAAAACCTAATCAACTATAAATTACAGCGTTTGTGATCTTATGAATATATATATATGAACATATCATGGTTATCTATTAAATATTTAGCGTTTAAAGTTTTTTCTTTGAATCACGCGTAATATACTAACAAGGTAAATTTGAGTTCTTCAAAACCAATTTTCTGTTGTCAGCTTTAATATTACAGTTAATTGACACATATTAAACATATAACTATATAAGGTACGAGTATTATCTATGTTTGTACGTTGACTTTCTTTCGATATTTCAATTTTTATGCTAACTATGACTTATGAGGTATGTAAAACATTACAATTTAAAAATAATCATTATATCGTACATTTATTTGCGATAGAAAAGTTCTAAAAATATAACGTATAAACACAGTTACCATTCTTATCTCGAAGTTTGATATAGGTCAATTCACTCTAATATTAAAGCTTACAATACAAAATTGGTTCAGTTGAACATATATTTATTTGTTATGATGCGTGTGTCAGAGATATAAAAGAAAATATAGTACCTATTCAGTCACTCGGATATTTTCTTGATATAATATTATCTTCATTCAAGGTACCTATCGGCTATGATCCATTGTCGATTATTAACTTTTTGATTTAAGTTACCACTATTTCCTCAAGGTGAATTATTTGGTAGGTAATTTCTGTTGTTGTGTGGTAACAAAACTAATCACGGGAAATAAACACAAAAATAAAAACCAAAATATAAAAAAACAAGAAACAGAAAAAAAGCCATGAAAATAAAAATAAAATTTGTATATTTAGCTATTATGTCATATTTTATTAAAAATATGTTAATATTTATACGTATTACATTTAATAATATTAAAATAAAAATAATTGAAATTTTTTTAACTATTATATTGCAAAATATTATTTATTGGATCATTTTACTTTTACATTGTTTTTTTAGGTTAAAGAGTAGTAAAATATAATTTTATTTGATAGTCAAAAGGAGCTTTGAACATTTAGTATCTATAGATACCTACTAAAATATCACGCTGAATACAAATAAGCAGTAAATTATATATCTTACAAGAAAACACAGTACATATACGTTGTGTAATTATGGCATTATTTATCTAGTAACCCTAGATTAACTGATTTAAAATTGAATGACAATATTTTTTTAATTATTTTAGTTTAAAGTTTTATAATTCAATAAAATATATAGTTTTCAATGAGGTTGTTCTAAACTTTGATCGAGTACAGTCTTGATTAGTCAGAATTGATATGAAAATATGTGTATGATAAATACTGCCTTTTAAAATAATAATTGTAATCATTTTTGATCATCAAAAACGCAGTATCTTCAATATCTTTATTTTTCCAAAAAAATAATTAATTTATTAAAAGGATGGATTTTAAAGATAATTTACTAAAATAACGATTGTTATAATATTATAGAATAATTTTGTCATCAGCCAAAAATATGTAAAACCAATTTTTTCGACATTCAAATGTTTTAGATATTTGCTATGGCCTAATAATAAACGGGTAAGTAGTAGTTCGTAGATATGGTAGATAAAATTTGGTGTAGAAACTCAATTAACCTTATATTTATATAATAAAATAAAAATGTATTTATTATTATAGGAGATAATGGATCGATTTAGGGTCAATTATATTTTTGTAAAACCGACCGAAAAAACTTTGGAACGTAATAATATTGACTCTATTATTTTTCATATAAATTGTTGTTTTTATTTATGACGAAAAAAAAACATTAAAGTCATTAATCATCAAATACTGCATTCTCAGTACCTACTTACGTTTAAAATATATATTTTATATGATTATTTATGCAATCGCACTTATACACACGATTAAGGAATTATTTATTGTGTTACTTATAGTATAGTTATATTAATAATATACGTTTATATGTCCTATTATAGCCGCCATATGTATGCCAATCGACTAAGTACCGTTATACATGTAAATAGGTGAAAAGTAGTAAAAAATAGAAACGTCTAATAGTACTTCGGTATTATTTACGATATTTTTATAAAGATTAACCAAACCAAATTTTTTAAGAAATAATATAGGTATAGCTTTGCATAAATGTAAATTAATCATTTTTCGAAAACGAACTGTAAATTATGTTAAATTAATCAGTTATATATGTTTCATAACTAATTAAGTAGGTATTAAGAATATAGGTACTTCTATTAATCTACTAGCTACTGCAGTATCGCTAAAACCAATAAACATTTGAATTTCTGTGTTATTGTTTATAATATTAAATTTTCGCCTTTTTTATTTATTAGCATAGGCATTATTATTAAAATATTTATGAGTCACCTATTTTAATCAATTCAATTTTATTAATTAATAATATTAACAAAAACATATATCTACTTATAATTTTAATTATTATGGTTAACCTTGTTGGTAAAAATTATGTAATGTTATGAACATTCGTTATTTCGTATAACTAATTAATTTCGTTGCAATTTGAAAAAATATTTATTTACATATATTAGTATCAATATTAAATATACTAGATTAGTAGTATACTAAACTATAATACTATTATAGAAAAATAGATATAATTTTATTAATTGTACATACACCTCTGTGGCTCTGTCCTATCTGCGACTGAAGCTAAAAAAGTGGTATATTTATATATTATTGAACACCTACTCTTTTTATGGCCATTTTTTTTCTGAAACATTTAGCTAAATATACAGAAAACGGTGGTGATGTCAAAATTTGGTTAGACTTAGTTTCGAAGCCACAACACTATATGTTATATTAAATAATCTAATACACCTTCGAGAAATAGTTGATTTTTAGTGAAAAAGAGCACGAATCTCGATTTTCAACACGGTTCCTTACTAAAATATCTTAATATCATTTATTAAATATATATTTGTTATTTTTATGGTTTGTTAACGACAAAATACGTTTACAAGTTGTGCATTTATATTTATAAATTAAATTTTCTTAGGTTTGTTTCCTTAGTTTATAGATATGACCTAAAATAAAATTACAATTTACCAAAATATATTATTTACATACGGTTATTATTAGATAATATAATTATATTTTTAATCTAACAAAAAAAATATTACATACCTATTAGTATATTTTTGGTGGTGCAAATCGAAAAATGCAGTTAGGTAGCAAATATATTGAAATATAATACCAATGCATTTAATTGTTTGTTTAAATTTCGACGCAGACACGCAGTCAACAGTTGGTTAAATAGGGTATTGACGCGTACGCATAGGTATCTATATAAATGTAGTTAACATTTAAAAATTCGAATTTAGATATTCGGTAGGGCGCAATAGTTACACTGATCAAAAATCTCTCGCATACAGCTAAGCAATCATTATATTTTATCCACCTGCATGTTATATAATCACAAATTTCTCAACATTTTCTCAATGGCCATACGCCGCGCTTCTGTTCTACAATAATAATTGTCTGACGCACGAAATTTATACGATAAATCGATGAATAAATTACCGTGTCGGTATCTACGGATAAACGTCATATATGTATATATTTAAACGTATTAAACAACACTTGCGCCGCCGTGACAGACTGGAAATTATGAATGTGGATTCATTTAAAAACGTTGGTTTTAAATTTTAAAATAGTACCGTGACGTGTTTGATTGAGTCGGGCGTCCACCATGAGCATCACAGTTAATAGTTATTGGACATTTCCATTTGTAATCTACGTTTAATAATGGGAAAATGTTTAAATATTAAGATTTGAAAATCGTTGCAGGACTAAAATATTATCGACACGATATAATTACGATATCGATGTATCGTTTATAGCGTCCTCGTCTTCGATTGTACGTAATTTTTATCCAGTTGCATCGGGCGACTGGGAATTGCTAAAATTAGTCCCGAATAGAAACATAGACGACGATGTCTTTTGAAATCATTCTGCCCCAACAAATAGCAAATTCAGATGGTCAAGAATAAATTTGACTTTACGGCCGTCCTGGGACGACGTCATCTCTTCCCATTATGTACAGACGTACAGTATATAGATATAGAAGATAAAAAGACCAAGTGATAAGATGATATTTGTCCTTATCATTTGTTTCGATTGAAATTGATTCATACTTGGGTGAAAGTTGTCCTTAATACTTCTATTTCTCTGTAAGAAATATGGCGAAACGAGTAAAATACAGTTTACGTTGTAATTATTGTGTTTGTGAATAATCGTAGTGACACTATACATTAAGATTGTGGCTAACCAGGTACGTTAACTATAAGAACAAGAATTATATAAGTATTTTCTTCTTGGTTTTTGAAATTTTGTCAAATTGAAAATGGATACATTAATAAATACCTATTACCTATCTAATCGTCATTGATTTTATTTACTTTTTTTAACACATTAGGTACTGGGTACACATTTTACCTTGTATTACCAGTATGCAACAGAAGCTATAAAAATGATTAATGATAATTTTTATTAATAAATTAATTTGTCTTATTCAAATGTAATTTATAAGAAATATTGTTAACAATTCAATGCATTCAGCATTCAGCTTTTTTTTTTTTTGTACAATTTTTGTATCATTTTTTCTAAAAGTAAATTAATATGTTCACTTACTAAATTACATTTTGCATTTTAAGTCACAAGCAAATATTAGTCAGTAGGTCAAACATAAATTAAATTTAAAACATTGGTAAAATCTACATTATAAAATGTCTTTTCAAAATAAACTATAAAGATAATCTTAGGTTAGTAGATACCTATCTCAAGACAATTAAATCATTGATAGAAATATAAATGTATACATTTATGTAATTTTTTAAAAATGTCATATAAAAAAAGTATTTATTGGAAAAATCTTTTATAATTAATATTAATTTTTTAATAAATGGTAATATGTATTTTATTAAAACTGATTTATATTTATTTGCATATTTAGATTATTCGCAATTTAAAAAATAAAGACTAGAAAATGTATTTCATTGGCAACAGCTAAATAATTGATACCTATTAGTACAATTTATTATACACATACATATCTTAAATATTTGTCAAATATTAAAAACTATAAAACATATTTTACATAAGTACAACTATCTTGTCGTATGCGCTCTACTGGCAACATTGCGACTGTAGTATGTGCTCTATCGTATTTTATCATTACCATTCAACAACTATATTTAGATTTTAGACAATAATATATTCTTGTAATAAATGGGCAATGTAAAAGTGGTTTTAATGGCAAACACCAGTTCTTATAAATAATTAATATATTATTAAAAATAATTTTATATTATTATTATGTGTCATTCATTTCATTATCATTAATAATTATAAATATTAAAATACTTGTGCCATGTCTCTTAGAAATTTGTTAAATTTGTTCATAATAAAGATATAAATTGGATAGTAGAGCGCATATGACAAGTGTTCCATAATTGTAGGTAGACTGTAATCTGTGGTAGAGCATATATGACAAGATAGTCATAGGTACTTCTCATTTTCTTAATCACAATATACAAATTTGAAGTTTATTATTTGAATTTTTATTTTAATCTTTGGTTGTTGGTTAATTTGCTTTTAATTTAGGAGTTTAAAATTTCAGTGGAAATCAATAAAGCAACATTGGCTATTACATTAGCATTGATAAAGTAACTAAAATATGTTAGTCCGGAATATTTTCCTACCATTTTAATGTTAATATATATAGTAATAGTGATTAAAATAAAATGACAAAATTGATCAAATGTCTAATTACTATGGCTTATTAATAAAATAATTATTTTTTCGCGATAGTGTATAATTTATTAGTTATTCATTTGATATAATTTAATTATGTAGGGAATAATAATTTAGATAATACGATTGATGTATCACTGTTTTTATTTTAAATTGGTTTAGTCAGTTTGTTGGTAAAAATGAAGAGAAATTTATTAAAAATTAAAATAAAAAAAAATCCATATTTTATGATATTTATGTTTATTTCTTATTGTTATTGTACATACTTAATGTTGATCACTAATTTTTATTATTATATTCATTATGATATACGTTAATGTATAATTATCATTAAAATAAATGTTGATGTAACCAAAATATTGGTTCCTATTTTTTCAAAACTAGTAACTTTTATTATAGGTACAGAACATGCAATTGTTTTATTAAATAATACAGATTATTTTGAATTCTATTAATATTTTTTAAAATAAATTTAATATTTTTTATCATTATAATTTCTAAGTTATTACTTTTTTTGAATGACAACATATATTTTTAATTTCATATTCTAAAGAAAATATTTTTTGGAGTTTTTCAATAAATTAAAATCAAACTTCGGATAAGTAGCCTATGACTTATGAGAAATTAAAGTTTAGGTATATGGAGTAGTAGACTAACATTTGACCGAGTATGCACATATTTTACCATTCCGTTCAACTATATTTGTCTACTTTAAATATTTAATTTGTTTATTTAGATTTTGAAATAAAAATTTGTTTAATAAAATAATTGGCTTGTGTAATAAAAGTTACTTGAAAAAATAGAAACTAACATTTTGCTTATATGATATTTATTTAAATCATAAATTACACATTTACATATCATTTATGTAATGTAGATTGTTTTTTTTTATTTCGACATATTTTTTATAATTTTTTTAATTTTTTTTATTTTGACTGAAAATTATGTAAAAAATATTTTCAAAAACATTAATAGATTTTGAAATAATGAGTGTTGTTTGATAAAAGAATCATACAGTACCTAACCAATGTTTTTTGGTCATTAACATTAACATTAAGTTACTGACAATAAATAATATCCAATTTTTAATAAGTGTCAGTAATATATCTATATAATAGGCAGTGAAATAATGTTTTGTAAATTGTCCATATATTTTTATTTGTTATGCGTGCTTAGTAATAATACTGCATACTTGTGATGAAAATTAAAAATAATTTATGATATAAAATTAATATGTTTATTCAATTAATTTTATTATTGCTATTTTTAGTCTTAATTTATGTTTAAAAGTGAAAATAAATAATAATCATACAATATTGATTCTATTAATTTAATTTAATGATTATTATTTGCCCATTATTTAAATAAATAAAATGATATCTGATATGTGCAATTTCTTTCAGTTTTAATGTTAGAACTATTTAATAAACATTCAGTGACATGGAAGAAAAAGATGTAACATTCATTTTGCAACTTGGGTTAATTCGTGACTCTGTAACATTGAATGCATCTTCTTTTACTTTAAGAACTTTAAAAGAAGCAGCATGTGATTTTGTGAACATAAAAGTAAGTAGTAACAATGTTTATTACAGTACTTAATAATGTTAAATTATTTTAATATCCCACTACATAGAAAACATTTTTGAATAGTATTATGTGTGTAAAACTATTTAATATTATATTAAAAAGAATTGGATGTTAGACATCTTTAATGTTTTCTTTAATTTGTTTTTTCTCTCTCTTTACTTTTTTCTCTATTACATTTTAGTGGATTATTCTAGAATCTATTACCTAGATTTCAGATAGTATAATAAATATAAAGCATTGTTGTAAATCAAATCACAATTGATTTAAATAGTAAGTTATGAGCACAATAGAGTTTGTTTTATATTTATGCAATTTTTATTATGAACAAAACATCTGAGCAATAAAAAAAACTCAAAACTTTTGATGTAGCATTAGTTCTATTAACTAATAGTTTTACCCATATTATTATTTAGGTGGGTAAGATTTTATGTAGTTATTTAAAATTTTATAAAAATTATAAAGACATTAACAATTTATAAAATATTAATGATTCTTTAAAAATGAATCAAGTATTTGAAATTGTCTATCAATTCAATAATTTTATATTTATTAAACTAGTATGATTCATATTTTATATCTTATCTCTTTTTTTGTAAATTATAAAAAATTGAAATTATGTTCACCTAGATAATTATTAATAATGTCAATAATGTTGTTTTGTTTAAACTTTTTGATTTGTTATTTATTCATAGTGTCCTGATCATAGCCTCACTCGATTAGCAGAGAGGATTTTACTGTTCCGTCATAATTATTCATGTGATCAAATTCTTGTACCTGTCAATAATGTTATTGATATAAGTGATGAAACTATAATTGAAATAATTCTGTCAGGTAATTATACATTTATTATGGTTCTATAATATGTTTATATGTATTCAACAATTTATACATTAGTATACTTTTGTAATTTTGTACTTGTATTAATAAATATTTATTTAAATTATATTTAGGTCAATCATTATCCGAGGAATATGAGAGCTCAGTTATTAAACCACATTCTTTAGCAGTACATTCATATAAAACTCCGACATTTTGTGATTATTGTGGTCAAATGCTATTTGGGATAGTACGTCAAGGTTTAAAATGTTCAGGTATTTAACATACAAAAATAATTGATTCAACTCAGACAATTAATAGAGCAAGTAATAAAAAATAAATTTTAATTTATTAAGTTTGTGCTCCATAATTGTATACGTATATACTAATTTCCATGTTTTGTTGTTATAAATATATTAAATACACTTAAACATATTTTTTTAATTGTTATTACTGTTATTAGGTTGTAATTTAAATTACCACAAAAGATGTGTTGTTAAACTGCTCAATGATTGCGGAGGTGGTAGCAGACATAAAAATAGACATAAAACAAGTTCTTCTAATTTAAGTGTTTCAACTCGTAGTCCATCAAATGTTTCATTGATATCTGCAGTATCAGATGAATCAGTATGTTAAACTTAATAAGTTCAATTAATTTTATAACTATTCTTAAAATCTTCTGTTATTATATTTAATTTCTTTTTCATTTTTAGGGAATTAGTGGAAATTTATTGAATGTACCTATGAAAAGCAAAAGCCGATCACCCTCTCCTGTCAAAATACCACACACATTTGTTATACATTCATATACTAGACCTACAATTTGTCAACATTGTAAAAAATTGCTTAAAGGAATTTATAAACAAGGAGTACAGTGCAAAGATTGCCATTATAATGTGCATAAAAAGTGTATGGACGATGTGCCAAAAGATTGCATTAGTGATTATCCAATTGATTTAAATGGTTAGTAGCGACCACTATTATTTATACCAGTATAATTTTTTTTATAATCGAATTTAAAAATGTTAAGTACATACTTTTATGAACAATATACACTTGGAATTTCAATTAAGCATTTCTATTCGTAATTTTTTTTTTTTTAAATAAAAACAAAAAATGTGGGTTAAGGTTTTATAATTTATTTAAAATTAATTGTAGTTCTTAAATAAAAAAAAAATAACCCAAAATAATAAACTATACTGTAATATAGACAAATTTTAAACTTCAGAAGTATTGTAAATTCCAAACTACCAAGACGTGTACACTAGTTTGACAGTACCTACATTTTTTTTTTTTATTAATGAAATATTCATTTGAATCGAGTATAATATACTTTTCAATAAGTTGCAATTTTATTACCCAACAATTGGTTATAATTTTAACATTTTGATTGGTTTAAAAAAAGTACAGTTTACTTAGTTTATATTGTTGGGTAATAAGAGTATACTCAGTGTACAAAATTGATTTATTATTTGTAACTTTTTTTTTTAAGAAGATCAAACATATTACAAAATAGATATTATTAAATTACAATTTATGATTGATTTATCTCCTTTAAGCTTAGCTTGTGTTGGAGATAGGGAGTTATCAATTACTAATTAATAATAAAATAAATATTACATAAACAAATATAAGAATATCAAATAAAGTATAAACTAGAATAAATTACATCAAAAAAATATGTGAGAGATGAAATAGAAAACAGAATAAATTGAGATATATGAAGAAAAAAAATAAAAGTAATAAATAAAAAAAAATAATTTTGAAACATTAACAGGTGTTTTGCTCCAATTCTAAAAATAATTAATTTGATTCAATATTATTATTTAATTATATCTAGTATAGAATATAGTTAAACAACTATTGTTTTCAATATTTTTTACATTTAATCCTTGGGTGTTTAAATTTAGAAAATTCTTGTAAAATTATAAACACAGTTTTATTTGTTTCTATACCTAATTTATTACTCTACTCAGAATTTTAATATACCACGTGTCTACAGGAACAGTAAATTTTATCACTCATTAACCTGTAAATATTTTTCAATTCTGTTTGTGGAATGTTAAACTAGACTGGGGGATTATAAATTCCTTTAACTTCACAATTTATTTAACCCATGCATTTTGTACAACACAACACAACTTTTATTTTTTTTTAATGGCAAACCTTATTTGATTGTCATTTCCGATTCGAAATTAATCAATTTTTTCAAGTGATTTTTCTATCAATTTGTATTCTAAACCCCGAATTGGCTCTATCAGTTTAGTTTAATATAATATTGCTATATAACAAAATTGAAAAATATTTACTCTATTTTTATGCGGACACGGTATAAGGTTATTCATATTTAAAAAATTATAAACATTGTTTGATTAATTTATTTTTGTATAACTATCATTTTGTTCATTTTATCTAACTAATTTTATTAATAATTTGAGTTAAAAATTTTAGTCTAACAAAAATCTATAATTTAAAAAAAATGTGACTATACCTTGATAGCATGATCCAATATTGTTAAATAACTGTAGTATCTATACAACTAATAAATGTGATGCTCACACAATATTTCTTCAAAACTTATTATGTAAAATGAATTATATTGTTAAAAATATTTATAAACTTTTTGCATATAATATGATTAATATATTAATTTAAATTTCACTATTTAACTTATTATTTATTGCTAAAATAAGAAAAGTGTTATACTTTACTTAAATGTATATCATTAAAATAATTTTAGGTTGGAATTGACTTAGATAATCACTTATCAGTAAATATATATACATATTCAAATAAATTAAATGAAAAACCAATTAATACACATAAAATAATCAAAACAATAAGAATATTTCTTTGTTATCTATGACTCATACTCTTTATCTTTAATGATATAAAAATTATTATGAGTAACTTATCAAGATATCCCTAATAATTTTAAATTTATGTAATAAATGTAATACATTTTAGATTATAGCTATTTTGATATAATTAACAAAATCTACTAGAACAGTATAAATTATATTATATAGTATTCACTTATTTATTTTAATTATTATTCACTTTATAATTGATTAAGATAAAATTTTAAAATTTAATTTAATTTTTTAATTTTTAAGTATTTTTATCTAAATAATAATATAACATTAATTATTTAGAAAGTGGTGTAGGCAGTGAATCCGAGCATGAAGGGTCTGGCAGCAAAGGTGAAGACGATAGTGATGGTGAAAATAATACACCATCACCTCCTTATGTTGTTCCAACAATGGTAACTAATTCTCAAAACGGACAAAGTTCTTGTAATCTGGTAAGAGAAATAGATTATTTCTACTGATTTCTTCATAAATTAATTTTTGTTATATACATAGATATATTTATTCAGTGTGAATTATTATTGTCTTAGGAGACTGTTGGACATTTTACAGATAATATAAATCATACTCCTCAAGATGATTTAAATTATGTTGGGTAAAGTATTAACCTTATTTTTTTTTACTAATCTATAATTATTAATTAAATTAATAATGTTATAATTGTAAACAAAATTTTATTTTTTCAGTTCTACATCTAGTAATAATATTCCATTGATGCGAATAGTTCAATCTATCAAACATACTAAGAGACGATGTGGTTCAAAAGTCATAAAAGAAGGTTGGTTAGTTCATTTTACTAACAAAGACAAACAGGTATGTGTATCTTAATAAATATAACTAAATATAATATTTATATGATAAGCATAAATCTTTCTTCCCATAGAGAAAAAGTCATTATTGGAGGTTGGATTCAAAAGCTATTACACTATTTGTTAATGACAAAACATCAAAGTATTACAAAGAAATTCCTTTGTCCGAAATACTTTACATTGATAGTGCAATTGTTCCTCGAGCTCCTGGTAATATTCAAATGTATTCAATTATATATTTGATTTTTATTTAAAATAATTGTTTCAGGTCCAATGCATTGTTTTGAACTTAAAACTACTAACCTTGAGTATTATGTTGGTGGTGAAGAACAAAACTTATCTGGAGGAACAAATGTCGAAGATAATTGTAGTGATACTTGGACCAAGGGAGAGAAAGACTGGGAGAGTATAATTCAACAGGCATTAATGCCTGTACCATCCAACTCTACAAGTTAGTAGTCTTATAATTAACCAGGGCTGTTCGCTAAGCTACTTGCCATATTTTTGCTCAAACCTAACAATTTTTCTCTCTAATTAACAATTACTCTAAGAAATGTAATATTAATTAAAAATAATGTTTTGTTTTATTCCTTGAATTGTACCACCAATGTGCAATGTCTTAACTTGTTTATAGTTTAGTAACTGCCCCGAAAGTATTATTTGTTTATAAAACTACTTAGCTTGTGTTCTCATATCATTATGTTTGTGTGTTTTGTGTTACATTTTATAGTAATAATAAACAATAATAACATAATAAGCTGCACTTGTGTATATAAAATCAATAAAATGAACTGTATATTATTTAGAAACGATTTACTCAAAACCTGTTATATTTTAATTACACTTTTAATTCTAACACTGTATTATAACACTGTTGGTATGCCACTGTATTTTTACACAAACGCATGAATGTGCTTAAATGAACACATCATAATATCAACTGTATATTACCTTTTTTTCTAAAAAAAAGATTTATTTTAAACTAATCATTACTTATTTACTAATTTATGTATATGTCATAAACATTTTATATAAAAATAGAACTACATGTAGAAAAAACTAAGCAAAAAAAATATTTTGTCACAATATTTTTTATATCAATTAGCTTACATAATATAATAGTTTTTAATCTACTTAATATATTTTATCAATATTGTTAATAGTATAATGATAATTAACTTATAATACTTAAAAGAAGTTAGATTTATAACATACGGTAAAGTTATAATTGACCTCACTGTTAACTGATACTTTCATGACAACAAAATGTAGTTAAGTTTTATAATTATTATCATGTTAAAATATATTTATTTTATGTGTTATTAACTATGATGGATAATAAAACCACCAGGAAATGGGATAGCCCAGAGAGGCCGAAGAAGAAGAATAAAGCTACTAGCACTATTTATATAAATTATTCAGTTTTTTGACTAGTAGTAATTTGTGTTTTACCCTTTTTGTTTTTCAAAACTGATAATTGTAGAAAACCTCATACTAATATCATATTCAGAAATGACAAAAGTGGAATGAACTGTTAAAAAATAATGTTTACCTAACTGCCTGTATTATGCAAGTTTTCAAACTGCATGGTATCAGTTTTTGTATTTCTGAATATTATAAATTTAATATATTTTTATTAAAATATTGTTAACACTTATGCGGGGGGGATATAACTCCTATTCATCCACCTCTAGATACTCTATTGCCTTGTATATATACATTATATTATGGAACATTTATAGTCAAAATAACTTAACTTTATAGTTTAAATGTTTGAAAGTTATTTCATAATGCTGTTCATTTATATTAATATTTCTATAATTGTTATGTATTTAGTGATGAATATGTTTGTCAAATAAGCATGTTTTATACTTTTTCACCATCATTCAGCTACTTAATTTACTTTTTTTTTTAAAAAGTTAATTCTTATTGAGATAAACACATATATGCATTTAGTTTAATTTTTATTTAAATATACCTAATACCTTAAATTAAGGCTTATTTTTAATTTTTTTTCTAAAAGAAGTTTTATTAAATCATAATTATGTATTTGAAAATTGAATTAATTGTGCATACGATTATAAATTATAGATATCTAAAAATACCTTGTTGAATTAAACATAAACTAAAATGTATTATCATTTTTTTCTAGCAAAAAAAAAAAAATTATATAGTATTTCAAATAGAACACAACATCCAAAAAATTATCTGTGCTGCTTGATGAAAATTTATTTTGGACTTGTAAGTTATATTTGTGTTTGAATAACGAAAGTATTTATTTTGTATAGGTTTTCAAGTTGTTAAATTAAAATATAACCAATATTAATGTTGATTTAAATAAAATCTTTACTATTATAACTAAAATATAACACACACACAAACATAATATTGGTACATTTGATAGTAGATTATATTAGATAATAAATTAAACATACTTATATTAGTTAAACTTAATTATTTTTATAAATGTATTTTATAATTATAATCATTAAAGAGAAGTTTGTGGGATTTGTAATTGTAATTGAACTTTTAAATAATATATATATATTAATATAGTGTCACGTTCAGTTAATGAGACTAATGAGCAACAACAAAGTGTGACAGATATGAGCCAATTGTATCAAATATTCCCTGACGAAGTGTTGGGTTCCGGTCAATTTGGAATTGTGTATGGAGGTATGTCCTTGATCATTTCTATATTCTACATATAGAATATTAACATTGTTTAATATAATTTAAAGATATTTTGATGTATTTCATTGAATTATTTCAGGTAAACATAGAAAATCAGGTAAAACTGTTGCTATTAAAGTAATAGATAAACTAAGATTTCCTACTAAACAAGAAGCTGCTTTAAAAAATGAAGTAGCCATTCTTGGAAAATTAGAACACCCTGGTGTGGTAAACCTTGATTGTATGTTTGAGACAACAGAGCGTATTTTTGTAGTCATGGAAAAATTGAGAGGAGATATGTTGGAAATGATATTATCCAGTGAACGCAGACGATTATCAGAACGTATTACCAAGTTTTTGATTACCCAAGTGAGTTAAATTATTATATAAATACATCTTATTATTATTTAAATAGTGATTGTATAAATAAAAAATATATTTAGAAAACTACTTCTAAAAATAATGAATTATGTAGTTTTAAAAAATTCATAACATACGTTTTCTATTTTTTTGTTATACATATTGCATAATCAGGTTTTATTAATAAAATAATAAACTTATTGTTAAAAAAAATTAAAACTATTAATTTAATTATCAAATATCTTCCAAAAACACTATTCATTTTGTCCAAATAATAGAACATTGATGCAATTTTGTTTTTTAGATATTGATAGCACTTAAGCATTTACATAGCAAAAACATAGTTCATTGTGATCTAAAACCAGAGAATGTTCTTCTTAGTTCAAATTCTGATTTCCCACAAGTTAAGTTATGTGATTTTGGATTTGCTCGAATAATTGGTGAAAAATCATTTCGTCGATCAGTAGTTGGAACTCCTGCTTATCTTGGTTAGTATAAGTTCTTTAGTATAAGTTTCAACTTGTACCTTTTTTATGTATGAATAATATGATTTCAGCACCTGAAGTTTTACGAAATAAAGGATATAATAGATCTTTAGATATGTGGAGTGTTGGAGTTATAGTTTATGTCAGCCTAAGTGGAACGTTTCCTTTTAATGAAGATGAAGATATTAATGATCAAATACAAAATGCTGCTTTTATGTATCCAAGAAATCCATGGAAAGAAATTTCACATGACGGTATTATTATTTATAATTTAGTATAAGTTATATATTGATGTAATAATTTTCTTTTGTTTTTTGCTATTTTAATATAACTAAAATCTATTTTAATTTTCCAGCAATTGATCTTATAACTAATTTGTTACAAGTAAAGCAAAGAAAACGATTTACTGTTGACAAATCATTAGTACACGTTTGGTTACAGGTAAATATTTTACATAATGTTTTTTTATTTTACTAGTACATTCATAATACTTTTAACATTTTGTTTATAAAATAATGCAATTCATTTTTTTGTGATATTTTGTCAGCAATTATTATTTGAATTTACATATTATTATATGTACATTTATTAGCTTAGAAACTTATAATATTTGCGTATTGCTTTTGGATAGTGTAATAAAAAAACTACTTGGGATATAAGGTATATGTTTTGCCTTATTAGTAACTAGACACTATTTTTGCATATTTTTTAGCGTTTTTTTATTAATAAAAAAAAGTGTTCATAAAAATGTAATCTAATAATTCAAATACCTATATTTTACCAGAATTATATAAGTATGTGTACTCTTTGTGTGTTAAGTTACTCCTATTGATGAAAATTTTTATGCATTGATTTATAATTTAATTTTTTGTTTTTATAAAATTGTACGGCTTTGTTTTTGAAGCTATACACTATTACTATTTAAAAAGAAAAATATTATAAATAATAAATAATTATTCAGTTGACATTTTAAATTTTGAGTGATTGATTTTACAATAGTATGTCATTTGTATGTACATATTTTATACTAGAAAAATAATTTTTGATTTCAACTTTATAATTGGTTATTGGTGAAAAATTGGATTTAGTTGGTAGTTATAAGAGATCAAAAATAAATGTTTAGGCTTTTACATTTTAGTTGTAATTTTAAAAGTATTAATTGTAGAAATTATATTGTTACTTTAATGTTAATAAAAAATGTTAAGCCTAATTAAAAAGTTTGAAAAATGTATGATCCCACATTAGTTGTTCTTTTAACTATATAAAAATATTATAAAGATATTGGTAAAATTATAATATAAATATAATATGTGGGTATAAATATTAATACTTAAATACAACTAGTAATGATATCATTGAATTAACATTTTAAATATCCATTATATTGACTTTCAACACCTACTGTACTGCGGAGTATAGTATCCACTTTCCCATTTTCTTGATCGTTTTAGTATACATATATTTTATATTTTTTTACACAACGCTTTATTTTTTTGATAGTATTGTGATACATATTTTTAATTTTTTGGACCTTAAAAATTCTTAGCATGTATTATTAAAATTATATTTAAAATTAAAAGAATTTAATAGTTAGCAGTTAGAACGACTTTAAATGTATTATTTGTGTAAATAAATTATTTTGACGTTCAGAAATAGTTATATTAACCTTAATTACAATGGTATTATTGTTCAAATTAATATGATTCTTAATTTACACATTTTTATTTATTTATTTAGGATTATCAAACATGGTGTGATTTAAGAGAACTCGAAAAATCAACAGGAAATGGTACTCGATTTTTAACACATGAATCTGATGATGCCCGTTGGGAAACGTTTCAAAGGCATTCAAGATTTTTATGAAAGTAATCAATTTAAATACAAGAAGATTTTAGCTAAACATTCCTTCTACATGAATATATCTCTTTAATCCATTCAATTTTACTTTAGTATAAAATATAAAATATGCAATAGATGTTTTATTTTATAAAGCATATATTTCAGATGATTTCAATAACTTTTATATTATATTATAATTGTTTAATACATTTTTGGTTATCCGCCAAAAATATACTATTTTTTAAGAAATTTGCTTGTTTTTTTTATCTTAAAAATTAATCATAGTTTTTAATTGTTAATATTCAGTATTGTCAAATAATTTTTTTAAAGGATTATTTTAAATTCATAGGAACAGCTTTATAATTATAATCAACAAAACCTTTTGTTTTATATTTATAATAATAATATCTAGTATTATATAATTAAGTTTTTTTATACGTTTTATTTGATTACTATGTTTTAGTTATATATTTGTTAAATCATGTATAAAACATTAAAGTATTATTCTATTATTAATATTTTTCTTAAAATCTGACAGCTAATAATTTTAATAAAATGTTGGTGCTTTAATGTAATGCCAAATTTGTAATAATTAGTAAATACTAATTATTGAGTTAGCTTAAATTTTAATTAAGACTTAATGAAGTGCTAAACATGTCAATTTAAATTAATAAATGCTTGATTTTTACTAAATTAGTATGAAAATTATGTTTTATATACATAAAATAGTAACTAATATTTTAATTTTAATTTATCAATTCGTTAATCTTGTAAAATATTAATAGTGTTTTTACTTAATTATACGAGTATATTATAGTCTTTAGTTGACCATATAAAGTATTTATTTAATGAGGTTTTATAATTTTCATTTTTTAAGAATAATTTTAATACATTTTATGCATTTAATCTTTTCTTAAAGTAAAATATGACTAACAAATCAAAATGCTGTTGTGGTCATTTATTCTTGATACAACATTTAATTAATTTTAATATTTGTAAAATGGAACAGTTTTATTAGAAGTTAACATTTTAGAATACTGGTAATATTGTATATAATCTGCTACCTATATTATATAATAATTAACTAGACTTGAAATTGCATCTTCTGTATGGAAAATATATTTGTAATATAAATTTTTTTTTAATTTTTAAAATTTATATTTTTTTAAAAATTAGTTAATATTCTTAACTAATTGGATTAAAAGCTTATTCTTAATTAATTGGGTTAAAAGCTGTTTTAGATTTTAAAATGTTTGAAATTTGAATTTCTTTCTAAATTGATATTTACTTCTATTTAAAACATTAAAGAGACTTCATGCATACATATTTATTTATTACTTTTATAATATGTTAATAGATTTTTCTATCTGATAAATTGTTCATGCTTGTGTTTTTAATTTATTAAAATATTAGATTTGTATTATTAAAACTCAAATATGATGTGACATGATACTATTATTTAAATTATTAAAAATATCTAGCCAAAATAAATTGTATATTTAATGAATAGAAGAAAAAGCACTTAAATATATAGTACAACAAAATATTTGAATGAAATATTATTCTTTTATATCCTATATTGATATTTATTGTACATAAATATTTTGCTTTAAATGAAATTACTTAAAAATAAATTCTACAAAATGTCCAACTTCTTTCTTTAAACTCCTAGTTATTTTGAAGTTTAAATTTTTTTCCTTCATTTTATATTACAATTGATTTATTGAGCATGAGTAAATATTTCAATATACATAAAATTGTATTTCTTTATTAACATAATTAGTGTCTTATCAAATTAAAATAGTAAATACTCACGTATTTCATGGTTATTCTTGGTATTTATCTGTCATTGATATACTGTTTTAAAAGTACTACCACTTAATATTTATTAAGTTTATGTATCAATTATATATGAGTAAAAATTTTTATTTTCAATAATTATTATTGAATTTGTAGACTTTTACTTTAGAAAATTAATTATGGTTTAACATTTTTTATATTTTATGTTTTAAAACTATATATATATATATATATATATTAATAATAATCAAAAATAATTATGTGTAAATGGATAAAGTGAAGAGAAGCACATTTTTTAGTACAAAAAGATGCTATAGAGATTAAAGTAGAATTTATAAATTAGTTGTGAGACTAGTTATATTATACACATGATACATTTGAAAATTGTGTAGTAAATGATAAAATAGCACAGGTTCATTGTAGCACAGAGATGAGAATGATAAGGTGAACGTGTGAACTGATGGGAAGGAAAAAATAAGAAAGGACAAAATGAAGGGAATAGGCTAAGATGGTTCACTCATGTTATTATAGAAGGTGACTTGGACACTAGAGGATAGCTATATAAATTAATACAGTAGGAAAGAGAGATAGAGGAAGACTGAAAAAAAGAATAAAAACATACTTTACAAAAATACTGTTATTATTAATTATAAACTTTTTCATACTGTTAAATTAGTTTCTAATTGTTGAATTTAAAATAAAAATAAAAATAAGTATATAATATTGTTCAAAATTATTACAATGGTTGTTGTTGCTTTTGACATTGTCGAGACCAGATAATAATTATGCCTTGTACATCACTAGTCGCTAATATAGTCTCATCATAATTAAATGTAACGCCTAAAGTCACACAAGCATGCCCTTGCAATTTATTGACTGCATAATTAGATTCCCTTTCTACGTCTACAAAATAAACGCAAGAATCTTCACTGCTTGTAACTGTAAAATTAAAGTATTAAATTACTAAATTCTGATAATATAATATGAAAACTAACACATACCAACACAAGCACCCTGTCTAAATGACATAATAGGACAGAATGTTGAACGTAATAAGTTATTACTAAGAGCATGATGAACCAAAAACTTCCTTTTTAAAAATAACGAACCACCATCATTTTCAGAAACTCTATAACATAATGATAATATTAATATTTAATTAATTTCAAATTAATTTTATAAGACAAACTTGTAAAGACATAATATATTATTTGCACAATTTGCCAGCAACATTGGATCTCTAGCTTCTCGGCTAATCCATGATCTCCAACTCAAACATGTAATTGCACCACGATTTGGTGATATTAAAATTCGATGACACTTAGTAAGAATACTACTATCACTGCTACTTAATTTGAGAGACACAATTTCACTCTATATGTAGATTAAATTAATATTATTATTTACTTAATCAAATAGTAATATACTTTTATGAATATTATTACCTTGTCATTTCCAACCCATATTATTTGTCCACTATTATTAACTGCAAGAGATAAAATTTGACCTCCAATTTTGTGTTTTCCGCCTTTTGGGTACATACCCGTAGATACATTTAATACACACACAAATCCCGCTTTGTTGCCAGTCTACAGTTATAAATTAAATTATAGTATATAACTCATATCTAATAATAAATATATAAATACCATACAATGAGAATATTGTTGTTGATAGGATTAAATAAACAGACCAAGACAGATGAATAAAAAGGATCGCTAACACATCTTAGACAACAATGTCGAATTGCATCCCAAAAGCAAATAGTTGCATCAGTAGAACAACTAGCAATTAATTCATCCGAAGCAGACCAATCACAACCTAAAATATTCATATTGAACATATTTGAAATTGGAAATTGTCATAAATAAATATAAGTATATATTAGGTTTAATATGCAAAATTACAACATCTACTTTTGACCAGACATGTCCTGCTTATTGTCTATTTAATTAATTTACTCTTCATTATTACCATTATATCCAGTGGCATGTCCAGAACTTTTTTTATGGATGG
The DNA here is from genome assembly GCF_003676215.2 of Rhopalosiphum maidis. Classification (NCBI taxonomy): domain Eukaryota; kingdom Metazoa; phylum Arthropoda; class Insecta; order Hemiptera; family Aphididae; genus Rhopalosiphum; species Rhopalosiphum maidis. Next base: position 35,540,648 of record NC_040879.1, on the reverse strand, counting down.
GCCACAAAAGTTAAGTTCAGAATGGTTTTACTCCCTCCTCATATTATAATTTGATCTAATTAAGTTTTAATATTTTTATTCTAAATGACTAATTTTTATATTTTTATAATAAATAGTAGTTTACCTTTTATTAAAACATAAACTCTTTAAATATTCAAATCTTTTATTTTTATTGAAATACCTAATCTAATCAAAACTAATTTTTTTTCTAACTATAAATTATATTTTCATTTTTCATTGAGCATCGAACTTATACTAGTCTAGTACTTATATAAAAATGTGGGTGAGCACTTGCCTACCAGGCCCATTCCCTAAACATGCCACTGACTTTATCTGATTGATTGTATAACCTGAGGTCAATGATCACCATTGGTTTTTAACTTATACTTTTTAGCTTTTATAGCCAAATCTTTGTCGAAGCATTTTACTATTTTTTTTATTGGCTTTTGTTTAAGACCATGTTTTACGGGAATAAAATGCAATAGGTTTGAAAAGATTTTCATGAATTGTTATTTTAGATATTTTAAAAAAATAATACAATTCTAAATTCTAAATTTCTATTTACTTTTAAATAATACAATTTTATATAAATAGAAAAGTGAAGTCAATGTTCTCAAAACATTTTCTGCATTTAATCTTCTTTACATATCCTCATTTACACTACTGGTTATAAACCAACTGCAGATACCACCCTGTTAAATCTCATTTCTCCTACTATTAATTTCATTTTTTTGTAAGTGTATTTTCAATGATATTATGAACTTTGTTTGATTTCATTAATTACTAATCCCATGTCTTTATTGTTTTCTGTTAGATCCAATTTTGTTACTTAGGTTTGCTTCTGTCTTCGTATGTCAGAATATATGTACTGATGTACTGGTATAATAACTTATAATTTTTTTTAAATTTATACTTTGTTTAAAACTTCAATACCTCCTAAAAATTAAGTTTTGGATTACTTCTACTTTTTTATCTATTTGTCTTATTTTTTTCTATTATATAGAGTACATAATTATTAGAGCTCAAATTTTTATGATATTATACCTATTTTTTTTAGAGTAATAAGAATTATACCAAAATTTGACTTAAATTTTATTCATTAAATCTAAATTTCAAATTGAATTACTTATTTTACATAAGGTGATTATTTTTAGATTTAATACAATATTTCTTATTTTAAAATTAGAAATAATTAAAATTGTTTAATTTTATCATTATTACTTTAAACATTTACAAGAAAAATTAATGATAATATTATTATCATTTAACGTATAAATCAGTTTTGCAAATTTATATTTATATTTTAAGACATATACACAGCCCAGCAGGTTTTACCGATTATTAAGTAGGTATGATGAGTAAAATAAATGCATTTTAGTTAAACAACATACTTTTCCCATTTTAATTTATTATAAATTTTATATTTTTATTTATATAATTTTAATCTAAATAATACATTATTTTGAGTTTAAAATGATATTTATCCTTTTTTTTTACATAGACTTGTAGAAAAATAATCAATTATCATAAATTATATTTAATACATTTGATTTGAAGGCATATAATTGCAAATTAAAACATTTTTAAAGGCGTATTTTATTAAATTGATGGTCATTAAAATTCTAACTCTAATTATAATAAATGCATAATATTATATGTCTTACCAGTTACTGGGCCCGTATGACATCTTAGTATAGCTTTTATACATGGTGGTGAAGTCAAAACATCACAAATACTAAGAGTTCCATCATTTGATGCACAACATAATTTTGATTTATCATTATTAGCAAACTTCAACATTGTTACTGCATCTGAATGCTAAATCAACAAGAAAATAATAAATATAAACAAATTTTATAAAATGGGATATGTACCTGATCATAGATGTGATGAACATTATTAAATGCATAATTTTCTTCCATAGTACTATTTCCAACAATAGCTTTGGAAGCTTGAGCATGAGTGGTTGGAATAGGTGATGATAAAAAATCATATTTTCGAGGTAATAAATCTATTTCTAATTGCTTGTCTTTATTTAAACTCATCTGTTAAAAGTTAAAACTAAGTAATAATTTAAATAGTTCAATTAATTTGAAATGTATTTTATATATTAGTATATCCTAAACATATCCACTAAGAGACTACTTAGAAATACAAATATTATATTGTACAGGGCCGTATCCAGAGCAGGGCAAGAGGGTATGGGTCACATATTTACACATATTTTACATGGCACAAATTACAATAGTAGTTATAAGTTTTTCTTCAGTATGTAATAATTTTTTCATATATATATAATATATATTTATTATAATAACTTACTACAGTAGTCTTTCTCTATTTTTATTGTATAAAAATTATTTATATTTAAGGCTGTTGGAGCACAAAATTTTAAATATTGACAATTCATTATGCATGAAATATCTTAATATCTATATATGATGCGTATAATTGATATGTGTGGTAATATTCTCGTAAAATAGGCAGGCGTGTATGTATTTATAGCATAACTGTATTTATACAAAATGTACATGGCTTTTCAAATGCATATTTTTTACTGCGGGGGGGGGGGGAGCAAAAATGCAATGGTTCACCAAGGATGCCACCACATCACAATACAGTCCTGCATTGGTATTATAATTTATATTTCAATTTTTAAATATAACAATATCTTAATCACCACATTTAGTAAGTTATTTGAAATTATTATTTAAATATATCAAGATTAATTTACTGACCTCTTCAGATATACTTGGAGACCACAATTTAGAAAACGCTTCAATAGATTATGAGTTTCATATAAACTACAAAATTGATATAAACTATACTCTAAACCTAAAAATATTAACTATAAAAAATGCCCCAATTGTGTTTAACTTTCAATTTATTGAAGCGCATCATGAAATTTGTTGTATTCTTTTACTACCTTAAAATGCTATATTACATTTCATTGTCAAACCAATATATTGTGTCTATATTTGTGTATTTACCAAACTAGTACTTTGACTACAGGCACTGTTAGACTGCATATCAAAATTTATATTGTATCTGTTTTGTAAAATTGCTGATCTAATACGTAAATACCTTCTTCTCATACCTGGAATCATATCCTTAAAAAGAAAAATCATAAATAGATATGTACTTAAACTTGGTACTCAAAACTATACTATTAATATTAAAACTTACATCTTGTTTAGATTTTTCTCTGAGGAGTTGACTTCTTCTTCTAATGTAAAGTGTTCCTAAACAAAAATGGCACATTAAGATTAAAATTTTTTTTATTATTTCGTACTTGATAAAATTTATCAGGTATAACATTATTATTTAAAATAGATAATACAGTAATAAGTTAAAAAAATAAAGGTTTTTACTAGAGAAAAAAAAATTGATACATTTTTTTTTTTGTTAAATTAAAGACTGTAATTAAAAAAAAAATGAATTTCAAATGATATTAACAATTTTGAAAATTCTAAATGGTGAAGAAGCTTTAAGTTAATAGTTTTCTGATGACTTCAACGCTGAAGATTTGGCTCATTTAAAATTTGCTCCAATCACTTCAGTAGACGCAAAAAAAAGTTTTTCTAAGTATAAATATTTACTATTTGATAATCATGGTTCATTTAATTTTTGCAACATAAAATATACTCTAATAGTACAATGTAATAAATTTGGTTTTTTGAAAGCTTTTTTTAGGTCACATTTTGTCGATTTAATGTCATATTTACAATTTTTGGCCATTCTTTAAACTATTTTAGGTCATTAACCTCCGAACCTTAGTTAATACTAATAACTTAAGGTATTTAAAGTAATATTCATAGAATATTAATGTTATTATTTCTTGAATAATTTTTATGATTTAAATATAGATGTCATGGCTACTATATTTTGCAAAAGAATTTTTATAAATTTAATAAATACATATTTTATTAATACATATTTACATAAAAGTAAACTATTTGTGAAAATTGTTTTGTTCAAATAAGAACAATTTAGGTTACAGTCATATTTGGAGAACCAAATTTATTTAGAGTAACTTACAAGTAATTTCATGGCTATATCATTATTGGTATATAATTATTAGATTATTTTTTGGTAAAACCATTTTGCATAAAAAGAACTTCTTATGGTTTAATCATATTTAAGGAACCATATTTATATGTATTGCACTATTGTATCATGGCAGTTTTATTTTTGTTATCGATTATATGAAAATGTATTTGTTAAAAAAAACATGAAAACAATGAGTTTTAAAAGAATAGTAACATTTTTGTATAAATAATATAAATAAAATAAAAACACTATAACACGGTAAATATTATCTCCTGTATGTTGTACAAATTTAGTTCTTTTTATTTAACTAAATCATAAGTGGTTCTCTTTTATGCAAAACTATTTTATTACAACACCTCATAGGTAATGTGAAATCATTTTTAAGTTAGCTACATTGAATAACCTAACATTTAATTAAATTTTTATCAAAGTAATATTTTTATATTCTTTATCAATTGTTATAACATAAGTATGCGTTGTCCTTGTAATTATACAAATAATATGATTTTAAATTATGTAAAAAATATTCATGATTACTAAATTTATTGCTAGAGCTTAAAAGTGAATTGATCAAATTTTATTTCATTATACCTTATTCAATTTATTTAATTATAATGCTAAACTTACTAAAGTTTGGGTGATTTGAAGTTCTATAGGCGTTAAATTTGGAATCCAAAACAAAAGCTTGTTGTTGCCACATTTTGTTGTCAAAAATCCAAATTACTCAAATAACAATTGATGTAAATACACCAGAGTATATAAGGTTTGATTATGTAGTTGAGATTTAGATTAGAATGATTAATAAAATTATTTTCCTGCTATAGAATACAGTCACAATGTGATGAAGTTCCATTTGATTAAATTTCTCATGAATATTGGAATCCTGTTTATTCAGAAGTACGTTAAAAACATATAACACCATAGGGTGTTTTTTAGGTAGAGAACTAGAATAGTATAGGTAATAAGTTAATAAAGTGATCCACCATTAATCTATGGACCGTTAAAAGTAATATAAAAAATTAACTATTTTCATATAGTCTGTATAAATATATTGTATAATATATTACGCTAAGTTTAGGCGAATCTCCGAGAAAACCAAATAGTAATTGTCTAATAAATAGTATTGAATAATAAATATCAATCAATAGCATCTAATGTATTATACTCATAGAAAAGAGATCATACTATTATGCTATTATCTATGCAACGACCGTGTTGTTATCGTAGCGATAAGACGTCAACATGGAATCAGCTGTAATGACAAATGACACGTCGTGATTTATCTATTTTCTATGATCGTGATCATACCTATTAGTTATTACTCTATGGTCGTAATCAATGTTTACGTTTGTGATTTCGAAATTAAAAACTATTATGGAAGAAAAGTTACAGAAAGTGTTTGTTTAAACGTTTTCAGTGGTTAAAATAGTTATTGTGCTGAAATATTTGCGTCTGCCCATCTAAAGTAATGCTACCTGTTCTCTGCTTCTGCTGACGATATGTCAATCGAATATCAATGAATATTAAGTCCAAATGCTAACTGCCTAACGAGCACATAATATTATCGATTCATCATTATATAGTAAACGTAGATCATTTTACCTTTTCAGTAAACCATTAAATTGCTTTATCATTTATTAAATATTTAACTATATTGACTATATTTAATCAATGCCCATTGATATTAAATAAAAGTAAAAACTGCATAGACTTTTTGACTTTTTTTTTTCCGACAAAAACACCCAGCATATAGGTCAACATTTTAATTCTCAAATGAGCTCATAAAACGTTGAAGTACCACCTAAATATGATCGATCAATGAACATAAATTCAATCATACTTATTGAAAGAAACAATAAATGATGAGTAAATTAAGTTTTAATGATTCTATGTCAAAATTTACTAATAAGTGGGTGTTCGAAAATAAATATAAATTAGAGTTTTGTACTCTCTAAAAGAAACAATAGCACAACGCGAAACAGTATATTTTACAAAAAAAAATTAAGCCTATCGATACTGGTTTAGACGATTTAGTAAAAAATTGTATAAATTAATAGAATATATTAAATACTATTAAAACGGTTTACGGTGCTTATAATAAATAAAATTATCGAAGAGAACAATACAAATTATGAAAATTGTTGAATAACTTACGTCAGATTTTAAATAAAAAATGTTTACGAACTATTCAATACAAATATTATCTACTTCTATCTTGTGTCCTAAAAATTTTCTCATCAAACAATTTTCAAAATATTTTGTAGTCAAATTTCTTACCATTTTTAATATTCATACCACGATTTGAAAACAAATTAGTGTAATTCCTCAAATATTTTTTATGATTACTTATTAAGTTTAAATTTAGACAAATATAAATTTATGATGAAAGCCGAGCCGATAAGCATGACTGATAGACCGTCTCTGTTTATCGTATACATATAGTGCAATGATAATCATTTAATAATTTATGATTGAGTTATTTCCAAAATTTACATAAATGTAAATATATAATGTATAAATTGTTAATGAAATGATGAACTTGAATGAACCTAAAGATATTAATATAAATAATTATTTACAATTACAAAACCGGATAGAACTAAACGGACATACCATTTATACATAGTTTATATAATTTTTGTGGACATAATATAAAATAATAATAAATGTTTTTTTGTTTTCCTTAAAATAATGTAGCTTAAATTTTTATTTTTCACCTGGCTAAACCTTGATTGCATCTTTAATATATAATTGTGTGATATTGTATTTTTGAAAAACTGGTCCTTTATTCAAAACGTTTTAATTTTTTTTTTAAAACATGGCATACTTAATTTTTTGTTTGATACCAATTTTTAGTGATCTATTATTTATAATTTCAATAAATTTTGTATTTCTGAGCTTAATTGTTGATCAATGATCATGCAAATGATTTTTAATTATACTACCATAATTAATAATAAATTATAAATTAAAGTTATTAATAATACTTAAAATAATCTATAGTTCATAGGGCATAGACCATAGTTCATTAAAATTAAAATTAGTCAAATTCAATTCAAATTTTAAATTATACTTTCTGATATAACTACCTCCATAAGTTTCTTGTATTATCATCTATAGTACTTGATAACAGATTAGTTGGTTATTATTATTATTATTATTATTTTTTATGCTCGCCGATTGGTGTTAGTGATCGGGAAGGGGGACGCCAACTAGCGTCATTTCCGTCAAAAACAACATGCGCAATATGCGCTACTCAACAACTTGTAGTTTTTCCGCGTGTTTTTTCATTTTTTAACGTGCCGCTTTCGTAGTTTTGTTTGACATTTCAATTTCGATCGATTTCCCCTAAGTATTGTATCGATGCAGATACGTTCTATGATAGTTGTTTTTCTAACTTAGCATTTAAGGTGAGTACCACATGATTAGACATTAGCCGCTTAAAATGAGTTGTTCTGTTAAGATACGAATAGGTAGGTCATCATACACGGTTTATCAAGAGCGTCCAGTCTCTGTGCGTGACTATTATTCACATAAAGAGATCCATGATGTTCTCGAATAATATATCCAAAATGACGAAGTAATGATAAATAGATTACTTTTTGTTTTTGGACTCGTGCTAAGTGTGGGTGATAAAATTCGTAGCAATCACCTCTTTCTCATCTGCTTGTGCAATTGTTGTAATTAGATGTCATTTGTACAGTTATTAGTGGTATTATTCACTATCCCTTCTATTTAGTCTATGTGATCTATGTCTTACTATCCATTAAATTATATAAATATTGTTTAAATAAATTGATTTTACTGATAATTAACAACTACGTAGTTACACATTGAAATAGTTAAATAATTTAAATAATTTGGTTTATTATAGTAATACGTCTACTAACATGTTAATCATATTGTTAACATTGTAGGTAGCAATAAAGTACCTTAAACCTTTATATTTAACTATTGGTAGTGGTTTGTTATAGCCCCACCGCAGTAAGTTAAAACTTTATTGTCCTGCCACTTAGATTTTATCTCTTTGCTATCGTATAATTACAAAATAATGACTTTATTTAGTAATATATATTAATCTAATAGTTCTAATAATCTAATAATAAATTAAAAAATGTATAAAAATGCTTGTTTTCAGTGATTCCCAAAATTCTGCTACTTCTTTTAAAATCATATCAAACAGATCACTATTAATTGTTTTGATCGCTTCATAAATTCTACCATGTATGAGTAAAATATGCCTATCTGTTCCTCTATGTTTTTATTGTCCTATTTGGTTGAATCCCACATTCTCTCTACATTTTGTGTGGGAGCTCTTGAGTTAGGGTCCACGAAATTGTACCCATGATTAAATTGATTATATTTAAACCCATCTATTCATTATTATTATGGACGACGGGTAGATAAAAAACCTAACTGGTGGAGTTATAAAGTTTTCACTCACTACAGCGAGGCTATAACAAACCAGTACCCAACTATTATCGGAATCTCAGTATCTGCTTATAAAATCGTTAATCTAAATAATAATTAATATATATATATTTAGATTACCATCATAGAACTTAGTAGCAAAAATGGAAGGTAAAATACTCAACCAGGAAACCATTGTTGAACACAATCTGGCCAATGAACAAATTGCTAATTTAAAATCAAAACGCAAATACGATATAATTGTTTTTGGCGCCTCAGGATTCACTGGACAATTTGTTGTTATGGAAATGGGTCGCTTTTCTCAAATCTACAATTTGACTTGGGCTATTGCTGGGCGTAACACTGATAAATTACAAGATGTATTAGATAAATTGTATAAAACTAATGGTAAGTTCTTTGTTTTACTATAATAATTACTGTAAAATAATTAATTAATTTAGAATCAACAGATAACAGCTTTCATTTTTTAAGGAACGTTAAAAACCATTGTGTATATGTTTAAATTCTTAACTTTTAAAACAACAATGGTGTTTTTCGTTTCTATAAATGATGTTAAGCACTGTCTTCAGCAATAAAGTTATTTTAATGTCTTAGAGAATAAAATTCAATTGTATTCTATTTTTAATTTATATATAATATTTTATTGTTCAAAGTAAGATTAATGATAAACAATAGGCTATAGAAAGAACTATAGGTATTAATACTTATCTTTAGAAACTTTTAATATATTTATCAAATATTATATAGATGGTTATGAAGATAATAAAATTGATATTATTTATGCCGATGTACAAGATATTAAAACTATAATGAGAATGTCTCAAACAACTTCCGTGGTTATAAATTGTACTGGACCGTACTATATCTATGGAGAAGTTGTAGTCAAATCTTGTGTTTTGACATCTACTCATTATGTAGATGTAACTGGTGAATCATTAGTAAGTGATATATAGGTTGTTATAATTTAGATTAATTGATGTTTTTATTTCGGAATCTTTAAGAATCTACAAACACATTATATCATAGTATTTTAAAAAGCATGTTAAATATTTATATTAGTTACAGATTTATTACATTTTTGTTATATTATTATTGTATGATTGAGAAATGACAAATATAATGAAATTATGCTTAGAAAATGTTATTATTTTGATATCTACTCAATTATACAACACATTTCTAATTATAGTTTATGGAGAAAATGGCATATATTTATAATAGACAAGCTGAAGAAAACAATTCAATAATTGTTAGTGCACTTGGTATGGAGAGCGTGCCTGCTGACCTCGGTGTAGAATTTTTATACAAAAATTTTAATGGTATTTCAATAGTTAATAGATATTGAGTAAATAATATAGGTGCTTGAATTAATTATGTTTTATTTCAGGTGAATTGAAGAATGTTGACATATACATGAAACTTTATAGCAGTTTGTATGTATTAACTAATGTGAGTAATATATTTTTATTTGTATATTATTATAATAACTAATTTTTTATGAAGCGCTGTCAACATTATTGTCATTTTTAATGTATTAGCTTTTTCTATCTGATTGTATTAGTGTACACTGGAATACACAAGTTGTATAAATGATTAGTATGACTAGTATGACCAGACTAATAGATAATACAATCTCCATATTATGATGGTGATTTTAATTATACTATAGCCCATAAGAGAATAACCATATTCCATGAATCGAATAGTCAGCAATAATGACAATCGTAAGTATTGGCAGGCTATTTTTCTCCTACCAAAGTTTTATTCCTGTACAAATATTAACTTTTCATCTCAATGGTTGTTTTGACCAGTTTATTTCCCATGTGTAGAAAGATATGTAAAGGAATCTGTGCTCAGTGGTAATCAATGGTTGTTCTCTTGTGGTTATTAGTATACACAAGTGCTAGAAAATGACACTATACGTTTTGAAGGTGTGAAAAATGACAAAATACTGTGTACATCTGTGTGATATAATATTAATATTTGAGTATAGTATGAATCAATTAAACAGATGATATATGGCACAATAATTAAAAAATATTGATACATTTAGTAATAATTATTGATAAATAATACTATTGTATATGTTTTATTACTTAAAATATAACTTAAAGATTTATCAAGATCAATATACTAAGATTGTATATGTACATTTTTATTTTTTAATTAGAAATTTTAGTCATTGGCATGTTATTTTATTATATAACTTTTAAAATAAAGATAAACGCTTATATAGTTATATAATATATTGATTATTTTATTCCAAACCCTAATAACCTATGATTGTATTTTAGAGCGCATTGATACATGATGGTACTTGGATAAGTGCTATATTACATATGGCTACTAAAAACCAACGATTATACTACCGAAATCTATTAGATGAGTTAATGGGAATAACTAGAGTAAAACCAAATGTTTCCAAGTATGTATTATACTATAACACATTTGTTTTAAAATTACATCACTAAATTAAAAAAGAAATGCATCTAGGTTCTAGTTAATTATTCTAGCATAACATTATTTTCATACATCAAAAATATAAAAATGAATTTTTTTTTACATTTTTAAATGTTTTTTAAAAAACAGTAGAATATACAAAATATATTTTAATATAACTATTAACTTAGGTAATATTTGTATTATATTGTATCCAAGTGTGGTCTTTGTTCATATTCTTATCATTTAATTTTATAATAGATCAATCAATATATGTTAAAAGTAATAGTTAAATATATTATTCTGAATGTAAAATGTATTTTGTTGAGTGTTTGTAATATGAAAACAATGTGTCATTCAGGTGTATAACATATTAAAAATTTCCCTTTGTGATGGTACATTGACTATTGTAAAATATAATCATTCAAAGTTGTGATACTTTTTTAACACTATCATAGAAATATGCATTGTCTCAATCAACTGTGAAAATATTATGTTCTCTTTATATGAGAATAATTATTGAATAATAAATTTAAACTTATTATATTTAAAAACTAATTCATTTTAAATTTTAGGATATTACATAGACGGCAAATCAGTATGCAAGTTGATACCAAAGAATGGTGTTTGGCTTTCCCAGAACCAGATCAAGCTGTTATTGCTAGATCAGTGCATCACGCCAAAACTATAGATAATTTACCGTATAATTTTAATGTTCGAAACTATATGGTTTTTGGTAGTTTAATATCAGCTATTATTGGTTTATTCATATTTGTACTGTTATCAATCATGGCTGCATTTGAACCAATTAGAATTCTCCTTGTTCGGGTAGGATAATCCAGTCATTATTGGCAAAGCAGTCTAAAGGTTTTGTAAATCTTAAATATTTCTTGGCCTTCAACTACAATATACAATTTTGATATCTTTATTTCTTAACACTTATTTATATTATACTAATTAATATTCTATTAGCTATTTAATACTAAACTATTAGATAATAATTAACTTTTGAGAATCTTTTTATTTATATTACCTAGTTATAATTAAATACTTATGGTAGTTTTTTTTTAACAAAAAGTATAATACATAATATATTAAAAATTGTTAAACTTTTATGTTCTATGAAAATCTATTATTTTAAATAATTTTAAAACGAGTTACATAAAATTAATGTACTGCAGTGGCGCCAAAATTTTTAAAATGTAGTTGAGTAATTTAAAAACTTAAGCATAAAAAAAAAAAAAACTCAATTGGTAGGGCGGGGATTTAAAAATATATATTTACTCATAATAAAGTTAGGAGGTTAATTTAATGTGGCCTATCTACCATGTTATAAAGGTACTAAAACGTTTATTGGGGTTAGCAGCTTATAAATCACTGATATAATTAGTATAAAGTTAGTCTACAGTCAATTAAAAACAATAATTAAATGATTAAATATATTTTAACATTACTTAAATATGAATACCCTGTTAGGAATAAGAATCAACCCAGGCAATAGACCAAAAATCCTTGCTATTCTACATAGACTATAAATATATTATTAATATTCTGAATAGATTGTTATTAGTTGATCATTTATAATTTAATAAAAAAACAATATCGGGTTGATTAAAAATTAATTTACCTCCATTAAGTTAATTAAATATTATACTTCTATTAAATTGAAGATAAATTGCTTATTTATATATTGAAGTGGTGTAGTTTGTAATTTAAATTTATCAGTTCTATAAAATTAAAAATTTAATTGATAATATTACTTAATAAATTGGAATTTCTTAGATTTCCTTAGAATTTCCGTGATCATGCCTTAAGACTGCTTTAATAATTAATAGTAGTATTTTATAAAATCAATGAATGTTATTTATACAAAATTATAGTATCCAAAATGGTTTTCATTCGGGATTGCTACAAAAACAGGCCCAAATGAAAAACTCTTGGAAAATTCACGCATGTCATTAACTTTGATTGGTCAAGGAACAACATCTGTCAAGCATCCTACTGTAAATCTTAAGAAAATAACATATAAACATAATACTTCCACAAGACAAACTGTTATTAAGGTAATTTTTATTATTACTAATTGCTCACTATGAATTTGATATATCATGGATAAATCATTAATAATTAATAACAATTTTGATAGACTTATGTTTAAATTTTTTATGTTTATAGGTCAAAGCTAAAAACCCAGGTTATGGATTTACTAGTAAAGCTGTTATCTTGGGAGCTATAACTATAATAAAAGATCAAATTAATATTCCTAAAGGGTAGGGTATACAATATTTTTTTAATGACAGAGATTCAAATATTATTAAAATATTATGTTGTATAGGGGAGTTTTAACACCGGCTTCTGCATTCCGTAATACACAATTTGTGAAACGTTTAATGGATCACGATGCTGCAGTTTTTGAAATTGAGTCTGATTTAGTTACTTACTGAGAACAACAAAAATTATTTTAAGTCTATTCTATTGTTACATCTAGCTGTTTTTAGTCTTTCATTATATTCAAAATGTATTCCATTATAGTTTTCTTTAGAAATGTTAAAATTAAATTGTTTTTGTTACATATCTGTGATTGTTTTACCTAGTGTTCCATAATGTTATGTAACTCTTTATCTAACAAAATTTAAAATGTTTTATTGTTTTTGTTATTTTATGTTTATAAATCATACTGTATCTTATGACATACAAGTACACCTACATTTAGAAAATGATTTATGGTTAATATATAAATGTATAATTAAATAACCTAAAAAAAAAATAAGAATTGTATGTATTCATATTTCATGGTCTGTTTATTTTCAATAAAAAATATATTTTACACTTAAAATAAAAGCGCTACTTCATAGTTAAAACTTTAATTATTGACAATAAGTACTTAAGTTTAGTTACTTGCATTTTATTTTTATACTTAAATATGTGGATATCAATTATTTTGTAAAATTAATGTGTATCATATTATACATTATTATAAATAATGTTTATAATATATATTTATATTAAAGTCATTGGATATTGCTAAAATTTAATTCATATAAAAATTATTTTTATTTATTATTGTTCATAAATTTGGCCAAAATATTGGAAGATTCCCAGCATAATTTCATATGTATAATATTATAATTTTATATTATCTTTTACAACTTAAATTAGTTCCAATATGTATTGAACTGAAAATCTTTAGATATTAACAAGGAAAAGATAAAATTTTTACAACAAGAAAGCCTATTAATGCTGTTTGTATAAAAGTTGATGTATAAATATATCTAGTATAATTATAGCTCTAACTTAAAATGTTTTTATGCTAATAGAGCAAACCTAAAAAACAGTTTTAACACTGTGTTATCATGGGATTAATAATTATAATAAATGGTGATATTCGTACTCTCACAAAGTATGGCATGACATTTTATTAAAAAATATTATATTGTAAAAGATTTTTTTAACATTGTCTGCAGCATTCCATAATCCTCAATTTGTAAATCATTTAATGAATGATGTAAAAAAATAATTTAATTCTATTTTTATCTTGTTAGTTGTATTTTTTATGTCTTATAATATTCAAAAAAATTTTAGTATAGTCTTTAATTAAACACTCAATTATTAAAAGTAATATAAATAAATTTTTACCCAAAAAAATTTAGTGTTGTTAACATTAAGATTATTGTTAATTTTTCTTCTGTAAACATAAATGTTAGGATATTATCTAGATCATTTATATAGACTTTTATTGACATTTCAATTTATACTAATTCTAACTATGCACAATTTAAATTTAGATTTTATTTTATTGTAAGTTTGTAAAACAACACATACAGGTATTACACTCACTTATTATTAATTTTAAAAACTTTAAAACTTTAATTTTTTAATTTTCTATTTGTAAAATATATTTTTAAATTTTATTTTGTTTTTACACATTAACACTGTATGACTTCTTCTTAACAAGTTAAATTAATACTTACCTAAATAAAAAAATCATTTGTATTTATGTTATTTTATAACAAATAATTCACAATTTCAAATTTTATAAAATAATTTGTTTGCTATGAAATAAAGTATAAAATTTAATTTTTATACATAAGCAAATATTATAAATGTACCTATAATCATACATTCATACTTCATAATTGATTTGTATTCTTATATGAGTGACTATTATACTTGGATCTTCTGATTCCAAGACACTTGGTGAAAACTGAAAAAAATGTAAACTAAAATGGTTATAATTATGTCTACATTGGCTTTATTTTTACAATTATGTTATAAATAGATATAATAATGTAACGGTACGAGTTTGCATTATGGCAATGTAGGTATCTATGTACAACAACCACAACATTAGGTACTTTGTAAGAATTGTTTTCAAATTTCAAGTAACATAAATGTAATAAAAATATTTTTTTGTCATGTCTGTCCAAAAAAGTTACAATGTTGACATGAAGAGTAAAACTTAAAAATAATTCTAGACAGAATATTTGGATATAATCTTAACCATGACTAAATAAACTAAATAATTATTTAATCATGATCTTAACCTTAATATAAGTAAATACATATTTTATAATACATGGAAAATATTATACTTATATATTTTTGATTACTTAATATTATCCCAAGTCCTAACTTATAAACTTTCAATATTTATGGTTTTAAAAAATTAAAAAATAATTTAGTTTAGGAGACACACGTATAGAATTTGCTTGCTACAGGCTTCAGAAAATTACAAGCTTTGGTAAAAAATTACTATAACAAAGGGGCCTTCAAGTCATTGACTATATTATGACCAAAACGTATTGAACGTTATAAAAGAGTTGTCATTATAAAGTATTGATATAATAGAAGTCTGTTCCATTTTATATCATATTTTTTTGGGTAGCTGATGGTACTATTCAACTATTGGTATCCGATACTAAACAATCACTTATTGCTGAGATCAAGTTGTGTAAGGTTAGTAATCTATAGCAGAAATTTTATTGGTTTATATATTTTTATAAATGTTGAAAACGAAGATTTTGGTTTTTAAAAATTCTTACGTGGAATGACGTTTCAAAAATCTAAAATTTAATGTTTTAGATAAATCTAACACAAACACTAGTAATTTGTTATAGAGATCAATTTTAACACTTTTTTTAGTTTTGGGACTGATAATCGTAGGATAATCAATGTGGTACGTACAAGCGGAAATTTTGTGAAATTACTGGCGGGGGGGGGGGCTGAGCAATATAATATATGCTCATTACACCTATATAATGCTTAGACCTGTACTTTAAATTTCTGGAGAGGCTTAATCCCCTCAAGCCCATCCAATTTCCGCCTAAGGTGGTACGCATAAGTTAAAATAATGATAATTTGTATTATTAAAAGTTTAGATAACTAAATATTAAACTTATAAACTTAAATATTTATTTAATAAGTTTATTATCTATATCTGTGAATATTTATTATTTAATATCAACAATCAAGATAATTGACAATTTTTAATTCGGTTATTTTACCGGACATATTTTAGTATTGAAGTTAGATTGGTGGTATTTTTTTTTCTTATTTCATTTGATACCTAATTAGGAATTTGAAAATTTCTGAATTTGATTTTTTTTTTTTTTATATATTTTCATCTTTCATTACTTCAGTAGAACTAGGGTATCACTGCGGACAACCATCTGTTGTTGACACTGTTATGGTGAACACTGATACCGACAACGGCGACAACAGTATGATGATACGAGCCCGTGTTCAAACAGCAACAGTATTATATTATATTCGATATATTACTATAACCCAATATTTTTCTTGTGTTGGTTGGCTATGGAGGTGCAAAGGCTATAGATAACGTATACGTCGCCGTCCGCCGTTCCATAGTTTTGACTTATATACAGAATAATACGCGTCTGTGCGTGCGCGATCGACTCTACTCAGCATAAGTTTTTGTTTTGCGCGCGCGTGTTTGTGTGCGTGTGCGTGTGCGTATATGGGTGTGTGTGTGTGTGTTTTTCTCATCAAAACGTCTATTGATCTATGAAGCGAAGGCAATCATCGTAGTCGTCATTCGACAGCGGCGACAGGTGTTCTATCAAACGACGGCGATTTCCATCTCGTTTACTGTTTAGTGTTAGATCGTTGTTGTGGTATCTATTGATTTGCATATAACCCATGATTAGTGGACTACCGTTCGCTTATTGAAAATTTGTCGAACATTCGTTTGGTGTTGAACTGCTACAGTAAAGTAGCATGGTGACTTGGACGTAGCGGACAATTACGACATTCACTGTGGTGTCTAATTTGGACTTGTGCGATGTCGGTAGTGTGCCCGACATTGTTGAATCTCGTAGGATCTCGTGTCATACGTGGTCCCAGCTGGAAATGGAACAAGCAGGTAATTTCGAATTTTCGCTAATTTGCTTATTATTCGATTATAATAAAGGTTGTCATATGGATGGGTGGCAGTAACGATAAGGTTTTACAATTTAATATTATTGTTGTATTGCTTATATTAGGATGGAGGAGAAGGCTTTTTAGGAACAGTCAGGAGTTTTGAATCTCATGAAGAAGTTGTTGTAGTCTGGGACAATGGAATAGCAGCCAATTACAGATGTTCCGGTCAATATGATTTGCGTGTTTACGACAGTGGACCAACCGGTAAGACATTGTGTTTATTAAGTATACCTTAAATTTCAAATATCTGCTTGCTTTTTAGTCATTAATATCTGTTAGAAATAATCAATATTAATATTGATAATATTCAGTTTGATTTAGGTAAAAGATAGGTTTACATTTTTTGTGATAATATCATTACTTAGGTATGTAAATTTTAAGTAATTGTTATTATTAACTAATATTGTAGAAGTAATACAATTTAATAAATTAAAACAAACTTGCTATCAAACTAATAATAATATATATGTATATAAGAAATTTTCAGTTTTAGAAAAGTTATATTTAAATTGTTTTAACTTAGATATTGATTTATTTCATTAGACTTTTCTAATGAAATAGACCTTCTATAAACCTTCTTATATTCTCATACTATTTTAAAAATAAAATTATTTGTTATTTGTGTCTAATATAGGATGATTTTTTTTTTATTGATCAATGCTCATTATTTCAAAATCTATTAATATTTTTTATATAATTTCCTGTCAAAATAAAACAACTAATAAATAATTTTTTGAAAAACATATTTTTATCATTATACTTTTTAAATATTTTACTGTTTTTAATAACAACATACATTTTTTATTTCATGTTCAGAATATTTTTGGGAGTATTTTGATATATGAAAATCAAAATTTGGATGAGTAGTTGATAAGTTATTAGTAGAGTTTTGGACTTCTAGCACTATAAATACTAAAATATGTACTTACATATGACTCGATAAACTTAAAATATGCACTTAAAAAATAAAGTATTAGAACCAAATTTTGTTATAACAATTTTAAATGACTACATACTCATTGTTTTTCCTTTGAAATTTTTATTATTCAATTTTAAAATTAAAACAATGAAACGCACAGACACACTATGAACTGAACTCTTAAATAATGACAACAAACAATGATTGTGGCAACAATTGTGACGTACTAGTGCTGTTTATTGATCACACAATAAATTAGATTATTGTCTTTACTTCCCGAGCGTTAACGAATGTAGCCTGTTGATAAGTACGCATATCTTACGTCTTTCAATAATCCACCTCAAATAACTAGGATGTGTATGTGTTTGAACATTTGAATTGCTTTTGCTGAGTACTTATAAATTATGTAATTGTACAATATTATTGCAACAGATAAACAAATAATCATAATAATGCTCAAAACAAAAATTTTGTAATTAATAGTTCAACATTTTTAATATATTTTGAGCAATAATATTTTCCATAAACTGTTAATAATCATTGAACATAAATAATAATAAATAATCATTGTGTCAATATAGCAAAAAATTTAAAAATGTGCAAAATAAAATTTTATATTTGAATTATCCCTACTCTAAAATGTATTTGTACATCACCCTGTTATATTTTACTCAGTGCCTCGACTTGGTGAGGTACGCAAAGGGATAGAGTACCCCCACTAATTTTTCAGTAATTTTAGTGTATCCCTACTATTATTTTTAAGGGAAAAGCACGGGACGCTTCATCATTTTTCTTTTTTATCAAAATGCACGAAATACTATCATAATTTTTCTTATGGGTTATTTCAAAATTGTGCATCTATAAAAATAAATAGTTAAAAATCTATGTTTTTTTTATTTATTTACTTTTAGTATCCTTTTGAGTTAGTTTTTATTTCTTAATATAATATATATAACAAGTACAATAATTACTAATTGCCTATGCTTTATAATAAACTTATTGTTTTTTCTAATTGATTACCTTTTTACAAATATTTTTTATGATTTAAACAGAAGCATTAGGAGTTGTGGGGCATAGCCCCCAAGGCTCAATAACGTTAAATAAGTAATAGGGATGCGTTTTTTAAAAGTAAACAGAGTCCCCCTATTTTAATTTTGCCAAGTCCAGCACTGGTTTTACTACATTTATGATGGATATGCAAATGCTATAAATCCTGAACTTTGGTTATAATTATTTATAGCTTAGATAAGAGGCGTAATTTCACTAAAATTTCTGCAAAATGTTGGTTTACGACTTTGTTTACCTAAATTTTAATAAAATATTTTCAAAAGCGTTTTTAGATTTTGAAATAATGAGTGTTGTTTGGTAAAAGAATCATTCATTATAATATAGTATATCAAAATAACTACATAGCTTATTTTATAGCTAAATTTTCAGGTTGTACATAGATGCTAATCATATGTTTTTGGTTAGACTCTTTCAGCATCTTTATTTATTTAGTATTTTTAGGTTTTATAATAATAAAATTTAATGAATTAATAATTTATATATGAAAAAACGTATGTATGGTATTAGTTTAACATTTCCTTATTCATTTTTTAATTGGTTAATTTATTTAATCTGAATATTTTAGTTAGAAAATGAAACAAAGTTTAAACTAACTTCATTAAGGTGTAATAGTTATCTGGAACATATATTTAAAAACTAAATTTTGCTTACAATTTCTGTTTCTATTTTGTTTTTGTTTTTTATTATTGTACCAAAAATATTCACGGTTTTGAATTTTTCATTATTCATAGGACACAGTAAACATGAAGGAGTTGTTTGCAATTCATGTAAACAGTCACCTATCATTGGACATCGTTGGAAATGCATGAACTGTCCTGGAAATGAAGTTTCAAGTGATAGTTCTGTTGATTTGTGCTTTATGTGTTATCATAGTGATAAACACAATGTTAGACATAGATTTATATTGATCCAACAGCCTGTGCCAAAAGAATTATTAAAAGACCCCCGTAGTCTTGGTGAAAATCCGGTTATATTAGATCAAAGAAAAAAATCTAAAAAAATAACATTGCGTGGTATATTTCCTGGTTCACGGGTTGTGCGTGGTGTCGACTGGCAATGGGACGATCAAGATGGAGGATCTGTTAACCAAAGAGGTTTGAACAATGCTGTCTCACAAACAATTGTTAAACGTGGTAAAGTGTGTGAAATTCAAGACTGGTCTGCTGTAACGGGTAGTGTTCGCTCAGCCGCCTATGTCCAGTGGGATATTAATGGTAATACAGCTGGGTGTGTCAAGAACTTGTATCGCGTTGGATTTGAAGGAATGGTATGTAATTATTAGTTAATTACACATCATAAAATTGTATCTGTTTTATAAACAATATTTTGATAAATTCATATATTTCATGTTTTTGTTCATTAGTCTGACTTGAAATGTGTATCTCCATCTAAAGGATCAACAACCGTATATCGAGACCATCTGCCATTGTTAGGTCAACACCAGCACCAACAGCGGAATGACCAGCATAAGCAAGGAGTGTTAAGTTTAAATCATCTACACAATCATCTACAATATCAACAATTAGAGATCGGTGATAGGGTAAGAATAATTTTTTCCACCTTTCTTTTTTAGTAATTTTTTTTCTTCTGTACTTGATTAATGTACAAAAAAGTTCATTTTATTATAATAAGTTATAATAAATTGTTTGTATCAGGTAAGAGTGGATTTGGAATTGGACGTTGTACGAGCTATGCAACAAGATCATGGAGGATGGACAGATGGCATGTATGATGAATGTTTGGGAGGCGGAGTTTTAGAAAATGCTTCTATTGGGTCAGTGGTTGGTATTGATGAAGATCATGACGTTGTTGTTTTATATCCAAGTGGCAACAGGTGGACATTTAATGCGGCTGTACTTACAAAAGTGGCAGGACTTGGTGATCCAGTGGCAGGCAGTTCAAATTCAGCTGAAAGTACATCACATGATGGACAGATTATTAGAGTAGGATCAACTGTAAAGATTTCTAGTGATGTGGAATATGTGCGTCGTTTGCAAAAAGGTCACGGTGAATGGGCTGATGCTATGTCTATGGTAAGATTTAGTAATGTAGTAAATTCTGTATTTATTTAAATTAACTTATTTATTTTATGATACTTTGTTGAATATGTCATCTAATATTAATATTTTTTTTTGTTTAACATAATATAAAATAATTGTTTTATTTTTTAGACTTTGGGTGAAATTGGCTATGTGCAACAAGTATATGATGATGGTGATCTGAAGATAGTTGTATGCAATACATCTTGGACTTATAATCCACGAGCAGTTACCCTACTAAGTACAAATAATAATGGAGCTGAAGGTGTGTGTGATGATGGAATTGATAAATTTAAAATATATAGTGCAAAACCAAATAATAAAAATTTAACCAAAATACAATAAAAATAGTTTATGATACATTTTAATAAACATGAATACTATAAAAAAAATTATAAATATGGGGATTAAACGAAATAAACTAAATAAGTACTTTGTAACTAATATTCCTAATGCATTAAAGTTGGAATAAACCATAATAAAATTATTGTTAAATAATATTATCTAGTTTATTTAACTATTAGCTGTAGGTTATTATGATATAAAAAAATATAAACTAATTATAATATAATTTACAATACATATGAATTGTATTTTATTTTTTGAAAGATTAAAGAAAAATAAAAAATATTAATTAATTGTTATATGACAGGTAAAATGTGAAATATTAAAATTATTAATTTTATGGTTTGGATACTTTTTAAGTTAAACTTGAGATGATTGATAATTGCTTTCAAACCTATACTTTTTTCTGATAAAATATATTTATTTATCAAAAAATAGGATCATTATAGTCTATCCAGCAAGAGGATGCATTCTGAGCAACCCCCCAAGTCACCATGCTATCAATACTGATTCGCTTATAGCTGGATATCATTTAGGAATGCGCATTCTCTCGCTGGACAGACTATAGTTGGCATTGATTACATAATTTTGGTGTAGAAGCTTGAATTTTATTTTTTATTTTTGTATAATAATGATTAGTATTTAATTAGTATTATTGCAATTAGTAATTGTATTTTACATCAATCTAAAAATGTGTGCTTCTCTTCTTATTAAATAGTAACAGTTTTGAACTGTAATTGAAAACTTAATTTAGTTAAATTATTCATATATTTTTATTTAAAAAGTTTTGTTATTATTTAATATTTTAATTAGGGAATCGAGACGAAACTCAAAACGATAGACGGCTTAGATTAGCTCGTGAAAGGGATGTAATAGGACGTGAGCTGGTGACATCAGCAGCCAATGGTGATGCTCAAAATTGTCGTAGAATTTTGGAGAAAGAAAGACAAATAAAAATGAGTCAAATGAACCAAAAACCATCTGAAGAGCCAATGACAGTTAGTTATGTTCTCACGCCAAGACAAGCTGCAATGTGTTGTAATTACACACGTCCACCCACTGCTGAGGAGTTGATACTGACAAATTTTGTGAGTAGTGGGCATACGTCTCTGCAGGCTGCTGCTCAAAACGGCCATGTCAATGTTTGCCGAGTGTTAATAGGAGAGTTTAATGCTGATGTTGAATTTCAGGTACAGAAATGATTTAATTGTTAATTAATTTTAGCAACTAAAATATTCTTCCATAATACATAACATATTGTATTTAAATTTTTTGCAGGATAAAGATGGTGATCGTGCTATTCATCATGCTGCGTTCGGCAACCAGCCACAAGTGGTGCATGTACTGTGTGTTGCTTTTGATGCTGATATAAATGCGCGCAATAAACGAGGACAAACTCCTCTGCACATTGCTGTCAACCGTGGGTATGCTGATGTATGCCGTATCCTGTTACGTCTCAATTGCTTACCAAACTTGCAGGTTATTATTAATTGATTTTAATATTATAGAATTAACAGCTATTTTATATTTGTATGGATAATAAATTAAAAGATTAACTTACTTTAAAAGGAATGAGCTTTTATAATAGCCATAAAATAATATGTTTATTTTAAAGTTAAATAAATATGTTTAAATTAATTAATATTACAGTAATTTTAAATGATAATCTTGTCACACATAGTATATGATTTAGTTAGTTTCATTACTTGTACACACCACCGGATTGACAAGCTATTGGCCTTCCGAGTTTTAGTAATTTCTAACGTTTCATTACAGCTACACCTACTGTACGGTTATAATAACTCAAATCAATTATATTTTCTACGAATGTTTATACTAATTTATCACAAAAATAAAAAATAAATAAGACCAAAACTCGGTACCAGTCCATATTTTAAGCGGCCCGTCGAGTTTTCCTTGGTAGCTCGCCAGACCAATCCGGCCCTGTTTGTACCCTCTATGGTATAGAGACCTATTGATAAACATTTCATTTTAAAACTAAAATATGAAAAAAACTGTAGTTTAGATTCAATTAATTTTCCGCAATTAGATAAAACATTGCTTAATCCTCCAGAAATACAGAAAATATTTTTTATATTGCCCTTTAGAATAGACATTTATGATAAATCTTAGTGTAGTATTCTTTAAATTGTCTATTGTCTATTCAATAATGTGGAAATTATAATTCGTTATTGTTTATTAAATGAAAACCAAGACTTCACAATGATATATTTTTATTAACTATGTTTATTTCTGTTATGTTAAAAGGACAACGAGGGTGATACACCACTACATGATGCCATATCCCGTAGACGAGATGATATCGTAGCCATGTTAATGGAAGGAGGAGGTGGAAGCATTGTCACTAGTAATATACCTTCGAGTGCTGTTGCTGCCAATGTTTTGAGTGGATGCGAACGTGCATACGACCGCTTACCGCCTGTGCCATTGTCTATAGGTCGAGCTATGACAAGTTCTGCCTTGAGGGATAATTCAAACGTATCAGATACTATCTTAACAACCAATGTTGCTGCCAATGCTTGTGCAACACCTAAGGACGATAATGTTGCAAATGCTGCTATGACCGAAGTGCAAAATGAAAAAAGTATATCTTCTATAATTAGTAATCAAGAAGAGGGTGCTGCTGGATGTTCTACTGTCACTGCATGCTCTTCTGGGGAAACTGCAAAATCCATAGAAACAAGTGAAAATGCTGTAGCAGCAGTTGAAAATCAAGTTACTACTGCTACAGAACTCGGATTTCCTGCTATAGGATCACCATCAGCTGATCTTATGGTAGTTAACACTAATGGTTTCAACCCGTTGCAACATGCAGCACTACGTGGTAATCCAGGGTGAGTGATAAATACATTTATACTACTAGCTTAAACTTTTATGGTTAATTTTTACATTAAGAATTGAGTTAGAGCAGAATAAGTGAAACACTTAAAGAATTGCATTTAATTTATGTTGTTAAATAAACTCTGTAGATTTTGCAATAGGGTAATAGGGGTCTAATATACAATTTACATAAAGAAGTTGTCTTCATAAAATCATCTTATAAATGGTAGTGGTACAATCCATGTGATTTGACCATTTATTATTTTTTTTTGTACCTTGTTTAAACTCTGATAAAACTATTTAACATTGTAAATTTATTATATAATAGTCGACTTCCTATAATTTTGAATAATTCATGTTTATATGTTTCAAGTATTCATGATTTTTGACCAAGTGGCAAACAATTAATTAATATTATATATTAGATAATATAGATTTTTATATATTTTGTGGATCTTATGTTGGATTAAACAAGTTTTGGCATATTGAATATTAATCCGTTATCTGCAATAGGGATTTTTAGTTGTAGTTGGAATAATCATGAATCGATTGATTTTATTTTTCCAAGCTAGTTATTTTTTAACCAAACAATAATAAATTGTTTTTCCAATGCTATCAGATATCAACATAATGTCACTGACTGTCTAAGAGTATTTCTGACTATTCTCTATCTGACTTTTTTGTTATTTAATTAAAGTGATGGGTTCAAAAATATTTTTAGAAATTGAGTATATTTTAATGCATCATAGGAGCTATCCTAGTTAAACTTAAGCTTATAAATTAAAAACTTAAATCTTGATTAATGATCAAACGTTTTGAATTTAGAAATTTGATTGTAATGAAAATTAAATTTATTATACTGACAAAAAATATTGATTTTTTTAAAGTTCTGGATAAAATAAGTACTATAAAAAGTATTTTTTTTACAATATGTTAAGTTTTATTGGTTTTCTGTCCACTTAACGAACAAAATAAGTAAGTTGTTTTCCAAATTTACTTTTTTTTATCTGCAAATCATATTATCGACTAAGCAGTTTAAATATGTTTAAAATTAGTACTTTTTATTAGATTTGGATTATAATTTGTATGGTTATCAAGTATATATTTATAATTAGACCCTCCTCACATCAACTTCATTATATGTATGCACAGTGGCGTATTTTCAATAACTTCTTGGGGGGGGGGGGGGTTAAATTTAAAAAAAATCATATGATAAAGATTATTTGTTTCATCTTATTTTGAAACTAGGTGTAAAGAAATAAAATGAATACAAACAATATTAATTTATAACTGAAAAAATGTTGCCGTGCCGTTACCGTATCGCCGTAATGAATTTCTGCCCGGTCGACTACGGTCGTCATCGGTCACCGGCGCTCAACTATTATGGTTTATGTGGATTGTGGAAAATATTTTTATAATTTGTTTATCGATAACTCCGTAAATAATATTTTACTTAAAAACTTACGGCGCGTTGGTGCATAGATCCATGTTTTTTTGTTCTGAAGGGGGGGGGGGGTTTGAACCCGGGAACACTCTTCTCTACTGTAAATACGCCACTGTGTATATATATACACACAAGTGGGACATTAGGAGCAAATAGTTGGTAGCAAAGAATAAAAATTAAAAAAATTCAACGGTAACGGGGAAGATTATATGGCTGGTGGTAATATAGCCTGGTATTTCACTTCTATCAATTGTGTACAGACTATGGTCAGCAGCAGTTTGTTCGATCGCACTGCCGATGTGGTCATGGGTGTGGTCGTGGGGAACTCGGTGATCGTGCACATATGATGTGATGGCATTGTTCGTGAATGGATGCAGTGGTTGGAGTACCCATGACTTGTGGTAGTGTGTCCCAAAACGGGACAAAACCAGAAAAAGGGGCCCCTCGGACATCGTATGCTACTTTCAGCCGCCATCGCATTGCACCAGTATTGGACGGAAGCGCCGACTCTATAATCATCCCCTTTTGTATAGTGGTTGAGGAGTATAGGGGGAGGCTTTACCGGACCATTGTGATACATACGTTACCGTTTAGCATACCTCCCTATCAATAATGTCATAACTGTACGCCAATTGTCATTCCGAATTTCCGATACTATGTACTACTTATCAACACAGCTTAATTTTTTTATTTTAATTAAATTGGAGTTAGGTTATATAATTTTATGACCATTTATGCGCAACGATAAAAATCAAATTGAATTATACTCTCGATACACACTGCATTGTTGCGAATAATATGAGTGAAATAAGCTAAAAGCAAAAAAAAAGGATCTTTTACGTTATCATTTGTGTGTTTGGAGTTTGGAATTTCGAAAATGTCTATTACACACGCAGTATATCAAGATTTTGACGCGTATACGCCTTGAATCGCAAATATATTTACGTTTTATCGTCATTTAAAATTATTATGGATCTCACGACTAAAGTTTTACAATACGCGCTAACATTTTACATGTACGTGTTAGCGCATATTGCGTGTTACTACTACAGATTAAAAATGCTAGTCGAATTGAAACGAAACAAATATTTCTTTCGAGTTGTGAGTAACGATATACAAATTCAACTCCATTATTATTTATTATTTCAAACTAGTCACGTGATGTAGCGTCCGAGAAAAGGAATATTGTGGGTTGTTTCGCGTGTTGGGAATTTTAGGTTGCGCGAATCCTGCACACCTTAAGATATTGTTTAAGGGTGGCCTCGTTCTGCGCGTTCTATGTGTATAAAAAAACTACCGCTAAACACCATCGTATATATTGACGGAGGTATAAACAGTTTATGTACATCTATAAATTAAAAATTACAATACATAAAACTGCGGTTGATATACATTAAAATTAAATGCACATATAATCGTTTTTATAAATTATTATAAGTATATGCGTGTATTATACAACATACCTAATAATAATATATAATTTATAATACATAATATTCATTAATTTACAAATATTAAAGGATAATATTAACATATTAAAGGGTTTGAATTATAATACATAGGTAAATTCAATTTAATCTTAAATAAGTAAAGCACGTTATTGAGATAAGATGATTTTTGGTGGAAATTGTAGTTTTTCGCGTGCTGGCTACAGCTGGTTGAAGGGGACCAAATGTAATTGCGGCAGTAACAGCAAAGCATCGCAATCACAGTTCCAGAAAATTATGTGTGAGAATACACATGATAATCGGGAACGAAGTGAACCATATAGAAAACTTTGTATTTGTCTTTACGCACGCTGCCGTTACCGCACACAATTCAATTAATATATGTGTATTTGGCCCAGATCCAACCAGCTACAGCTACACGCGTTTCTCAGTTGAAGTAGTAGTAGTAGTTTAGTATCTCGACGCTGAAAAGTGATTGTCTCCATAAAGATGCTGCAAATGTACCGCTTTAATGACAAACGTAATTCTATTGAACTTAACTAATTAAAATGGACCATTAGAGCAACAATAATAAGGATGTGTATGATATTTATATACAAAAATATCATATATATGAAAAAAAATACAATATTTTGGTCATAGCAATAACCACCGTTGTTGTCGTCGTAGGCGATCTATTTATACAACAATATAGCTACCTACTAACTATAACTATTACTGTCGTCGTAATACCCGTGCCAACAATTTATTTACGTGTTATAATGCAAAAGACACTTACAACGATGTACATATTTTTAGTAATAAACAAATCACAGCAGACACATTTCATACTTAAAACTACTTATACAACTTATAAGTAATATAATTTTATTATAATTATTATATTGTATACTACGGACATTACGACGATTACAACAATATTCAGACCATTATACAGTGTAGATTCGATAGATTAACCTCTGTGTTGCCCCCTCGTACGTATTTAGTGGCGGTGCTCCATCATCACGGGATCGTGTGTTTGTGGTAATAAAAAATATAAAAAATAAAAACTTAAAAATTGAATTGACGCCGTTTCGTCATAGGACGGAAGGGCTGAGTCTACGCGCGCGTTTTATTACTATGAAAAAAAAATGTACTAAGACCGAGTGCTCATACACACATATACTATTATCTATTAACTATCGACTATGTTATAATTTTAATGTACGCGGCACGAGTGCACGGTCGTCGCGATGGCCGGCCGCGGACTGAACGGACTACGGCGGAACCTCTGGCAGTAGCAGCAGCCAGCAGCCAAGCAGCAGCTCGGCGGCGGTGGCGGTACGCTAACCAGCTAGCTAGCGTTATGCGCGGGTGGACGGGGGTGGGTGTAACTGGTGCAGCGTACTACCGCCGCTGTGTAAAATACTGTCAGCGTATATTAGGAGGAGCGTCGTCGCTGAGCGGCGTCTGCGCAGCGGCCGCGGCACTCGTGCCGTCGAAAATATCCCCGGGACTCGGTCGCCGGCTTGCGTTGGCGCGGGGCGCGGGGCTGCAGCGGCGGCTATTCGGCTGCGGCCTGAGCCCGGGCCCCCGGGCCAGTCGGTCGACCGCCGCCGTCGCCGCGGAGCTGGCAGCCTGCGAGCGAACCTTCGCGCGGCCTCTCGCCGCGTAGCGTGACGCCGGAGCGGTGTTTTGGTGCGACGAGGGTGTGGCCCGCGCGCGGTTGCAGCCCTATTCCCCCGCTTCACCGTATCCGTTGTTTCCACTGCACCTCTGTTCGGTTCCGCAGCACACAACGACAACAACAATTGTCGCCACCGTCTCTGTGTACGTGGTACACTTTTTGCCCGGCTATAGTCTCTGATCGGGGGGTGACAGTCGCGGAGGGGGGGGCGGAAGCTGGTTATTTGGTGATGAGTAGTGGGTGGGGAGGGCGTTTGGCCGGGTGAGCGACGGCGGTGGTATTTAAGCGCCGTGCCACCAGCTCGCTCAACGATGCGAGGGGTGATAATAGCGGCGGCTGCCTCTTCTCTGCCCGTCACGACGAGAGCAGAAACTGTCCTCCCCTCCGTCAGCCATCTGGTCGTAACTACCCCCTCCGCGGATGCCTTTTTATCTGCAGTGAGGCAACATATATATTTATATGCGTATGCGTGTGTGTGTGTGTGTGTGTGTGTGTGTGTGTGTGTGTGTGTGTGTGTGTAGCGTTCACGTCAAGCGTATATAGTTTGCAATCTCGTCCCGTTATACTGCCGCCGTTATGGTTTAGTGGAGGCAGGGTGTTTTGCGCATCACCGGCGGCTCTCGGCGGCAGACGACCGACCGTCGGGCTGGCGGGTTAGACGGGTGAGACGAGGCGCGAATAATAATAATAAATCGCGCGGTCTCCGCTTTCCAGTGACGGCCTTTGCCGCCGCCAGCCACTATATTCTCACTGAACTCGTTTTCTGCGTTGCAAACGACCACGTCCCCCGCTACCAGTGACTTTCTCGATATAATACACGACGTTATTATTGTTATGGTTGTGTATTATATATTATTATCGTCGTTACATCACCACTACCTCCGCAGCCACCACGACTATGTCTACACACGTATATCCAACGCACCAATTATTAATATAATAATATTATATATATTAATTGCGCACCCGCCAATTACCGCGTGTCACATAAATATAATGTTATTATTATGGTTATTATAATTGGACATTGAACTTACAACCCCCCTATACAGCCAGTCCCTTTTAAAACGATATTTCCATTTGCCATTACTGCATTCACTACACGTCGACGCCTAATGTATATAAATGCTGTGGTGCAGCAGCCGCGCATGCTACGGAATTCAATTAACAGGAAATGTAAAATAAAAAACCCCGTCTACCAGTTTGATTCTAGACTAATTTGGTTTTTTACTAAAAAGTTTCTTTCGTTATACATTTATTATTGTTCGTTAATATTTACTTTGTACCTACGGAAAATCAGTATTCTAAATAAACATTAAAAACAATTTTTTTACTTTTCCCTGATTTTGGTATACGAGTTTAGAATTCGGAAAGGGTAAAACAATTTTATAAATCCATACGTGAGTATAGAATAGGATCTATTCATAAACCATTTTAACATAACAATATTATACATTTGAACTGTCTTTATTTAAAACTTTTAAAAATATATCTGTACAAACTGGTACTTGTAGTTATAATATTATGTACCTACTAAACATAGTTGTGTAACTAACATTTTATAATTTAATAATTTATATATTTGTGTGTGTGTGTGTGTGTGTATGGTAGTATTTAATCACGATTCCTTTCAACTAATTGTATATCATAGTTTTCCGGTGGCCATATATATCCATCCCTGATTATAAATGTGTAGTATGACAGTATTCAATTTGGAAAATTATTATTTAGACATTGCAGGGTTGTGCATCGTTTATCTTAATTTTGGGACGTCGAACTTTTGTTGAAATAAAATCAATCGAAAATTAATTTATCGCAGTAATTAGGTATTTTATTATAGTTGTAATTTATAACATAATATTATGATACTAATCGCGAAAAGTATAAAACTCATTTATTGAATTTACACATTTGAATTAAAATTTAGGTAATTTTTATTCTAGTATATTGTGATGTAAATATTTAAAAAACAAAGCGTAACATGATTTTTTTTTCACAATTAATAATATGTGCGTTTATTATCATTTAAATCTTCCTAGAAATAACATTAAATTTCTTGATATTTTGCAACGATTCATATCGTATCTGAACATTTTATTTAAACTATTATTAACGAGCAACCGTTATTGTTTATTACAAATTAATACTACTATACTATACATTATAGTGTTACCAAACTGAAATATTCCTGTATGGTTTTTATAAATGATTCCTGTTGTCCGTAGTTAATAATTATATTTCTTTAGTTGTCATCTGTATAGTATATTAGTAGGTATATATTTGAATTCTTGAGATTTTTTGTGGTTTTATATTGTAGTATTCATTATATAAAAAAATAAGTACCATACTAAAGAGTACTGAAAATTGGATTAACCTAATCTTGAGTGCGTTTTTGCTATTTGAAAGCTTTGAATTAATATTAGAGATTATACACATAATAACATAACGATTATTATTTTCTTTACATTTTTTATTACTATAAGACCTAAAAATGCAGTACAAAGTATATACAGGGTATATTAAAAGTTTCAACAATAGTTTAAAATTATTTAAATTCGAAGTTTAGAGTGTTTTAATATATACGTTTACAGATATATTTATGAATACGGATTAATTATTCACCATTTTATACTGACTATAATAATTATAAAATAGCTAAATTTTTAAATAGAATTTAAAGTTTTAAAATAGCACATATTTTAATTTAATGAAGATGGTTTTAAATTCTGATGAGTGATATACTTTTACAATGACGTCTGTTGCTTTTTATTTTGTTTTGTGTTTGTCCTCACTAAACTTGAGAGTTTTTTTTGGTAATAAATTGGATCAAAAGTAAAAAATTCCCAGCACCTTCAAAATAATTGGAAAAAAACTTTGGAAAAACAAAAATATTTAAGAGAACGTAGTTTTTGATAAAATTGTGTTTATTTTAATTCAAAAATGATTTTCAAAATATTATTTGATTTTTTTGTTCTATTTACATTTATTTCGAATTATTTTTGTTTTTTTTTTTGTTTTTTATGAACTGTTTGTAGATCAAATTTTATCGAAATTCACAAAAACTAAATTATGTTAACACTATTTTTTTTAGTTTAAAAATATATTTAATTTTTGTTTTATATGTAAGAATACAAGAAGTTACTAGAAAATGTGTTATAACTGTAGCGAGTGTTATTTAAGTAGGTATCTAAATTAAAAAAAAAATAGTTTAGTGTAAAGCAACATTAATTCGTTTATTTGTTTTGTTCGTTTGAAGCTCAAATTTTTTTGATAATGGAACGATATTCAAACGTATCATAATATAATAAATTATAATTTATAGGTATTCTCAAACAATTGTTATAATTTTATTATTTTGAGCTATTCTCCACGAACTTATTCAAACCATTTTACAATATGTGGCATTCACTTATATAAATTAATAACAAATAACAATACAGAGTGTATTAAATAGAAGTTGACACTGCATTGTCTCCACTCGGAATCATTTTTCGTATGCAATGGCTTATAAAATTGAACACATACTTTGTAGTGACTTAAGTGCAGTACGAAATATAATTGAAACAGTCGAGAAACTTAATGCACAGCAAAACATATCTCCATTTTATATTTTTAATTTAATTTGTAACTTTTGTAGGTTTAATACTTACATTTTTACACAAAATTAAAGTTAAATTACTATCTTATGTATTTAATTTAGAGCTACATTATATTGATAGGAACTACTTAAAATACTC
The DNA here is from genome assembly GCF_003676215.2 of Rhopalosiphum maidis. Taxonomy (NCBI): domain Eukaryota; kingdom Metazoa; phylum Arthropoda; class Insecta; order Hemiptera; family Aphididae; genus Rhopalosiphum; species Rhopalosiphum maidis. The sequence continues at coordinate 35,507,780 of NC_040879.1, read as the reverse complement.
AGAATTTTATTGAAATTGTTTATAAATTGATTGTCGAATTAACACCATGCCTATCAAAGAACAATATAAGTTCAATAATAATATATCTGATTTGGCTTTTAGATTGGATTGTATCACATGATTTTTAATATTTAAGGCTATCGTTATAATATATACATAACGGCATAATATTAATTTATGATAGATATTATATTATTAATGTCCATAAAAATTGCTTAAACATTGCTGTAATAATTATAATTATGTGTTATTAGATATATCATAAAACCGCAATATGTTTATATAATGCACAAAATTTAAATAATTATTAAAAAATTGTATATAAATCCTAGACTCATTTACTTCAATTAAATTGTTAAATTATTATTTCTTTTACTTTTTGAATTTTTAATTACTCGTTAAACAGTAAAATATAATTAAAAACTGATCAAGTATAAGATTTTACGACGTGTATACTATTTTTAAATTTAAATTTAAAAATACCTTTTATGAAATGTTCGAGTATTTTTATCGTTCCAATAAATCTTCATACATGCAACTGTATTTTTATCCGAATCTAAAATTATTAAAAACAATTAAAATATGTTGATTTATTAGAATTATGAAAAAAAAATCGTAAATAATCAATATTATTAATTATAATTAAAAATTATTACATTTTTAATTTCAATTGAGGTAATATTTTATTAAAATACAGTTATGTGTTTTAAAAAACAAAATTCTAATTTGTATGCACTATACAAAGAAACAAATTATAACTTATGAGCTCCTACACAAATATTTATTATTCTTGAAAATATTCCAGTTTTTATTATTATTATTTATAAAAATCATCATGTACATTCATAAATATTTAATATAAAAGAGTTTAAAATTTGATTCTCGACTTGTAATTTATATTATACATTATAATATCGAAACTATAAATGTCCAAGAAAATTGCTTTTTGTATTATAATTTCATGAGCGTTTAAAGTTTGATATTACCATACTCTATATAACATATATATATATATATATAGCTGCTTGGTATAGAATTTTTTTTCCATTAGATTCAAAGTAGTTTTATATCGTATCTTTCACGGTACAATAGCTATATCGATGACCTGGACTCGTGGAGGTTTTTCTACGCTTCATCTATATCTGTATGTTGCAACCACGATAAAATAAAGGTAATACTGTCCCACACCCCGTGCCGATTATGATTTGTGCGATATGAACGATCGTGTGATCGAGTGGTTTTCAAATTGCAAATATTTGAACTCTACATATTATATGTATATAAAAGCTATATAATTTGGTTTATATGGGTATTTTGATTTCTATATACGTGATAAAAGCTATTTATCGTATAACGTAAAACACGCTCTATTTGATGGGACGAAAGTCATGAATTTTCCATATAATTTTGAAATAATGGTAAAAGCGTAATCGCAAATCGCTTACTATATATAATAAAGTCATACCTTACGTGACGAACGCACTATCTACTTATATATATATATATATGTTATGTACTTGTATATATATATATATATATACTATGTATAGAATATACTTAGATGACTTACTTACACTAAATATTTTATACCTAAGGTTTATTATAATAGTATTAAATAATATTTAAACTACTAGGTCATCAGGGTATTTATATAGTTGTAAATTATAATAACTGAAAACAAAACTTTAACATTTTTGAATTTTCATTTAATTTAGCGCAAAAACTTCTATGACTGTCGTCTATCGAGCGTTTTTAAACGCCGCCGTCAATATATTAGTATACTTGCGTTGCGCGCCCTTTCATCTATTGCGGCTGTGGCTTTTCGGGTCTACTGACTATATACACTACTAATGTACAAGGTTACTGGTGGGTCATTTTATTTTCGTATTTTACAAGTCAACTAGGTGTAGAAAAACACGGTGCCCAACTAGTATGTATAGATTCAATTTTCATATGGAGGCAATAGCAAGCGATCCCTTTGATGATATGCTTATAGTATTAGTATATATGTACAATATATACATATTATGCGTGCAGTAATGACGTATATTTACAGTTGTCGCGTGATATTATTAAATACTGTTCGTTTAAAAATTTTGAACACATCTTACCTAGCTCGTACGTATGCAATGAACGACATCGTCAATATCACATCTTTCATAAACTTTGTAAACAATATTATTAATTGTGTAAATAATTTGCAAACGATGTATGTATTTTAGTAACGAGAATGTCTATGTGTTTTTATTCCCTCTTGCAAAATATAATTATTGATCTTGAAATTGAGGTTACAGTTATATTATAGAAACAATCAAACACACAATATCAATAGAAATTTTTGATTTTCTTTTTTCCTTAGCTAACGATATTATTTCATTCCCTCGTCATCCATGCGTAGACGACATCATCATCGTCACACATGATATTATGTGTGTGGGTGTATTTTTCTATACGGAAATCGTCATTGGTGCGCTAATAATAATTTATTGTATATATAAAATATTATATAAATTTAAACCTACGTGGTTGGATTTGATGCTATAAAGGACAATTGATCTATCCTATGTTTATTAATTTATACTTATTTACTTTTTTTATTTCTATTTCGCTTTATGTTGCATTATTTTAGGTTAATTTGTTTTAAAAATATTGTATTATTAATAATTAATTTAAAATTATTTCATAATATTAATATTAACGACCAGAAAAGAAGGAAATTAAAGCAAATAAAGAAGTAAATGCTTTGGATGTACGTAGATTATACACTATATATACACTTGGAATGTACCTATACTGGAATCAAAAAATCTAAAACATAAGTAAATACAATTTTTTATAGATATTTAAAGTTCAAATTTTGCAAAAAATTAGATGTATAAACGAAGAGTAAGAATTTAAGTTAGGGTTGAAATTTTTATTGTATATTATTATATACACAATGTAATTTTTAAATGGTATGTTTTCGGTAAAAATTAATTCAAACTATTTTTTTGTATGCAATGATTTATCATAGAATTCAAATTTAACACATACATAACAGTAACTTACTCATTGACGAACTACACTCGACACCTATTATATTATAGATAATAGCGATTACTTACTTTCCCCTTTTTATAAATGTAGTAGAGTTGATCGATTTCGTTGTATGTTAACGTTTTAAACAATTTACCAAAATGAATTATCTTTGCATGTAAGAAGTGTATATATATATATAGATTGTTATCGGAAATTGTAATATCTCCTAGATTCTATATTGTACAAAGAATTAAAAATCAGTTCTTAGTTGATCGTGTATTGCAGCGAATGTATTATTTCGTATCGTTCTCTTGGCGTCGCGTAATTAATAGTAACTACTAACCTATATAAATTGTTAATTATCTCTAACATATAATTACTTCTTTTTTTCTTTTTTTTATGTATTAATATGACTTAAATATTTATGAATATTATTATGAATAACTATTATTTTTATAAATACAGAAAAATTTCCGTTAACAATCACCTCTATGTAACGGTTAGGTTTTTTGGTCCCATAAAGTTTTATGCCATGTATTGTCACCTCTAAATAACGGTCATAATTTATGGTCTCTCTAGTGACCGTTAATTGAAAGTTTTACTGTACAATTTAGATTTAAATTTGATGTAAAAGATCTTACATAATTACACGGTATTAAATATGAGACATAAATAAATAATAATAAGATTATTTTTATGAGATAAATGTTATTTATTTCACTAAATGAATGACCATATTATGAAAAAAAAATACACAATTTCAAATTGGAGTGACTATTTCATGAAAAAATAATAGTTTCATAAAATATTAGTATTTTACGAAGTGTGTAAAATACGTGCCCATTTAATGAAAAGATAGATTTCACAAAGTAACTACAATATATTATATAAGTGTTAAAAATAATTTGTTTAGTTATTAGATTGTGAAAAAATAGAGTAAAATAAAGAAGTATTAATACATTTAAACATTTATTACTTTCTTGTCAGAACTGTATCGCATAAAGAAATAATAAATGAGTAATTACACTTGAAACTGACACTGTTAAAAAAATGATTAATTCATATCGTGTTAAAAAAATAGGGACAGTAGTCATCAGTTACAATTGTCTAGACATTAATAATTGTGCGTGCCAGGGTATATTATATTCACGTGATAAATATATATATATATATATATATATTTATAAAAAAATATTTGTGACCAGAGTAGGCATAGACATTCATAAATCCAATATAATAAGTACTAATATATAGCTTTTTATTATTTATTTCAATCCGCAGTTGATATATATATATATGTCATAATGGAGCAAAATAAACGCATTTTATTGGTCATATAGAATGTTTACCAATTTTTAATAGACAATGTTGTAATAATATTTATGTAAATATTAATATGACATATTAATATATCCCTCTATTTTCATTTTTCTGGTGTATACTTAAAATTGGGTTTCATAGCGAATATTTATGATTATACTGTACATATTATTTAACTGATTTAATGAATTGTATTTAATTTACTAAGTTTTGTGTTTGAAATGAACAACTGAAAATTACCATAATAATGATGAAAATTGGGTTTTAGTTTTATTTCCAAGCCCCTAAAAACTTGTTAGAAATTATTTTAGGTTATACGTATGCCACCTGAGTATTGACAAGTACTCAGCCATCAAAGATGCGTGACTGTAGAGATCGATGTAAAATATATACAACGAGTAGGTGTAGTTTGAAAGGACATTATAATATATTCTTCGAATACACGAGGATTGGTGGGGCCGGACTTAAAAGAACGAAATGTTATCACAAACGTCGTATATAATAATATGTCATGTTTACGTTTTGAAGTTTGTATTGTGATACAACGAGTCCCATCGTGCCTGGTTGCTAGGGACACCGGGGCCCCACTGGGCAATCGGTAGTCAAGAATAAAGATCATATTATTTATTATGTTATAGTCTGACGACCCCGTTATTCATAAATATTTATTTATCGGCGCGATGGCGCGAAAAAACGACGGACACCGTCGCTGCTATGTGCTCTTCTCGTCACGCGGCGGTGTTGAAACAATACGACGGTTATTCGCCTCAAGCTTCAAACCCCGACGCCGCTCGAGTTTCTCTCCACCCACATATAGTGTTATAGCTTACACGGGCCCGGGCCGCCGACACTACGCATCGCTGTTACGCTCGCGCCAGCTCTCTCACCCGCCTCGCCGCTCCATCCTCTTCCACCGCCAGCCAGCTAGTCGGCCCGCGTCGACGACCGTTTACTGCCGCCGCCACCGTGCAATCGATACCACCGTTGGTGGTGTCGTCGTCGATGCCGTCGTCGATGCCGTCGTCGCTCTATGGGATGGGCCTTGGTGCGCGCGCGTAACACCGTCGTGAACCGTCCTAACTCCTATAACTGCGCGCGCGCTCTCCTCATGTGTGTACGTGGTGACGGAGGGAGGTGGGTAGTCGACGACGACGAAGGAGATGTGTATAAGCTTTGTGGCGTTAACGATGCGCCGCCACCGCCACGGTCGATTTTCGCGCACGGAACGGATCGCTCCCGCTGTTCCGCATTTATCGTGCCGCCGTCCCTTCTCCACGACACCCCCTCCCACTAATTCTCTGCCCTTGGAACGCGCGCGCCGTACGCGTATACTGCGAAGACGCGCGTGGTTATAAATACTTCCGCCGCCAACTCCGGCACGCCTTATCCGTATCACAGAATTCTTCAATAAACTACAACACACACACACACTCGCGCGCGTATATTACATTATAGACATAAAGAGAGGAACCGAGAATGTTATATATAATAGTATATACACAGTAGTACGCATCCACAAACAGTTGACGTTCATGCGCCATCATTTCTGGTGGTTAGCGTAAAACTCCATAGCTCTTATGTATACATGTACTACTATAATACTAATAAATCGTTTACAAATAATAATTATATTCGATTAGTTTATTTATAATATGTATGTACAATATTATATCGTACTCGCCTGCGTGTCTGTTTGCCGACCGATAAATTGATCATAATCACCGAGTCAGTTCGTTTACTGTGATGTAGTTTATAGCCGTCATGTATGTACGCACAGTCAATACTACGCCGAATACGTTATACGCCTGTAAACGTGTAAATACCCGTATTATTTACACGTAATGCGTACTCGGTGTAAGCTGAACAGTAGAAAGCATAATAACAATACGAATCTCTGAAGTGTGCATATACAAACATAGCTAGCTCGCGGTAGCTAGTAACTGTGTGTCAATTTTGGCTCCCGCGCGCATCTACCGGTGACGGGAGTTAATAATAACACAATAATTATAATCGTAGTAACGTTATACGCGATGACAGCGTCGCTTGTTTCACGTGCCAACCATCCGAAAATTATTGTCTGGTATTAAAAGTACGTCTATAAATAATAATCGTGGTAAATACCGTACAACAATTGTTTCGTAATAATAATAAATTACAAGCTTTAATCACGCGAGTAATATAATAGTATATTCACAAACATTTAATAAATCTATTTTTTGAAAAAAATTGTTACACGCCCTCGCGCGTATACCTGCCAAGTGCAAAAGAAACACCGGTTATTCATGACATATTACACAATACAATATATCATTATAATATTATTAAAGGGACACACGCAACATTATAAACGCACAGTCGAAACCGCGCGTTTTCGGTGGCCCGGGGTCGCGTTCGTATAATATGTTATTATATCACAAGTACCTTTTATACCTCTATAAATAAAACATCGTGAACTTATCTATTCATAGAGCGTCGTAGCGTACACCACGCTACCTTATGGTTGCATTAGAAAAAGTAGATAATGAGATAACTATATTTTAATTGATAAATTACCAAAATAATATGATCTAAGTAAAAATATATAATCTAAATCAGTTTCTTTATCAATATTCTTTTCTGATGATCATATAACTAATTTCTATACTAATTAAAAATTTAAGTATTAAATAATGCAAAAATTCAGTAAATAATACAATTTATTTGTGAAAAAAATATTTTGACCCTTAAAAAATTAGTATGGACTAGGGGGTGTGTGGGGCTATTCCCCCCCACGGCTTAGGTTTCATACCGTGAAGAGGTAGGTGGATATAAATTAATGTCCATTGCCACGCCCTCACCTGAAAAAATTAGTTCGGCGCCACTGATCGCGTTATTACAGATACCCCGGAACACACGTCGCGTTACATGTACCACCTTGTCGTTTACACCGCGATACCTATTAATATAATAGTTTGATATAACGTTTAGACATTTCACACGGTATATTATATACAGACATAGATTACAACAATATCCGGATCATATATAGGTACACAAAATTTTAGTATTATTACACATTATAATATTATACAACGGTCGCTGGTGGGTGGCCGGTGATGTGTCGCCCGGCCCGTCGCTCCATACTTCTTTACATTCCATACGTCGTTAAATTCGGCCAAACGGCTCGTGCACACTATGCGAACATACAAGAAGTACGGAACTCTGGTGCCGGGGATGTCGCGGAGTGGTGCTGTGGTTCCGGTCCGCCGCCGGGTGATGAATCGCAACCGTCGTGTCTCGTGATTTCGTGTACCGCAGCACTATACTCGCCATGTATTTTTATAATTATTGTCATATTTCGCATTTAAGCTCCGCCGCAGTTCTATGTAGAGCCCTTCATGCGACGGCTGGGGCCACACCGCTTCCTATTCGACGCTTACGCGCGTCCGAGTGCACGGCGCGGTGCCAACGGCCGCGGATCGTCGCTAAAAATAATGCGGCAGCTCGCTGTCGCTATTATTAGACCGACCACCAGAACGGTCCCGTCTCCCCCCCTCTTCCTCGATCGTCCGCCGTTCCCGTTTACCCCGTCGGCGCCACGGCCGCCACCGCCGCCGCCGCCGCGTAGCTCGCCAAATCCGCGCCACATCGCCCATTATCTATTTATAACGTACGATCCAGTGGCAGCGTTGCGTGTACGTGTGTATTTTTAATTGCATCTATACAGTGAGTTGTGGTTCTATCTATAATGCATTGTAAATCGTAATGCCCGCAATACAAACGGCGTGTACATATACATATACATAATATAGATTATTTGTCGGTACATTATGGTAATGTAACGGCGATAATATCACGCTCGATTCGCGTATAAACCGGGAAACGTATTAATTATCGTTACACAGGTATTATTCGTATCGAATATAATATTACGATAATATTATAATCGTGTCGGGGGTGCTGTAAATTCGGGCCGCCGCCGCTATAGTCACCGGGCTAAACTCCTCGTGCGTGTGTGTGCGTGGGTGGGTGTGTGTGTGTGTGTGCTCCGTGTACCGAATAATCGAATCGACTACGCGCCGTCGTGTATCCATTTGTGTGACGACGACGACGACGACACGTATAATCACGATTCGAAATTGCGTTATTTGTACGCGTGTGTGTGCTTACATGGCATTACATAGTATATGCGTTGTGTGTGTGTGTGTGCGACTGTGTGATGACGATAGTACTATATATGATTCCGGTGAGACTATATACTGCGGCGCGCCGCGTACAGCAGCGTCCGACCGACTTTGTTATACCTAATCGATTACATTGTGTTCTATTATACAATTCGGCTGCGTTACAGCGTTTATATTTATATTATATTATATTATAGTATAGAGGTATTTATTAGGTATAGAGATCGAAATTAAAAAAAAAAAATTCTGTTAACTAACTCGAGATTAACGATTTGGGAAAAGTAATAGTAAACTATAGTTACACTCATTGGAACATACATTGTTAATGGTCGAAGAGATGATATTACTTATTGTGGTCGAGGTCGCCGTTGTTGCCTGATCTTGTCTTTGCGTCCGTCGTCGTCGTCGTGTTGGCCGATCCCGCCGTCCGTCGTCTGTCCAGTGACCGTGTTTACCGTGGCCAAAGGTGTCCGTTTTGCCTCTCCGGTCGCTGCTGATGTTCGACTGACGCCAAAAGCCGGCCTGCCGTTGAACTTATACGAGCGGTCCGCCCGACTATTGGCACACGCACCAGGTTCTCGAATCTGCTGCTGTTGCTCGCCTGCCCGTACGGCCGTCGTCCCTCATCTTCTACCCCACTCCGTAAAGAACGGACCTCCACCGTTGCCGCTTCTACCACGATACATACGTTAACTGTTTCTCTCATTCTCTCTCTCTCTCTCTCTCTTTCTATATATACATAAACACTAGCCTGAATGCGTGCGGCAGGAATGCGACGTCTGTATGTTTATAATAAGCGCGGTACACACATGGCACACGTGTGTGTCGCACCGGTGGTGGCGTGTTCTCCCGCTGCAGCCACCGGTCCCGTTCTATAATAAAAACTCCTGTGCCGGTGCCCCTTCCACACCCGCGATCTCAAAAACATCGGCGCGAACGGGGGGGGGGGTCCTCTGCGTTGGTCGTTTTCCCGAGCAGCGGTGGCGGCGGTTACTGCAGCTGCGGAACGTCGTCGTTCGTTCGTGTACCCCGCACCGTAGATCCCTCCCGCACCGTCGCGTATCCCTCCCGCCGTTCGCCATTTACGGTCATCTCTCCGAAGCTGTTCAAGAAGAGTCCGCAAGTATATGTAATATATTATATATGTACGATCGGACGGCTGTATACGTAACCCGCTTGCGTACAGAGTTTCTAAAAATAACCACCGCCGGTGCACCAGACTCCCGCGCATAAGTCGAATTACCGGCACTGTACGTGTGCGTTACTGTATTATTATCACCCTTGTCCCGAGTGTGTGTATATTTAAAACGCCCGTAGACGCATCACCGAACGAGGTGTGACGATTGGCATGGGGTGAGAGGAACCGTCGGCGATGGGTAGCGGGGGAGGCACGCTCGCGGGCTCGCGTGTGTGTGTATACGTGTGTCTGCGCGTAGCAGCAGCAACGGTGAAATTCAACACCACCGCCGATGGTTGGTCGCGCGCACACCGCTACCTCACGTCGTCTGGTCGTCGTTACTACGTGTGCAGAGCGTTATGTCGCTGTTGGTTGCACCAGTCCGGGGTTTCGGAAATGTGCGTTTTTTTACCATGTATATATTATGTTCAATACAAAATCGACAAAACTGAAAGTTTTAAACATTTTACGGCCACGATGACAGTCGGACCGAGACGAATATTATTGTCAACCCGCCAAAGTTTCGTGAAGCAAACGTACCACACAAACACATACTTACTCGCATCATACACACACATGCGTGCGTGTACTCGCTCGCACACTTGCACACAAACGATGGCGATTCGCCGATCCCATATCGTACGAGTATATAGTCATCGTATAAAAGGGACGAAACTTGGGATTTTATTTTCTTTTTACAACCATCGGATATCATTATTAAGCAGTAGATTTATGTGCTTTTAAGATATATGTTCATATATCTATACATTTAAAATGTCGCAATAAATACGCGCGCTAAATTATGTATAATGTAGCGCTCATCAATATTATTAAAATAACCTATAGTAAATCGACTTACTATACAGATAATATTATACTATTTTTACGAGATCGGCATAAAAAAATACATTAAGAATCATTATTAATTTATCAATATGTTTTCGTGTGTTTAGGTTATTTATTTTATAAATTACACTAATAAGGTAGGTATGTAGTAAATTGTATTGCGATATGTAAAGAAATGTTTAGGATCTATAAATATTATCCTGGTACAATGTAAAGGTATTAATTTATTTTGAAATAAAGTAATCCCGAATCCGATTTTAAAACAACTAGGAATATTTTGAAAATATATTTAATTTTATTAAAATATTCTGTGTATGATATTCTATAATTAAATTGCACAACCTGTTTATTGTTTACGTACAACGAAATCATATTTTTATCCAATGGCTTCTAATAAAAAATTAAAAATGCATTTGCATATATAAATCCACTCTCTATTTATCGTTTACTAATAACACCATTGCCGATGTATCGTTCAGTGCAATTAAAAATATTTTGGTTACCAACGATATCGGCTTAGAATTTAATATACACTGAGTGAAATATCAGTAATCCAATACACCTGGAAGTACATCATCACGATTACTGAAATGTAAAAAAAAGTCATTTATTAACATTTAGTTCGATATAATACAAATAAAAATATTTAATAAACATTATAATATGTAAGTATCATCGACAAATCTCTTTGTACTGGGTTTTTTTTTGTTAAAAGAAGCAATGTTTTTCGACCTCACGCAATTTTTAAATGTAAAAATATTGATTTTTTGCTTAATTTCTAACCGCTTTACTGTAGTAGTAATAATATCACGTGTACGTACGGTCACGATAATACTGGCACTTGATATTGATATTTATTTCATATTTGTATTTCACTGTAATAATATAGGTATTGTTTATACGTTTATGTCGGAGTAGTTTTTAATTATAGAAATAATTTTTTCTACGGTCGCGTCCACAAAATTTTATCTAAAATAAATATAAAATTAAAGTACACACAATTTAAGCCTGACTGAACTTAAAACATTTTTAAAATACATTTTTTTTTTTTAAAAAAAAGCACGTTTTTCAATGAGTTATTTTTATAAAGAATTTATTATCTCATTTATGTATAACGATACGATACGATTTTAACTATAGAGTGTGTAATATAGAAATATATATATTAAAGTAATTCATAATATTATTATGTTTAAAGTGAACGTCTAATTTTTTTTTAAATTGTTAACCAGCGTCTATTAGTGTACAATTTACTTTTTGATATGAAATTCTCACTATATATTATGACGTAGAAGATATTTCTAATTTATTAATTAAATCTAACATCAGTGATTTTGAATAGCAATGTTATTGTTATAACACTTAAATATTTTATAACTGTGTATTATTAATTATTATATTATATTTTGAATATTTTGATTATAATTGTTGGCTGCAGTAATAAGTAATAATATGTTACATGTAATAACTACCAGTAAATACTTTGAAAAGTCAAGAATATGCAATATTATTTTCTCTGGAAAAATTCTGATCGCAAAAACTATAAATTATTCATGTACTCTCAAAATTATTCATTCAGTATGTTTTGATTTTTTAATCTCATTTATTTTAAACTCTTTAATTTTATTTAATAACGTTAATGATTATTAATTTGGTGTGTAGACTCCACAGTAAAAAATTTTCATTTTCAATAATTACCTATAGGTATTTATTTTTTTACTTTTCGCTATTGATTTGAATATATTAAGTTTCTAGTAGTCTTCAATTAATTGCATATAGTAATGCCGTTTAAAATTACTTCTATTTATTTCTATACTTAATAGTTTCAAATCGTGTTTTTGTAATTTTATATATTTAAAAGAAAAACTTGCATTAACTAGTATATGATCTAACTTTTATAACAGATGTGAAAAAATAGTAATCTTTATACTCTTTTTGAAATTGGAACTGGAAAGACTTTTAGACTTTTATAGGAAATAATGTTTCTCACTTTTGAAAATAGCATCTTGCAGGCCAAATGATACTAATAGTTTTCCTTTGTCTCTTGCAGCTGTTGACAATATATACGTAACGCACAGCCGTTGGTACCTAAATCACCGGTGTGGTATTTCTTGCAAAGATTATATTGTAGAAAATATTGAAGTATAAACAAAACTCAAGTATACGTTAAGTATTTAAAATAAACTGATTGGGCATTATTGTTGGCATAAATGCGATGTAATCGAATAATCAAACAATACTCGAATAAATCTCTCTTGATTGGAAAAAAACAAATTAAAAAAAAACATCTATTTCCATAAAAATCTTTTTATGTACTGAAACAGCCAAATATTATTAGAATTCTATATTTTTTGCTTTTCTTTTTCAATACTTGACTTTAATTTTAAAACAATGTAAAAGTTACAAGTAAATCAAACAAAATATGGAGTGTTTTATTTGTGTTAAAAACGCCGTAAAATCGTTTTTAAGAATACTTCAAACGATTTGTATATAAATATAAACTAAAAATCCTAACGAGCGAACACTCCATAAAGTATTTGTATTTGAACTTGTTTAACGCTATAACTCCACGCTGCACGCACCACACATGTATAACACGTTGGATATATAAAATCACTGCCGCCTTCGCGTGTTTATAATATTTTAATCGTCGTACGCTTAAATTAGTGATGTTGTTGGCTGTGTTTCGAATAGTGTACTATAATAATATTATGTAGCCGGATTCCTGTAAAAAAAAAATTTTTATCTTGCCTCGGTGATACATATAAAATGAATTAAACATCCCTGAATTGACGGTTTACGATGGAGGAGCAAAAATATATTAATTTTTTGTTTCTTAAATTTAAATGTCGTGGCTTATTACAAAGAAAACAAAATTTAACGCCATATTTTACGTTATGTAGAGAGATCTTTTAGCACGTGGCGTGGAACTTTTAAAGAATCTTTTTTACTGACATTGCTCGCGAAATAAATCAAAGTATATTCGTGACGATTTAGTATGAGGTACGGCTTTGGATTTTCGATTTTAGTTTATATATTTGCTATTGGCAACACGTCACTAGAGTTTATAGGGACTATTTGTCAAAAGTTATTATCTCCCCCCCCCCTCTTTACCAAAAAACTCAAATTCGGCTGGTGGTTGTGTAAAATCGATTCGCTAATATGGTAAGTTATTCGACGGAACAAACCGCCGTCACTGCAAGTTTCCCACCTTCCCTATACTACTGCTGTATATCCAACAATCCGCGGTCACCTCATCTCGGCTGCGGTTTTGATCCAACCAAATCCTTTTTGACCGTTATAATGTCCTATATCTAGCTGGTTAGCCCACAGACTATATAAACTAGACTAGACGATATTTTATACTGCAGTGGTGACCGCGTCATTGTCACCATATTGTATAGTATGTTCCGATGTTCGTTTTATAAAGTTCCTTCTATATTTTTAAATATAAAACCATTTTTTTTAAATTAAATTTTTTATAAAATAATTAGAACATTTTTAAATTAATACATGTATACATTATATACCTACAATGTATAAAAATTGTAGATAATATTATTTCCTATCTCCAAACTTACTAATTTTCAGGATTTCTATTTATTTTTATCATTATTATGTCATGTTTAGTTTTTCTTATAAAATATCTCATAATTGTTATTAATAAAAAAAATCATTTGAAAACCGTTCTGTTGTATACAACATTTTTTTTTATTTTACTATTAGTATTATGGTAGAGTAGTGGATTTCATTTTTACCAAAAACCAACATATTTTCAAACTGATCGAAAAAAAAATACAAAAAAAAAATTGTATTGTTTATAAATAGCCCAAAGAATCAAAACATTTAATTCCAATTGTAGAAAATGATAATATAAATATTTGGAAATAATTTCAAGTTTCTACAGTTACTCATTTTTTAATTGTAACAAATGTGAAGAAATCAATATTGTCAATAACTAGTTTAGCGTAAAAATTTGCATTTGTCCTTAATTTCTTTTTTTGTTTTTCTTAATTATTAAGAAAAGTACCGAGGATTTTACCTTTACCCTCCAACTCCTCAAAGTACCAACCAGTTCCAATTCTCTACCAGAGAAATTAACCCCCCCCCCCATAAGTTAAAAATCCAAGTAATTTTACTGTAAGTATAAGATAAAAAAAATAATTGAAAATTAATACATTTTTCGTCGGCTCATCACTGTTCTACTCAGAATCCAAAATAAATTATTTTTTATCTTTTATAGTTAAATAACAAAAAAAAAAATTCAAAAAACTCATCTTTGTATTGTGTAATAGATTTATCTTGTCATTGATTAGATAACTACTGTAATGAATATGTTAAATTTGAATTCAATGATAAATCATTGCATAAGAAAAACCAATTCTGAGCGTATATAACGGTGTATTGGTGTGTTTGAGACAGTCTCTGTTTTTAAGGATATTTTATAATTTATTATACTATTAGGGTACGTTAAATTAATTCATGTCAAAAACATCGCATATGTTATAAATTATAATATAATAATTATTAAAATATTTTATTATGATACATTTAATATTATATTGTTATTAACTCTATAAGCTAAAAAACGGTTAAAATATAGGTCTAAAGTTACGTTATCTTAAAGTAAGTCTAAATATTTTGAACATTTCATTGTATATGGAACAAGCCGACCCCTGTGCGTTTAGCAGCGTACAAACTTCACAGAAACCATCTACATATCAATCTTAATATGCCCTAAAATTTTTATCGAAATCGGTTTGGTAGATCTTGAGTTATAAAATTTATCAAAATGCACACTTATTTATATATACAATTATATTGTAATACCACCTCGAATGACGAAAAAATTACTTAAAAATTGAAATCATCTTCAGATAGACTGAAAATCTATAAAATCAAACTTACCATTATCGTTGTAAATTTGTTAACCACTTAGTTTCTGGTTTAATTACAATTCTGGGATCAATTTACTTTTATTTTTGCTCATTGTTTACGTTTACTAATTTATTTTATTACGGGCTTAGAAACTATCCACAAGTTGTTAATTGAAACTTATTTTGATCAGCTTTAAGAAGACGGGAGTTTTACGAATATAAACATGGCAAATTGCGTTCAGCGGAAGCCATTTTATGTTGTTAGCTTTAATATTAGAGTCAATTTACCTATTATCAAACTTAAGGTAATCACATTATCTAGGGAATCTCATATTTTAATTTGCTTGAATTATAGTTATGTAAAATATTGAAACTTTAAAATACTCGTCACTCACTTTAAAATTGAAATATCAATAAAAGCTTTTGAGATGCCCTAGATAATATTATTACCTTAAGTTTGATAGTAGGTAAATTTACTCTAACATTAAAATTAACAGCATAAAATGTATTCCGCTTAACGCAAATTTGCTGTTTTACGTTCGTATTACTTTTATTTTACTTATCGTATTTTGATAAGCTTTAATTAACAACTTGTGGATAGTTTCTAAGTCAGTGATAAAATAAAAAAAAAAAAACGTATAAAATCGAAGAAATTTTAAATTTTTTTATGAATAATATATAATGTTTCAACTATCTTATTAAAAAAGTCCGATTACAGTAATAATCTAACATAATCTGAATATGTGACTGAGAAATAAAATTTAGTGTTCTTCAGCAGTCAGCACACTCATATACATGTAGGGCAAAATTCAAGGATCATAAGAATGATTCGCTATAAAACTTTTAACTTCAATATACAAAAACCTTTTATAGTCTACTTTATTTTAATTATACAAAATTATCGTATTGAAGGTATAATAATTCTCATTTGGTTACCGAATTGCCTGAATTTGACGTTAATAATACATTTAAATTATACGCGACTAATGCAACTGCATTAAAAAAAAATGGTGCGTAACTGCAGTGATTAAGAATTGTTCATGCAAATAGTATATTACAATACTGAATTCCTGTATATTAATAATTATTACACCGTCTATTTATTTTATTTTTAATTATTTTAAAATAATAATCGTATAGTTTGTATATTATTATCTATAATTTATCTGAAGCTACCTGCAACGCACTTAGTGACACGTTTAATATAATACTCGTGTTATTCTAACTTTATTATTACAATGTTTCCGGCGAGTATTTTCAGTTCCTTTTTGGGAACAGGATCCTCGTAGGTCGATAGGACGACAACGATGATGAGTCGGTAACTTGATACCGTCGCCGAATCCGTCACGCACCGCGGTCATTACCCCTATCTCTGCTGTCAGCTTATTTTTGTATAAAGTCCCGTGCGCGCGGCGATATATATATATATATATACAGTCATACATTCATATATATATGATACATTGGTCGTACTGCAGGAAATGTGTCTTCTTTTCAGTCCGAGACGATATCTTGTACACACAAGCAAAGTAAAAACGTATAAATACAATAGGTACATAGACGCTGAGTTTTATTAAAAAAAATGGTTGGGTTCTAACTTAAACCCACCATTGCTCGCTCCTAATCGCGTGTGACCCACGAACGGGGTATATCGATTTCGCCAATTTTGTATCGAGTCCGCCGTTTGGTTTACCTGAGCTTTAAATGCATAAAAAAATTAGAAAGCCGCCTACAGTTTAATTTATATTATAAATTGACCTTTAAGTTCAAAATTATGACTTTCGACTCATTGTCGAGATTAGAAAATAGTAACTTAAAAACGTTACTTGTGTTAAAATTGTTTAATATACTTTAAAACGTATGGCTGCCTTTCTACTGTTTTTATTAATTTAAAGATCAGTAGAATCGCAGTAGATAAATATTATAAATTGTAGTTGTTGGTATAAATAGTCTCCAGAATTGATACATACTCGTAATTATTTCGGAAACAGGATGTTTCGTCGGAATCAATAAACCCGAAATAACGATAAATGCTAAAATAATATTAACACATAACCTTAATGAATCAGGGTGGCGTTATATATATTTTTCTGGTTACTTATATGCCAACATTTTAATATCATTTTAGTAATCTTTTTTTTTTACTATCTAATCAAGAATAAAAGATAGTGAGGTTTTCAAAAATATTTCAAATATCTATAAGAGTATTTTTATTTTATGTCCATTTTATAATTAATAACCTAGCTTTCATACCCGCCTTCCTAAATTTTTGATATGATTATTGTTCCTTTATTTATCATTACCCATTGGTTTTAAATAAACATATATATTTAATTTTTAATATTTTTGAATGAAATAACGAAATATGTTATGCTTTTATTATTATTTTATTTTAATTGCTCATATCCAATAGGTCAACTGCACTTTTGGAAATTCTTATTGCCCAATTTAAGTTTTCATCTTTTTAATTTTCAAAACTTTAAATTTTAGTAATTATAATGTATATAGTATAATATAGTATGAATACTATAATATTCATTTCACCGTTAACATATTATTTTTTACCCATCTACCCTCATATCATTTTAGATGGTTTAAACTCATCACCTTTAAGTAAGTATCCTATATTGCTTTGGCTCATATTAAATAAATATATATATATATATATATATATATATAGGTACGTCGAATACGGAAGGTTGTGGTACTGCGCGTGTATAAAATAAATAGTAATTAATAGTAATGTCCGCACGCATAAAGGCCTCTGTCCTAATCCATCTGCGGGAGAGGGTCTCTTCTCAAAAGCCCAAAACATCAAACGAATAATATATATATTATATAAAAGCCAATTATAATATGCATAATATAATACACGTATGATGTGATGATAATATGCTATATACATGTGTCGTACGCGTCGATCCGGTGATGGCGGTGGTGCAATTTATGATTACGATACGTTTTATTATACAATATTGCACGTACAACATGTATCATGTGTACACATAAATAATAGTATACTCGTATTTATATATTGACATAAAGAAAACGATAACCCCGAGGGGGTAGGAAGGATTACTCGGATTCAATAAACGTTTCGATAAAAAAAATATGTGTGTGTGTGTGTGTGTGTGTGTACAGGGTGGTTCAATATGTTACCGCTATTTTATCAAGTTATCAAAAAAAATTTCGTAAAAAACATATTTTTTTACGAAAATTAAATATCTAAAATGATAAGTAATTTTTATATTATTACTAGTATAAAATATGTTACAATATTTTAGGAAGGTTTTTGAGGTCAACTTAAAAATTCAAATAGGAACCTATACTTTTTTTGCTATTTTAATGTAAATAATTTTTTTGGAATATTTCGTAATTGAAATTGAGGCGAGTAGTTTATGAATTATAAGTACATTTAAGTGTATTTAAAGTTTAGTTGAACGGAGTGGTATTGTATAGTACTAATAGTACAGGATTACCCCGCAAAATGTTATTCTACTACTCCACTCACCTAAACTTTAAATACTTATTTCTCAAAAACTACTCGTCTGAATTTCAATTTTTATGTATTGAAAGACGTTGAAAAAGTTCTCCTCGTGATCCTAGGTTCTCATTTGAATTTCTTAAGTTAACCCCGCAAAACTCTCATTAAAATATTGTAAAAAAAAAATATAAAAATTACTTATCATTTTTGGTAGTTCTAAATACAAAAAAGTTTCCTAATAGAAAATTGTTCTCTGTTATGAATAAACTGTATAATATGTATAATAAAATAATTGTAACATAAATGTCGAATCACCCTGTATATATTTTATTAATTTAAAAAAATACGATTTGTGTGCTTCGGTACTCTACTGCTAGTGGTGACGATAACCCCTGCCATATGTGATCGCTCCCCCCCCCCACGCATCGTGTTTCTTTTTTTTCATCTAGCGCAAATTGAAAACACTGCAAAGCTCTCGCAACCACATATAGGTATAATATAATAATGTACGCGCGCATGACCTGCGGCGCAAGCAGCTTTAATATATTTAATATTAGTACGCTATATATCACTATGCTATTAACGTACCTTTAACTATTGAGTGGCATATCGTATATGTATTCCCGGCCATTATGCCACAGAATAAAACAAATGTGTACAATACATATTTTAGGGTCACAACAATAACGTCAATGGTCAATGGTTACATAACTTCGGAGTCATCCCAAAATGACCTCATCTACTCACATACATCTTCTCATACATCGCATCTACTCGACTTTTGCTATATTATTTTATACATCTAATATAATACCATTATAACCTATATATTGATATCCCATTACATATATGTAATATTTATTAACTATTTATGTTTAATAACATTGGAAAATATACATAAATAGTTTCTTTAGTATTTTGATTTTTTGTTAATTCTGTATACACTACGTGTATAATAATTATTAATACTCATAAAGATTATATTTTTAACTTCTACGGAAATATAAAACCGATTTTTATGTTATTATGCATTGTTATTTTTTTATTATAAATATGCATTATGAAATATCGAGGAGTTAACAAATAATAATATACCACTTCAATGCAATGTAAAATGTAATGCAATGTACCTATTATAAGTCACCTAAAAGAATAAAAACATATTGCTAAAATCAAAATATAATAAACAAATGTATTATTCTGTATATTCTGTGACGTACTCACAACATGCAGTTTCTTTTAAACTTTTGTTGAATTTGCTGTAAAATCAGTAATATTTACATTATTTTAAAAGTATTTGAGAACAAACATTTAAGAGTTTTGAATTGAGACGGACTATGTATACATTTTGAAGATTGCTTTTGGTATATATAACCGTGTGTGCATACCACTTATGCTATAAATATGTATATTTATGTCAAGGATTATGTATACATTAATAAAGCTCTCGTAGATGATGTCAAAGGCTCTGCCGAACCCTTCAAATTCGCGTGCATCGTATATTCTGCGCAATAACTTCCAATACACACCGTCGCAAATTCGGCGTTAACACCTCACCCCCCGCGCTTTATTGACATCGATTCTAATACATTTTGATTTATTATAGCGAACCAGGGGGTCCACCACGTTTTCCCACGAACTTAACACGGAAAATAAGAAAATGCGGTGGCTCCTCATTCCTCAGCCTATATACATATTACATATAACATTATTTAATCTCCGTGCTAATCTCAATTTTATATAAGTATCTTGTCATCATCAGTATTTTCAAATAATTGTTAACAATCTGTCTTATATTGTTACAGAGCTACAGCTATTATGTTGGACTGGATCGCCACAAACGGTGGCCGCGGCAACAACGCTGCCGGCCATCGCTATTGGGTCGTGGATGAGCCCAAAGACGACGGATATACCGCCCTACATTTGGCTGCTCTTAACAATCACCACCGTGTGGCGTCGTTACTGCTAGTTCGTGGCCGAGCCGACCCGAATAAACGAAATGTCAATAAACAGTCAGCACTTCACTTGGCTGTGGAACGTCAGCACGCAGATATCGTTAAGGTATTTCGTATACAACAATAATTTATTTATGTGCACGTTTTACTTACTGTTACCATATTTATGTGCTCAATTTTTAATATTTTTCTGTAGCTGCTTGTTAACCATGGCGCTGACCCAAACATCCCTGACAAGGACGGCGACACGCCTATGCACGAAGCTTTGCGCCATCACACGTTACTGCAGCTTAAGACAGTCGGTACACCACCCGCACCTGGAGTGGGCTTGGGAAACAGTCCTAGAGATCCCAACACTAAGTTCCGGTCAGACGGCGGCGGTGGTATGTCGTTACGCAACCTTCTCGCTGGTAACAGGGTCATACGCGACTACCGGGAACTATCTGACGACAACGAAAACGTTTATTCAACAGTCAGCCGTACAGTTACTAGTCAACCATGTCCCGTTGAACAGGCGACAGAACTTTGGGCGGCAAAAGGTCCTGCGTATTTAGAAATGTTTGCTTCACCGGTGTCCGCGGTGCAGAGATTGATGGCCGAGTTACTTGGAGCGGCCGAAGAGTTTAGACGTTTACGCATAAGTGCCGTTGGCGTAGATTCTGATGAAGAGACAACGAGCGATGTTACTACAACAGCTACTCCGGTAAGGATATTTATTTTTATACATATAATTTGCCAAAACGGACTGAACCATTTGTTTTCAATTTTTTGTTTTGCAGCCTGTTCTGAACAACAAACCAATTCCAATCAAAAATAATAAATCGAAAAAAGTTATCAACCGTCGTCGGATAAAGAAATCTCCAGTGCGTACTATACGTCAGCAAACCGTCGACGATCAAACCGGTCCTCGGTTAGCCGGAGAGGCACGTGCTGCTGCCTTGGCAGCTGCCATGGCGATTTCCGGTTCCAGAAGTCGGGATCTTGGAGAACGACCCATACGTGAACCGGGACCAAGTTCCGATCAACAAGTAGCTGGAGAAGGGCGCATTCAGACTGCAGTTTCTGGACCAGGTAGCAGAGACATTTTCGGACGGCCCACGCGTGGTCCGGTATCTCGGTCTGCACCTGCTTCCCCAATCAATGGAAACGTGATTCCGCCACCACCAAATGCTACCGTAGTTGTTTGCGTGCTCGCCGGCACAGGTCGCGCTGATCTATGGTTGCGCAACAACCGAGGACAAACACCTTTGGATCTTTGCCCGGCTGACGAGCCTTTGCGCTGCGCTCTGATCAAGTGCTGTGCTGCTGCTGCTCATGCTCGCATAGCCCAAGCTGAAAACACGACCACCGCCACTGTGGGAGAAACTAATGGTTGTTCCAGTGCACCGACTCTCTCAGAAGAATGGCCTCAGAAATCCCAATTGACACTTAACAACATGCCCCCTGACTACTCAATTAAAGCGCCATATCACGATGCGTACGCTCCATTGCTATCGAGAGAACCAGACCCCCCAAAAGAATGTACCAAGACATTTGCGACTCGAAGTGACTCTGAATTCCTCAAACTATCGTCATCAGTGGCAAATCGTTTTTTGGGCATCGGTCTCCCTCCTCCGGCGCCTGGTATGATGTTGTTAGAAGATAATACCCCAGCGGTGCTTTTGGATGGGCCCTCGACCTCCAGAGCCACCATGCCAATGGGTGGCATGACTGGCGAAAGAGTGGATAACAACTTAACAAGAGAGGCGAATGATTATGTCGACAACAATGACTTGGAACCAGATTTTATGGATGATGACAGCATTTTAAGCATCACTACCAATGGTAGTGGAAGTATAGTGATTGAGAACCATAGTAATAACAGGTAAAATTTCAGTGTTAAAAACGTATAATTTTCAAATACATATTCTGGTTTACGTCATTATTTATACCCGAAATTGTTGCTGCAGTAATACCATAATTTAAAATATCTTTACCTAATATAAATTATATGTTATGTCAAAATTACATTTTGAGTCATGCTTTAGAAATAAAAACGTCTTTAAAATTTAATTCAAAAACATCTTTTATCATGCAGTACCTGTACTGCATTATATTATTACTAGTATAATTATAATTTTGGTTAATCTTCATCCTCTTTCTACCCATTACAGTAGAGAACCAACTACACGCAATCAGTTGGATATAGCCGCCGGTGGAAGCAACAATAGCAAACCTTCCACTTCATGTGATCTGTCGGTTATAAATAATACTATGTCCCGGTCTCGAGACAAACGGACTAACGAGCTAGAACAAAAGCAGAATAACTTAACAAATGCACAAGTACAAGAAGAACGGCAAAACTCTCCCATGGATGTGGCAGCGGCAAACCCACCTAATGTTCAGGAGCCAGGACTAGTTGAAAAGCTCATGCAGCAGTTGAGTGATCTCAAGGAAATGGTACGAGTATAGGATGCTAATATAATATAATTAATACCTATAACCATAATTTACAGAAATTTTTTTTCTAATTATAATTTTTTTTTTAAGAATATGTGCCCCGTGTGCTTGGATAGATTAAAGAATATGGTGTTTATGTGCGGCCATGGAACTTGTCAACTGTGTGGTGATCGCATGGCCCCTGGCCAACCATGTCCTATTTGCCGTAAACCAGTTGCACACAAGATATTATTATACTAGACTCAGACAACAAAATCAACAATAATTATATGAATTGATCTTCTAGACATAGTACCATTTATTTTAAATTCAATTATACTTTCACTAGGTATGATAAGATTTTGGAGATATCATAATAGTGTATTCTAGCAATTCATAATTAATTCTTCAATTATTTTTTTTTTTTTTATCGAATTTATTTTATTCTTATTTCGTAATTTACTCTTTACTGTAAACTTAATATGCACTTTGATTTCTCCAACTAACCCAGAGCCATGTGCAACAGTATTAGTATTATTATCGTATGACTAATGCACATGTTTTTTTATGATTTTTTTTTTCTCAGTCTTACATAAATTATAGATTAAATATACTTTACAAAATAGTAATGAATACTGTTTTATAGTTTATTATTAAATCCAAAAGATTAATAATTATTTTAATATAATATATTTATAGTTTGTCCAATATTTACTTTTTATTTACAATTATACTATTTTATAAAATCTGGTTGTATGGCCAATCAATTAAATGTTTAACATCATTAACATTTAATCATATTAGTTTAGTTGAATAGTATTAATTTTTTAGTATTAAGTTGCTGTAATTGTTTATAGTTATCAAAATATGGTATACACAATAATATTATTAGTTCATAATTATTTAATTTTAGTTATGTATTACTGGTTTAGTTAACTAGCATTTATTTTTAATATTAATTTATATTAGTTATAATAGTTAATAGTATTTGACAAAAATAAAACTCTCAATTATTATTATTATTATTTATAGTAAACAATTTTTATTTTTTATTATAATAGGTAAACTTTATCATGATTTACTATTATTATTATTTATTATAATATATCACTACTACTCAGTTCAAATAAAATATATTTATAATATTAATCTTAGAAATGTAGTAATTATTATTAGTATTCTATTATAATACATGATAAACAGTAGTATGTAGTATGTGTGCTATACTAGTAATATAATTATGGTATGCACCACCAAATGTAGAAGTATTAAATTATAATAACTTATTTAAAATTTAAATTATATTATTCAATAAAATGTATTCCAATTTTATTATAATGATAGTTTATAGTTTATATATAACAAAATTAACATCAATGTATCATTTTTTTTTTTTACAGTACAAAAAATTGATGTTTACTAAAATTTATTTTTATTTTTTAGTCAAGTTTATTATTAATCATTATACTTAATATTATATCATTATATTCAGTTTTAGTAATTCTTTTACATGATTGTTTTTAATATTTTTTGCTAATATTTATAGTTTAGTTAATTATTATTATACTTAAACATTTATAGTTTACAATACTCTTATTCATAGGCGTAGCTAGAATTTCAATCAAGGTGGGCAGTGGCATAGCCAATTTTAAATCATTAAAACTCAATTTATAAGGCGTAAAAAATATAATTTAGTTTGATATGCAATGGGAGTGCACTTGTCCCCCCCTGACCTACCCTCGCTACGCCCATGCTTTTATTCAAAATTTTATAATAAATATTATACATTAATCTAAAAATATATACCTTTAATCACTTAACTGCTGGTTATTTTTCAATCACACATTCTTCCTTCTTATTTATGGACATTATATCAGCTTAGAACTTTTATATTCATTAATGATTATTTATGATGGTTAAATTGTTTCTACATGGCACACTGTTGAGATATTAAAAGTATTAGAGTATAGAAAATTATCTTTATTGATTGTTCATTAAATACAATCATAATAATTGTTGTATTTTTGAAAATATATTTTCAAGATAATTATTAAAATTATATGCTTGGATATATTAGTTGTCGTTTTTAAAATGTACTTTGGAAGTAAGAGGACGTCACACCAAAAACGAAACGTATATAACGACCGAGAGAATGTGCTATTAGATGTTAATTAGCAATACAAATTGTGCCGCAATATAATAAAACAATTTTTTCCTCGATACTCGAAATTATTTCGGGAGGGAGGTGAACCCCTGTATACGTGCCTATTAAACGGTCTTGGTGTGTTGATAGCGTAAACATGTACGTAATATACGTGTTTATAATTGTGATTATACCATAATATCTACATGCGCCAACCAACCAATTTTTAATTAAGAGTGCTGTTTATTAAAATGTTAATTGAAATTATTAAATTGAAAAATTTGTTTTTCTATGCTACTACCGTAATCGTTCTACAAACGTTTTTACTTTTTAAGTTAAACATATTTTACACGGCATATCTGTCAATTTTGAGGAATATTTAAGGATAAACAACAATTTATTTATGTAGTTTTACTTAATTGATTTTTTTTTTGATCATCCAAAATATGTTTAGGCTCTCTTATGTCACTAATTAGCATCCTTTTCCCTTAAAGTGGATCTACAATTTCGGGCAATAAACATTCCAAATAAAATCTAAAATAAAAAGATTATAATAGAATACATATTTATTATACATTGTTGATAAATAATTAGATTATGATATATTTTATTACTTACATCTTCAATTTATTAAACATAGTACTTTCCCAAAATACATTATCAAAATGGATAATTAAATGATTTGTATATCTGTCCATTAGTTTCTATGAATTACAAAGCAACAAACATTTCGCCCCGTAACTCTCAGTTGTCCCATAATTTGGTAATAATAATTATGTTCTTTTTTGAGAAATATATTTTACCAAAATCATCTACTCTGCATTATTGTAACTGAATAACTAAATCGATATGTTTGTAATATTATATGAACGTAGACATACATTTTAAATGCAGTATGTTGAACATGCTATTATACATATATGATATATAAATACATATTACCATACCATTTTATTTTGAACCGCTTCAACTGCCCTTAATGAATCTTTTGCCGCGTATAGACACTTTATCTCCACAATTGCATTTTCATCAATTACTCTCTCTATAAATTAGAATAGGTTAATTTCTCACATGGATTATTATATACGTTTTCTATCAAACTATTGGCGTTTATTGTGAGCCTATAAACTATATTTCGCATATCAGTCATCATCCCCGTTCTCTCTGCTTCAGGTACCAAATTTGTTTCTCCGTTTTTTGAACCAGAGCAGGAGTACTTAGCACAATTACTATGTTGTCCCAATCTATGATATATGCTATTGGAAATATCTCTTCCAAGTGCTAAAACAATAACAAAAATTATAATAAACTACTGTAATAGAAAAATAAATAATTTATAGCAGTATAGGTATAAAATATATTTAATAAATGATGTTTAGAAATATAGGCTGACTGACTGTAAAAACTGTAAAATACATAAAATATTAGGAATATTGCGTAATAATAATATGGAATAAAATATGTAATGACGTGAACTAATATAAGATTAAGTAATTTGTTTATTCATAATATTATACCTAAAATATAAATTATATTATATTATTAAAAATAAAAATATTAACCTTCAATTTTGTTGTGAATAGGTACATTAGTTTTTATATGATAATCAATTGACTTGGTTATGTCCGAACGAAAACGTAAAATATTCGATGTTATACATTTTCGAATGACTATTGAATATTTGTTCTGTTTTGTAAGCGCGATCAACTTAGTACAATAATTCCTTAACCGATAATTCTTGCATTCTATTTTTTTAATTTGAAAATTACTGCCATATGGTAAAACTTCCTTCAACTTTTTGGTCACACTACTGTCACCATCACCTAGAAATAAACAATTTAATAGGTACCCTAATAATTGTTATTTTACAGTATACTATAAAAATAAATTTTAATAATATAATCTACCAATAAGCTTGTTATACTTCAGCCCATGCATGTTTATACTATTTGAAAAGCTTTTAAGAATATCATCTGCTTCCATACCTGTGGATGACTATTTCCAATTGAGAAAACATTTATGACTAGGTGGCTCTTCTTTTCTTGTCATAGCTCTCTGCCATACTGAATAATAACTATTATTTTCGTATACGCACGAATAAAATTTTTCTTGTGTTAAATCCTATAACTAGCATATATTATGTTAAAATGACATTCTGATTATTATTATAAACATTTCGTCCTACTTAAAATAACGTTTACTATCGTTTCTTGGAAATTGTCTACTTATAAATTTATAATAATTAAAAAATTCAAATTAAGTTAAAATAAAATTCTCACTGCTCCTGAAAATGCATTAAACTTCGTTTTATATCTTCGCTTGGACCATTGGCCTTCTGCGATTACCGTGCACATCGGAATTCCATCTTCATCTATATTACCACTTTCTATGGCCAGTTTCCGTTACTCATTTCCAGCTTTTAATATTTCGTCAATGGCCGTATCTTTAATAGCATCATTAACAATTGATAAATGTTTCAAGTATGCTGCAGTGGAAGATAAAAATGGAAGCTCAGCTGATGAAGAAAGTTCGCTCATAGTGTTCAACATTTCATAATCGTAAATTGTGTCATTTAGATTATAAGTAGAGCGTGGATTTTTATGCACTAAAAAGTATCAAAATATGTCATAAAATATACAGTCAAAATCGTAAAAATCGTAAAAATATGCAAGAAAATTTTAATTATTTATATGACAATTTTTTACAATATTAATATTAATATTAATATTGGCACTTATATTTAAATAGTGTAAAAAAGGTATTATACATTTTATTTATTATTAAAATGAAATCCGTGCTCTAGTAAATGCATTCGTTTTTGAGTTAGATTAAAAAAATAAAATCGATTCTATATATAGGTGCATATATATGCAGATAAATTATTATTCATCTATATATTAAGTTATTTATTTATTTAAATATCCCATTATAATTTAATTAGAATTAATATTTAAAATACTAAATTAAAATAATATAATGTTCTAAATATTCGCTGTTCTTACCAATTGCTATACTGCCGTTTACTAATGCTTAATTTAATGGCAAATAAGTTTTGTTAGAGTTTATACTTTCCAATTTATGATATATTTAATTTTGTACCACACATTTTACGATTATATTTAAATATTGAACTGTATCCTCTTCTAATTTCACTTATGAATTCCATATCTAAAAAAGAACAACCGAAACGATCGTGCCGACTAATTTGAATTTGTTTAAATAAATCTTGTATGTCGACAATTCTTCAGCCTTCGAGAGATCTATAATATGTTTATAAACAATTGTATAATAATATAACATATAATATTATTATTATTAATTTTCATGAAAATAATAATTACTTTGATTCAACAAATGTATCGTCTAAAATGTATTCCTCAGTGTATAAACTATGGTTTAAAATACTTGATTAATCGCATTCATTAATACCAAAATCATTTTTTTGTTCTGGGTTAATATTAGGAGTGAGGTACACGTTATTGATGGAGAAAAATCCCTAAATAGTTCATAAACCATAAGTGTTGAATCAAATTATTTTTTAAATTATTTAAATAAAAAAAGCATAAAAATTTACTCAGTATTATTTGTGTCATCAATAATTGCATTACGTTGAGGTAAAAAACTATTTTCCGCACTAGTTTATGTTAGGTTTCTAAATAATTTTATATTACAAGACATTTATATATTATATAGTTAAAAGCTCTTATATTTATATTCACTTATTCAAATAGGTAATAATATTATAATGAGCAATACTTACACTTTTGTAAATTTTTCATTCGTACCTAAGAGATTTTATACCTACTTTTCTTCTTTCCTCTAAAGATTTCTGCTTCTTTGAAACCATTTTAAATAATTAACAAAATTACAAATTTTAATGTCTATATATAATCACTAAATAGTATAAAATATATTCACTCAATGATAATTAGGTAAATTCTATAAGATGATAACAGACAACACGTTAGTCGTTACACTGATTAATGCAAAATAGATACTGTGGACTAATAACAAATAACTACCTATAGTGTGTGAGCTAAAATAATATACTTGTATACAAAAATAACTAATATGTTTTTGATAATTTGTCTTTATTTAGTAGAAATATAAAATTATAATAATGCCCACTACTTTAGTCTTCAGTGATGTCGATTTCCACATTTATTCATAGCTGCAGTATAGCTGTACGCATACAACTATTAGAGTACTAGTCTAATAACTAATAATACATACAAGTATATCATTGACTATTGTAAATATTAAAAAAAAATTACAACTGTTTACTGATGTTATTTAGTTACATTAGAATCTAGTGACTAGATGATGGCAAGTAGGTATATTACTTAGTTATACTTGCGTTTTTTAATTGTTTTTTTGTATGTATATCTATTTAGTGCGTAGGAAATTCACAGTAGCAAAAATGCTTTAACTTGATTGGTAGATGCTGATAGCTAATTAGATCTAGTTGGTACTTCGAAAGATCAAAATTGAAAATTTCCAGTATTTTAAAAATAATTGAGAAAAATAAAATAAATATTTTTATGAGCATCTGAAAATAAAATTTTTACAAAGTTGTATATTGACGCATAAAATAATTTATTAAAAGTACGAACACTACATTATAGATAAAATTCTCATTGATTAGGAAACTGTGAATGCTTGAACATTCCACTTTGAATGGTATCTGTCCCCGCGAAACGTGTTTTTACACTAGAAATATAGATGTGTGGCGTCCTCTTCGAGAATACCTAACTTATAAGTGTTTCTTCCTAGTTCCTATAACTGAATAATATATTAAATTTATTCCTTACGTATACTAATGGTTATTTAGGTACTTAACTCGAAGAAAATTGTATCATTGCATAATAATTTAAGTATTCAAAACGATAATCTAATGACAAATGTCAATGATAATTATCTAACTATAACGCAATAAATAATAATGACAATCATAATGTATGAGTATTAATTGAAGTTGAATACGATTACTCTTTTACAGTAATAGCAGCTATGGAAGATGGAAAAAAATACATCAAAAAATCGGCGCAAAATTTTTGGCGAGGCCGGTTACGATTGTGGTTAGTCGATACACGTTTAAACTACTCCTGTGTCGCCCGGTGTTGGCCGCGACGCACAATGGAGCAATGGTGTTATTAGAATAATGTATTAATTTTTGTGAACGGACTGTGAAAAACACTGCGCAAAGCACAGGTCTGCCTTACGGCTGAGCTGACGGCGACTACCACGAGCGTCCTCGCATTCTCTAAACTCAGGTTCAGTTGCTTATATACATAGCAAGACGATTCCCGCGATGACATGTGAGAGCGCAGGCTCATTTTTCTCTCGAACGTCATCGCACTCTGGCGGAAACGTATGTCGCCATTAACCAGTTCTCAATTGTGACTACAGTCCGTGTAGAGCGCACTGCTCTTATCAAATACTTATTAAACATATTATAGTAATATAAACACAAACCGCTAACTACTCGTGAATCGTGATAATCGATATTCGTCGTTTTTCGTGGAATTTATACAATGTTTTACCACTGAACATTATACATGATTTTGCCGATTGGCCATTATCAACAACAATCATTCACACATAACAATATATTATGTAAAATATATTTTTGTCGATAGATTTTAAAATTATCTAAAGATAATTATTGATTGATCGAACATTTTTTAATTGAACATTTTAGGAAAAAAAAATCAAAAATGTCAAAATAATTAAAATTTTAAATATTATCAATTCGTCTGCATAGAAAATGCCAATATAAAAATTTAGTGGAAATAAGGTAATAAGCCAATGATGTAAATCGTTTTTTTCAAATATTTTTACGTAAAATTTCAATTTTTCCACCCTTTCCCCACCCAAAACACTACATAAAAATGTGTCCAATGTCCATATGTAAACGGTTAATTTTAAAGGTAAATGTTATACGAGTAATAATTTTGGTAACTAATAAAATTTGTTAATTAATTATGTTCTATATTT
This sequence comes from Rhopalosiphum maidis, assembly GCF_003676215.2. NCBI lineage: Eukaryota > Metazoa > Arthropoda > Insecta > Hemiptera > Aphididae > Rhopalosiphum > Rhopalosiphum maidis. Next base: position 35,476,382 of record NC_040879.1, on the reverse strand, counting down.
ATTAGTAATCATTATGAAGGATGAACTATTATCACTAGGAAAATATGGAATGTTCATGACTCACAATGTAGTTAAATTGTATCTACATATTCTAAATTGTGGTTATAAGACTGCTAATTTTTATTTCAAATGGTAGGCATTATTTTTATTTTATTTTTAATATGGAGCTACCTTAAATCAGTGTTTCAAGGGAAATAGTCATCGTTTGATTATGATATATTATAAATACGTATAATCTATACCAGCGATTTCCAAACTTCTTTTCCGCGGTGCCTTTTTTTGGACCCAATTTAGCCACGGTGCCCTGCTGTGAATAACACGAAAGACAGAACAAAAAAAAATACTCATTGATAACCAATTTTACGTAGACCACGGTGACTTAGAAAGTGCTCGCAGGTGCACAGTTTAGGAACCGCTGATCTATACGAATGTTATGCGTATATATAGATACGTTACGCATAATATAATATTCGGATATTTGTTTACATATAAAATATAGGTATCAACCATTGGGTCAGTCACTATTTGATGTAAATAAAGTAACAGTCTTCTATAATTCAGCCGTATAAACCATTATGACTTGTCAATTAATTTTTTCTCTTTTTATTTTTATACTTTTACCTGTACCTACTTCTTCATTAATCGCTATGTCTAATTTCTCTTACTTAGTTTTTGATATTCAATAAAAAATATTATTCAACTTTACTATTATAATTCTCTTGACTTATTTTAGATTCTGAACGGAGTGATGAATGTATTGATTTTATAATGATGTGTGTTTTTTATTTATTTATTTTGTGTCTGTCGTCATGTTTTGGAGTAGTAATAATGCTTTAATTTTTGACTTCAGCCCTTCTTTGAAAAGAAAAATTCATCTAGTTGGTACTTTGGGGGGTCAAAAGTAAAAAATTTCCAGTAATTTTCAAAAGCATCGGGAAAAACCCTGAACTTAAAACTATTTATAAGCCATTGAAATTTCCGATTTTTGTAAATTGTTTTTCTTGAAATGCCGATAAAAAAAATTTAGCTTTCCAAAAAAATTTTAAAATTTAATACAAGGTTTATTATAAGTTGTACTTGTCGTAGTAAAAAAAATCAAAAATCGTTATTCACAATTTTTGTTTATAAGCATTAAAAGTTTAAATATTTACAAATGAATAACTATAAGTCACGGTTAAATGAAAAATAATAATTTTAACGTTAAAATTTATAAAAAAAAATAGCCCTACTATTTTATGACATTTTAAATATAGGTTGCCATTTAAAAATCAAAAGTTGATAATGATTTCACTATTTAATATAAGGCTGAAAAAAATAAAAATGGTATTTTATGGTTTTAGAAAAGCACAAAACTAAAAATTTTGAAAAAAAATAGAAAAAAGTTAACACATTTTGATATAATAAGTGTTTAATAATAAAAGAATCACCCTGTATATGTAATATGCAACTGACACGCAGTAGTGATATTTTAGACATTTTAGGCATTAGGCCCCGCAACTTTACTCTGCCCCAAGCCCCGCAAATCATCGGGACGGCCCTGGCCGCCTCATCCCCGAATTTTGCTGTCCTAGGCAGTTGCCTATAATGCCTAATGCGAAATCTACCTCTGCCAATACTAAATTCTTCAATCATAAAATGTAGGCCGTAGGGATAATTTCTCAGCACAACAAAGCTTATCGTTCGGCCTAAAAGTATTTTCCAAGTTAACAAGAATAAAAAATAAATATAGAACAAGACAAACTTAAGAAAAATTAACATCATTAATGATATTGTATTTAGAAAATGATATTTTGCAATTGATTGATTTTAATGAAACTATACAACAATTTCCAAAAGAAAAAGCAAGGAAAAAATGTAAGTTATAATTTTTTAGTAACAAATACAGCGTTTTTTATATGTATAATATGTGAAAGTATAATAAATTATTACATAATTATTAATTTATGTAGCCTTATATATTTTTTTTTTGTATAGTACGAAATTATACGATAATATACTGTCTTTAAAATGTAGTGATACAATTTTTTTGAAGTTAAAGTTTTAAGGAGGCCCACTAAGTTTATGGTGTCTTGAGGACCTAATCGATCCTTAATTCGGGCTTAGTATCCGTTCACGTCAAACGCATGTAAAAAAAAAAAAAATAAACATGAAAATACAAATATATGAAAGTATCTTAATTCTAAAATAAAATATTACAGAAATTTAGTTTAAAGTAAGTATAGTGTTGTTTGTTTTATTATTAAGTGTCTAGATACCTAATTTTTGTGTTTGCTTCAATAAATATTGTTTTGAAAATAAAAACTGCTTTAACATAGCATATATATATATTTATAAATATAACTTTCATATTATATTGCAAACTGTTATAATAAAATAAAAGAATTTCATTGAAATTGTATTTTATTATTGATTTAAGCCTTTTTGATGTACATAAATCTGACTTAAATTCTTAATTTTTATTATTACCTTCTAAACTGTAATGATTTACTACATTTCTTGGTCTAGTGCTAGCCTAAATTCGTATTGCTTTTTAAAAACAAAATAATGTTTTTTACAAATACATATGATAATTCCATTGTTTTAAATATTTTAGCATAAATTTAGTTGGACTTTTATTTAAATACGCTTATACTTAATCAACAGTTAGTAATTTTTATTAGTATAAAAATAGTAATAGATGATGGATTATCTAGTCCTTGTATACTTGTATATTAATGTTTACCAGATAATAAGATAATTAGATAAATTAACTAGATATAATTTGGCAATCTGCATTAACTTGATTTAAACAATCATTTTTTTTTTTTTGAATTTCCAGAATCAATTAATTTTATGTACATTATTTAATTAGATTTCAATGTAACATTCTATATTTTCAAGTTATTATAATGAAAATAGATACCAAACTATCTAATAAAAGGTTAGGTAAAACCTTAAAATTGTAAAACTTATTTATTATTTATGTTTACCAATTCACTGCCATGCTTCTCTTCAATAGAATTAAGTAATTTTATGACTTATTGATTGAGTGTTCAGTGTAATTGAACTTATAATTATTTTAATTGTTATATTGTTGTTTCAGATTTTTAAAAATATATAAGTTATTGCTATTAAATAATGATATGACAACAACAAATTACCAAACCTGAATAGTAATCAGTAGTGGGTATAAATGGTGGTTCATACATATAATAATAATCATATGATTTATTCATCATAAAAAAATTGTTATCTTTACTAACACTAAAATATTATATGAGTTCAGAACTATATTTAAAAATATATATATGAATAACTCTGATAGAAATATACAAATAACTATATTTAATATGATTGATAGGTCAGTATAAAATTGAGTAGTTGTTCGGAATATTAAGTAAACAATTAACTAATAAATATATAAAATAAAATCAATAACACAGCAAAGTAGTAAAAATACAAGTATGATTAGTCACATAATATTATAATTTAAAATATGGGAGGTAACTAAGACAGGATTATTATTTATAATTGTAATCTTCTGTTTTCTCTTTAGCCCAATAGCCTTAACTAATTAATAGTTTCAACTGTTGATGCTAAATCTTAGATAGAATAAAAACTCTACATTGTCAATATCAATGTAAGTATGGTACTTTATAAGACACAAATTTGGTCAATGAAGGAATAAATAAATACATTTTGAATCTAATATAAATACAAGCCAAGGTTTCAAATGTAGCGGAGACCAATTCAGACCAAATTGTATTCAATAAATCAAACTCAATGATGTTATAGTTGAATAAACAAGTTTATATAATAACAAATATATTTAAAAAAAAATATATCCAAGTAAAATTTAATATGTTATTTGTGCACATAGTACAACAATATACTATGTTTGTAATGAATTATATTTTACATATTCTGATATTATGATTTATGTTAATAACAATTATACATATTGGAATGATAATAAAACATGTACTGCAATATATCTGTGCAGTTCTAGATGCTGGTTCACCTGGTAGATGGCTAATTAATCCGGTGGATGGAGTGTTATGGTCCAAGAGCTAGCACCACGCTAAGAACCTGCTCACAGAGCTTCCACCAAACGAAATTATTATTAACAATTCATGATATATTTAGAATGATGGTTTCTGATAGAATGATAGCAGCGATAAATTCAAGCTGCCACATCAACATCAGCAGGTCACAAAGCACTATATCTCCCTATGCATAATACACAAATACATTTTTCTATTTATAAAATTAAAGGAAAATCATACACACACACCTGGACACTATTGAGCCAGCATGACTAATGATTCATCATGACTTTTTTGGTATTTCTGATGCTGCTGGTGATATTGTAATCACTGTAGCATCTTCCCCAGGTTGTTCTTCCTCTTTATTATCATCGTTGGAATTTGTGAAATGCTTATTTGGTTGATCTTCCTCATTATTGTCGTTTATTTCCTCTTTTACATCATTATTTTTATCATTTTCTTCTTCCAATTCCAGTTCATTTTCCACACCAATTACTACAGCTTGAGGCTCTAAGAGTGATCGCCGATTATTGTGCTCGCGACCTATTCGATGAGAGAGTGCTCGTAAGCGTTCCTGTAGTATTAATAATGTAAACAAACAAAAATACATAAATAAATAATTTTGTCTGGAAGTATACAACTTAACTGTAAGTTTAATGCACTAAGTGTTCTACATAATTACAGATATTATTTATATATATACTGTAATAACTAAAAGGTATTAGAATAGGCAAAAAAAAAAAATTAAATAACAGTAATAAATAATATAAATTATAATACATATTTTATGCCTTTTACGAGATAGCCATTTTCATAATAAAATTAATAAATCTATGTCATTTAACTTAAAAATAATACAAAATAGTGGTCAAATCTGGCATATGAACATAGTTTCATTATATGACAGGCATCTGGTATACAAGATGACTCTGTAGAGAAGAAAGATGGTATTGCTTGACCACCACTAAACATCAATTTTACTGATAATTCAAGTGAAATACATATACCTAAGAAAAAACTGTAATAAGCAGTATATGTGCTAGATTCAGCTTCCTTAAAAGGTAATACAATTTAAAGTACATTCTCAAAATGTGTTATACATCAGTGCTTTTCAAACTTTTTTGTCATGGGCTCTCTAAATTTAATGTGAAACTTTCAAGGCCCCCTTAATCAAAATCATTAATTATTCAACGGCTTACTAGGATTAGGTTAAGTATATACTATTTACAGCCTACCACTACTAGTCATATAGCCATGGTCCCTAGTTTAGGAAGCACTGTTTTATGTAACATGACTATAAGTTCCGCTTTGAGCTTTGTGTCCTGCTGTCCCCAAAGAAGTCTCACTTTGAAAAAAAGTCACAACCTGAAAACATTATGTTAGTAGATATATCGTATTACATATACTGTACATTGATATACATATACATTTTATACTGTAAACAGTATAAACCTTCATAATCATAGGCAATAGTCTATAATCCATAGATAAAATTTTGAAAATAGGGGCTGGTGAAACTCAATTCTGGTGTGTAGAAACCGCCTTCAAGGTAGTTGAGTGAATCGGTAGGGAATGGTGATCGGGTGTCTAGAAATTGGTCACTAAAAATATAATAAAATCAATTACTGTATTTGCGAGTTAACAGTTTTTTTAGAACTTATCAGTTATTATTTATCATTCGGTGTAAAATTTTGAAAATTGAGTGTCTAGCTATCAGTCATCAATCGGTGTAATACCATATCCCGTTTCATGCCCAGTTTATTTTTGATATGATTTATATATAAAATTTATTATTTTATATGATTTAACAATTTAAATTTGAGACAGTAAAACAATTTGCGACGACGCCGATCATATGCATCGGTCACACGCACACTACTGAACTGAACTAACTATATATTAAAAATAATAATAATAATAATAATAGTGGGGAATGCAGGCTGGAATATTACTACATTACTAAATCAATGGTACCTAATATATTTAATTTTAAAATATGAACATGAAATCTGAGGGCCCAAACTAACCAGAGGCCTAGTCCGTGATCGCGGACCTGTGGTCCGGGCCAGTCCAACCCTGGTTATTTTGGATTTGCCGATACAAAAAATATAAAAAAACTATCCAAATAATTTAAACTAAAATAATATTTGTCTGTGTTTATGTTTTATCATTTTTATAAAAAAAATTAATGTTTTTTTTCTAATAAAACACATTGTATTTTACTATATCTCTAGTGTTATTATTTTACACAAATAATATTTTGGTTTATCTTATTAAAATTTACAAGTGTACCGCTTTGAGTAAAAAAAATTATGGTCACATTAGTTATACATAGTTCCCACATCACTAAGACAATAATAGTATAGTTACAGTATATGGTAAACTAGAAATATTAGATATAAAACTACTAGCAGCAGCAATAATACCTGTGTAGACTCGAGTATATTTCCCACAACGGCTATCTTGGCACGTGCATCACACAATCTACGAGCATACCCATCTAGTAGGACACATGTGTCAGTAGTGGTCTTTGTTGTAGCAGTCACTGTAGATGAAATGGTCTTGTCAGCAGAGATTGGCAACTGTGATGATGATATCGATGTTGTAGCAAACAAGTAGTCTTGCTGTGCTAACGACAGGCGCTTGAGCTCTGTAGCTAACGAGTCAAGCTGTAGTTTCAAATCAAGTTGGCTCAGTCTAACATTAACATAAATAGTAGAAACAGTAATGAATTGTACTATAAAAATTATTAAGTCAAGATTAGTATTTACAGTAGTCTATTCTTGTTAGTTATACATTAGTGTAGAATAAAAACATCATCATCATATATTTTACCTAGTGCACTGGACAGATGCATCCAATCGATCAACACATGGTCTGAGCAAACTGGCAACCAGGCCATCAGCCAGAGTGTCACGAGTTGCCTCTGACGCGGCGGCGGCAGCGGCTGCTGCTCCGTCCAGATCCTCGTCATCTGGCGAGTAGTCCGTTGTGACTGTCTCCGATCGGTTCAATGGCAAGTCCAGAACAGTGGTACCGATGGAACCGGCAGTGGATATTTCGTTATCCATGGACTGCACAGATTCGGGTTGGATCAGGTATGACTATTAAGTTAACAGGGTCGAAACGTGTACTCCAAACGTGTTAAATTACGTATTTAAATAATCAATTACATGATAATTTATGCTTATACTTACGGGATATAATACAGATATTAGAGCTAAGCTAAACTCGTATTGCGAACGTTTACACAAGGCGTGGCAATAAGTAGTAAAACGAAGTTATAGTTAATATTAAACACAGTAATTATATTAGTGTATCGCCGAACGTGTGTACACGACCAGCGTTTCTGTCAAATCGTCTGATTACTATGATATTGTGATAAATGATAACAGTTCACAATAATGAAGTTATTATCAGCGGGGCTTTGACCCTATAACATAGAGTAATAATATATTAATATTACTCTATGACGACGATCACGATGATATGTCATAGGTATAGCCGGTATAGGTAGTAGATACAACTACTATAATCTAATAAGTAGGGCTAGGGATTTATATTATGTAATAAAAAAACCAAAACTATGTAAATATATATGTAATAAAATGGCCAAAATATGTAATAAGAAAAATTTTAAATTATATTAATGATTAAAATTAAAATTAAATTCTAAATAATTTTTGAATAATATACAATTAATGTTTTTAATTTCTAATCAATTTAATTTAAAAAATATAAAATATAAAGATATTTTCACAACCACGAGAACACAAATACTGACACATGATGACACTGTTTGAAAATTCGTAAATATATTTTGTCTAATAATTAACATATTTAGTCCGTCAGTCCGTGAATAATTATAGTCAAAAGTCAAGACCGTGATAATTCTTTATCAAGGTCTTAACAAGAATCCAAAAATACCATTGAGAAGTTAAATTCAAATAATTATAATATTTTTTTATTGAATATAACTGTCATACAAACATATCGTAGAAAAAACTATTTTTTTATAAAATAAATTTCAAAAGTTATGGAATAGGAAAACGGGATTAATAGGGGACTTGTAAATACTAGATAAAATGCGTCCTGTATAATTTTTTTCGGAACAATGCAAAACAAAGTTGAAATACGGAAAGTCGGACGTATATTATCGTCACCGTAGTACCCCGTAGGGTAATATATTTAGCGACACAATTTATTAAATTATATATTAAACATATTTTGCATTACCTACTTAACAAAGTATAAATACTTCCAAAACTATTTTAACTTTAAAATACGAAAAAAATAACCTGCATTATTTAACAACTTTTAATTTTTAATTAATCAAAAACTACCCATAAAATAAGTTTATTTGTATGCATATAGATATATAATGTATACATTGGTATTGTATTTATATATTTGATTTATAAATAAAAAAAAAATGCTTGATTTAATGAGTAGCTTAGCTTGTGTAGGTAAAAATAAATATAACAGAAACAAAATACAAAAATATTGAATGTGATAAAGTTTGATAAATGGTAATATATATAAATATTGATCTATACTGGTAATAACATTATATATTGCAATGAAAAATAAATATATATATATAAATATTAATAAAATGTAGGCACTGTGATGAATGGTTAATCTTACCACTTGGTGCAGTAATTAGTCTAATGTCAATAAATTTGGTATATGTATAAATAATTTAAACATGGATATAATTCAGGTTCGCTCATTCACCTTGTACTGTGTCTAGTACTTGCATATCATAGTTTTAATCAATCATCAGCAAGATTTGAAATTTATAGAATTAAAAATTTTTAAATATTACGCATTTTTTATGCCTCTATAAACAAAAGAATATACTCTAAAAATGTAAAAATATAAACAGATAACTTAATTTCATAATTTTATTTTAAAATTTATAAATGTTAATAAAATAATTTTTTTTATTTTTTATTCTTAGCAGAATATTTTTGGAATATTTCGATACATACTAATTAAAATTCGGACAAGTAGTTTTTAAGTTATAAGTATTTAGTTTTAGTAAGCGAAATATAACATTTTTTAGGATTTCATTATTCTGCTCATACAAATTTTAAATACTTATAATACCTATAATTCATAAACTACTTTTCCAAATTTTGATTATTATATATCGAAACATTCCATAAATTATTTTCTTTAAAACAAGAAACTAATATATTATCATTCAAAAAGTAAAAAGTATAATTTGTTAAATGAACCTGATAATGGAACATTACATTTAATAACTTACACAGTTATTATAACATTGTGTTTAGATTAATGAATGAAATACAATGAATTACACAAACAGAACTTTAAGCTAAAAAAAATAAACTAATTAACAGTAGGAATTAAGATTTGAAAGAGGGCTTAATAAAGTTATATCAACGATTTACAATCACACAACTTAACCTACTTCTTCGCCCCTAAGAAATGTAGTTAAATGGAAACCAGGAGAAACATCCTCAGAAATGATTTAATGTAGTCTATTAGCTAATGCTTACCTTCTGGTATTAAGGAAATAAAATAATATTTATAGCTCAGTAAATTTTCATATAATATTAGCAATTCAAAATAATTAAAAAATATCTTAATTTTATAACTACATTTTTTCTACTCCACTTAAATTTGAAATATTTGTTCATATTTTAAGTATTAATTTTTGTACAAAATTATTATATTAAAATACAAAAACTATTTCATCAAAAATCAAAAAAAAATATGCATATTGATAAATAAATCTGACCCAATTAAAAACCACGATTAAAAATACAATTGGGATAGAAATTATACAATATTATATTTAAGGTTTATCTCATATAAGAAGTTAAACTTTAATTTCCAATGTCAAACCTGAAATATTGAAATGTATACTAACGAATTAACGAGAGCAAAAATTAACAACAATATGTAATTTTAATCATTAAAATATTAATAGAAACAAAACTATGACTATCAAAAACTATTTAACACGGGTAAAAAAAATTAGAGATGTAAAAAGTTAGAAAGATTGTAATAAATTATTAAACAATATTAATATTTCAATTCCAAATAAAGGCTTAGTAGATACACAGAGGAATTAATCTACATACATTACATTTTTATTGATTGATCTATTTAATACATGTATTCCATAATAAAATCTTACTCTCTTATGAACAAGTATTTAAAATGAACTTGAATTTTTATTACAATAGTCAGTGATATGAGTGCTTTTTAAATAGATATAAGGAGTTGAAATTTTTATCAAATTAATTAATCAAATAATCACCATTTTTTCAAAGTAATTTATTAATATACATAATATATTATTATAGATAGTTGTTCACTTAAAAAACAAACGTACTAAGTACTTAAAGGTTATTGTAATTTGAAATATATCTTAAAACAGTGAAATGCAGTAAAAAATATTTTAATTACTTAACAAAGTATAAAATATACCACAAAAATATTTCAACTTTCAAGATGAAAAAAAAAAATAATACCTATTGGTATTTGACAAAATTATAATTCGTACTAACTAAAATACATTTAATTTTCATTGGAAATAAAATGTAGCTACCCCACTTGGATTTTCAAATAATTTCTCGAAAACTAAATGTTTATATTTTTAATATAAAATAAATAATTAAAAATGTTTAGAGTATAAATGAATATAAAATAAGTAATTAAAAATGTTTAGAGTATAAATGAATATAAATAATAATAATATGTTCATTAATCAATTGGATTCAAAGTTTAACACAGTATTTAATAAATAATAAAATTGATAAAAACTACAAAATAAGTGAGATTAAAAAATATAAAACACAAATAAGTTAAAAAGTTTAATGAATGATGTGTTTTATTGTGTTTTTGCACTTTATTTTACAATATTGTATAAAATAATATTTACTTATGCAAGTATTAAATAAACTCTGAATTAAAATAATTTAATTGAACTGACTTGTATAATACATGGTATTACAGAAATAACTTGAATGGGACATAGTAAGTGCCCATAATGAAATAAAATTATAATAATATGCCAAATAAAATAAAAGAAACATAAATATAAAGGAATGTTAATAAAATCAATAACTATGTTAGTAGTCTGTCTGACATAAATTGGAATAAAAAAATCAATTAAAATCAATAGGCCTATAAATTCGGTATACAGCCAAGCGTTCACCAGGAACGTTTCGGGACAAGATACGGGTGCATATCAAAGGTCTGCTAGCAGGGGTGCTTCCAAAAGTTGTCAACTCTATATTATTTAAGTCATCATAGTAAATATTTTGATCAGCTCGGTCACGCCGGGCTTGCATCTCATCTCGCACCAGCGCATTATAATTGTAATCAATCATCAGTGCATAAAATACTCCAAACTCTGAAAGAAGATCAGCTGCCTGATGCAGGGCTCTACATTAAATAAATAAAAAAGGTTAGATATTGATAAGTTATTAAGAACATTATAATAGTTATACTAACCTTTTAAGCACATCTACACCATCTGGACCACCACCCAGCCAAGCAGCATCTGCCATTATTGCTAGTTGTCGATCATGAGCTACCTGATCTTTAGTATCAATTTTTGCTATTCTAGGAGTTGGTGCTTGTTCACCCTCTGGGCCTCGAACATAGGGCGGATTAAATAAAAGTATATCAATAGGACCATACACTTCTTTGTTGGAGTCATTATTGGCATTTGTTTTTTCAGGTTGTCGCATCCATGTGAGTAGATCACCGCGTATTGCATCCACCTGGATATAAAAATATAGGTGAGTCACAATAAAAAATACTTATAGTTATATAACTATACACTCACTTCAACATCATTATGTTTGCATGTCATAACGGTTTTGCGACAAGCAATTGGGTTCATGTCTACAGCTATACAGTGAGACCCAACAGCAATTGATGAAAGAGTATTATTTAAAGCCATTGATATAGCGGCAGTAAGGATGCCAAAACCACTACCCAATTCAACGACCAGCAGTGGCCCACACTTGGTAGTCGAACCAACAACTGTGTTATTTTTTGACAATCGGGTATTTATCACTTGCTCCAGATCTAGTTCCAAAACATCCAACATCAGAAAGGTATCTTCAGCTGGTTCATACACTGAAGGGGCGGTAGTAAATTCCTCATTGTTTTCATCCAAAGAGACATTTTCCAAAATAGAATAGACCTAAATGAACAAATCATGCAAGTAAGGTTTAATCATCGAGAACCAGAACTTGTGTTAGATGTTGGTTGAGGACGGGCACATTATAATACTTACGGGCGTGTTGATAATCATGTTTGATTTTATAGTAGTCCTCGTTCTACTTTCTGCCACTAGATATAAAACAAACACATAATTAAAATTAAAATGGACGGGACACTGGCTATGTAGGTGAACACAATTAAGAATTTTAATTAGTTGAATACCTGGTGCACTAGACGGAAAGACGAAGGAGACGGATGTAAGGGTCTGGATTATGCGGCAGCTGCTGTGCGATCGGACAACAGCTCTTCTTCAATCAGTATTGCTTCAGCCACGATTTCCGCTAACGCTTCGGCGGCAGCTGCTGCTGTGGCGGCTGCGGTTACCGCTATCGAGGCCGATATATTGGCCGCTTTCGACGCGTCCGCGGCTTCAGCTAATGTGGCGGCGTTGGCTGCTACAGTGGCAGCGGCTGCTGCTTCTCTGGCCGCGGTTGCTGCGAATGTGGACGCTTCTGCAGCTGCAAATGCGGCGAACGATATGTCTTCCATTTATATCACCGGCCGGACAGGACCGGAAATGCGCTCATGTAATACTGGTGTTTGTCCGACCGGATTATGCAGTTCAAGTGTTAATATTGTAACGCGATCAACGACAAAAATAAATAATAGCCGGTTACGGTACTCAAATAGGATATTTTACGTAGCGTTTGGCAGCACAGCGGATTGTATCGTACCGATGGACGCGAAAAACATGAAATGTAAATGATGTAGTTGTCGACACTTATTCTTGTCCGTTAAAATGGCCGACCGATGGAAATACCGAACGGACTGACGAGTCTTGATTCGCCCAATTATTTAAAAACTCGTATTCCGCCGCCGACGGTCGGTAGATGAAATAAACACTGTGCTCACGGCTTCTCGTGTGATCTGTGGAGGGGCGCACGTGATAGGGAAATAGTTATTATTATTATTATTTGATGCGCAATAGGCTTGGAGGCTTGTGTCGGCACGTTAGTTGTTGAAGTGCGCTTGCGTGCGTGTTCGTAAACCAATAAACCACGTTTTTATCGATACACCGCACTGTTGTTTGAAACGGAACGTATCGGTCGTAGCATTGTACATATTCTCCTGATTACATCTATAACCCGCACTTGTAGTTCGACTAGTTCGTAGATAACGAATAACGATATTAACATCTGTAATATTTTACGGTTGTATATTTTGTGTTTATTCATTTCGTGTAACAAATTTGAAAAAACTTTTGCTGTAAATCAAACAAAATGATCATTCCGATCCGGTGCTTTACGTGTGGAAAAGTTATAGCAAACAAATGGGAGAGTTATCTGGGCTTACTACAAGCCGAATACACAGAAGGGTGAGTGTATAATATGTATTATTTTATACTAAAATGCCTAATGTTTTGTATGAATATTGGTTGGATAGTTAGATTTGTAATGAATGTGTGTTAGTTTAGGAAAGAGCTAACTTCACGTTGGAGCCCCGACATCAATATTAATTTTTTGTTTAATAAGCACTTACTGAATATGAAAATATAATAACTCATAGAATATAGGTATACAATTTTAATTCTTTCTTGTATATAAGTGAATGTATTATATTATTTAACTGGTCTTGTTCATCTCATATTTGTAATAATCTTTTGATACTAAACAAATTTTGAAGATCTTGGGACCTGCGTTTATTTATTTTAAGGAAAGCATTAACACATTAACATTGATAACTGCTGAAAATTTAATAAATCAATTATGAGATAATGAAGTGATGTCATACATCCTGGCTTATTTGGAACTATGCCGGTCTTGCTATAGTGCCCTTTGTCCAGAAAAGTGTTTCGGTACAGTGAATTTTTTTTTGAATCAAACTTTAATAATTTATGTTAACATTTTGTCTTATAGTAGATAATATTATTTTAATAATCGATAAAATAATCAAGTCGATTATTTGATTGACTGATAAAATCTATTTCAAAAGTATTTTCCCAGCTTGATGATGACAATTAATGATGAGTTCATTGTTTACATGTTTCCGTCAACCATTATTATGCTTATGTTATTCTTTTTTTGATAATTTATACATTATTTATAATGCATATTATGCAGGAGTGGATTGTTGATATTTTACGGTCTAGAAAATTTAAGTAGTCTATAATAGTTTTTTTCTTATCTTTTTTTTTTTTTATGTTTTTCAGTGCTTATGTTAATGTTTACCAATAATCATTCTATAGTTATTCTAGCCTTCGATCATTAAGTAATAAATGCAATAGGTACAAATTTGTCTATCAGTCATAAATTAATTTAACACTTAAAATATCATAGTTTAAAAAAGCAATGCAATGCATAATGTTTAACAATTTAATTCTATGATTAATATTTATTTCAAAACATCCAGCACTTAATATCTTAACTCCTTGTAAAGTAACTTACTTTTAATAATATTAAAAAAAGGTCTGTCATTAAATATTAATAAATTGGTCTATTTGGTGGGCATTGGGTAAGTTTTTTATTTCCCGATTATCTTTCTTTTCTTATATAGATATATAGATATTATACATCCTTTATACATTATTTTATGCGTTTACATACTCAAGTAACCATTAATTAAACACGTGAAGATTTGCAATAATTTCAAACATTCAAAAATTGTGTAATTATGCTTTTTTTTTGTAATATGAACAATTTAAAATTTGTTTAATTATGAGTATACTTTATTTTGATTATAGTTATTAATGTATTTTGATTTACCTATAAATTTTATTTTTATTTTTTCAGTGATGCTTTGGATGCACTTGGACTTAAGCGATATTGTTGTAGACGTATGTTACTTGGTCATGTTGATTTAATTGAAAAACTTCTCAATTATGCGCCGCTTGAAAAATGATTTCCAAAAACAATTTTATACTAATTATAATTTTTTTTAAATAAATTAATCTTGATCAAGAAAATGTAATTTATTGTGTATTATTTATTCATGTATATTAATGAACAGTCTTTAATTAATAAAATTTAAACTATGAACATAATATTACCAGCAAATGAAATTTTTTTTAAACTTCTTACAACATTATGGCACAACTAGAAAAATCAGTCCCAGAGAATTGATGTGAATTATCTATATAATTTAACTAAAATAAATTTAATTGATTGATATAAGCAGTTAATTAATGGAAATACTTAAAGCAAATTCTTGTATTCAAATTTGTTTTTACTAACTATAGAGCTGTGGTTTTCAATTTTTTTTTGGATCGCATTCCTCCATTTTTATTTTTTTGTAATGCAACCTCTTTAAAAAAAAAGTTGTTTTATTTAACAAAAATTTAATTTAATTACTGATAAAATATTTATATATTTATTTATATGGTACACAATTTTAATTAATTTACACATAAAAATGTAATTAATTTATAATACAACATTATTTTAAAACGTATTATTAAGCATTCATAATACATTTAAATATAAGAAAAATATATAAATACAATTTAACTTGTTATTCACATGTTAATGGGATACTTGAGCTTGAACTTTTAATATTATTGATTCCATAATATTAGTTTTTATAATAGAGACTGCTACTCTTAAGTCTTAAGTCGGATTCTACATTTAATTTTGTCCAATATTTGTTATATGATTATAGATGTAGCATAAAATAAAAATTATTACTTTATTTTATTTTTAAATAATTTGGAAAAATCATATCGCCTATTATTTTTGGTGACCCCCAGGTTGAAAACCACTGCTTAGAGTATATAGCCAAAACTATAATAGGTAGTGATTTGAATCTTGACAGTACCTTTGTTTCATAATGTAAGTGCGTATCAATAAAGGATTTAGATGAATTCTCATTTTTATGGAGGAACTCGCCATGGGTTTGCAGTTTGATGATTTTTGGCTCATATCAAGCGATTAATATTGTGTTTAAAGAGGGTTACCATTAGCTATGATAGATACATTTTAGATCTGCATTTTACATTTGGTCAAAACCATCCATTTCATGTCATATTTGTACAACTATTATTGCTTGGATTTGTTAGATTACAGATCTGTTGTTTTTTTATACGTAATTTTATGAACATCTTGGTTAACGATTTTAATCTCGACATAAACTTGCCGCCATGGACAGGTAAATGTCTGACTTTCTTCTACTGCTACAATTACAAATTAATATTTTTAATTTATTACTAAATCATATGCATTTCATTATTTGAATATAAATTATAAGATACTCTATTTTATTTTTTTAAAGTTATGAACATCAATTACACAGAGTATCAAACAATAAATTGAACAAAATTTAAATCAAAGTGTTATTATTAACGGACAAGTACAAAATATAGTTAAATATCTAGATAGGTATCTTTATGAGTCATAATTTATGACTTAAAAGTCATGAAAAATATCAAATTTGTATCTAACAATTTATGTTTTATTTATTTTTCAACAAACGTATTCCTTCTTAATAAGTTATAAATTTCAATATTTTATCATTAAAACTATTATATAACAATAATTATTAATGCAATCTAAAAAAAAAAGCATACAAAATACAAATGTTATATATATTAAAATGTCTATAATATATCTACAATACAATATAAAAATTAATTTTAATTGATCTTATTCTAAAATATTTAAATTTGATAAAAATTGTAAACTTAGTGCAGAAGGATACTTGCATCCATAACTTTGATTAACTCAATATGGTCGAACAAAATATTTAAACTTAATAAGCCTAATCTAACTTTGAGAAGTCTAAATAATTTACAACTTACAAATTACAGGTAAAATAGATTATCTATATTATATACTTAAAATAATAACAAAGCCTCAATGGCAAAAGTTGGAGAGGCGATAGTTATACAATGGCGGTAGTGATAATAATAATAATAATAATAATAATAGTCATATTGTAATAATTATAATAATAATAACATGAAATAATTTAAATTAGGTTAGGTTAGTAACAATTTGAAGAATAAAAATTATACTTTGTTTAAATTAGAACTTTATTATAAGTGTTATGCATTTGATGAATCTTGACTTGCACCACTAATTGCAGTAAATAGTGTCCGACTATCATTACCGGGAGATGTACAAGATTGCAACACGTCTCTCCACAATGAATCACTTTCAATGCACTCGGAAAGTTCTCGACACATTTTCAAAAAGTTTTCTTGCATCACATCTTGATATTCAATTTGATCGGAAGACACTAACATTCGATTCAACTTCAACGCATCAAAACATGCGCTGATAAATTCTCTAAATTTAAAAAATAAAAAAATAAATAACAATTAAAAATTATAATAATATATTTATTTTTAAACAAACTGAAAAATGTTGGTGCTTGATGTTAAGTAAAATGTAAAAACTAAACGGTTGAGAACAAAAATAAATGGCTGTTAATAAGTCGGAAGTGATATTATATATTACAGGTGATAACTATAATCATCGTTAGAGGTAAGTAATTGTATTGATTTTATAGTTATTTTTGAAAATATCTTTAACTTTCAGATTTTAAGTTTTAATAATTGTTTGAAGTAAACATTTGTGCAGTTTGTGCTCCGACTACTAGCTGCAGTTAATTTCATCATCATTTACCTATATAATTTGACCTATATACTCACAGCTAGTGTCTTCTATTGAGTTTGATAATTAAAAAATAAATTATAAAATTACAAATGTCAATAATCACAATTTCGACTACGTCTTTTACAGCAAAACGTTCACTTCACGTGAAGAAAACAACTTGCTTAAAATAAAATATGGTTTGGCGCATCATATATCCACGTGAACTCCTTCTGCCTTTGGATCAGAATAATTTATACATTTATTCTTGTACCTTTTATATAGTATCGTTATAGAATATATTTGAATATATCATATTATATTATTTATTATACACGTGTGTTGCTTAGGTATGGGTATTTTATAAGCTCACCTAAATGTATCTTTGAG
This sequence comes from Rhopalosiphum maidis, assembly GCF_003676215.2. NCBI lineage: Eukaryota > Metazoa > Arthropoda > Insecta > Hemiptera > Aphididae > Rhopalosiphum > Rhopalosiphum maidis. The sequence continues at coordinate 35,458,168 of NC_040879.1, read as the reverse complement.
GTCTTGAACTTTGTCGGCCTGCAATTCAAGAACAGCTTGTGGTTCCAAAAACGCTCTAGCATATGCCAAAGGACCAGCATTGACTTGAACACAAACACTTCCCTGTAATGTGACAAATCATTGAAAATTGTATAGTTATATACATAATTTGTTATACTAAAATATTTAAACACTATAAAAACAATACATAAAGTAGCTAAGGAGTATCATAAAAATGCCTTGAATCTCTTAAAAACAAATCTATTATGACATTGTTTAATATGCCCATATCTATAATATCTAAGACAAATACTTTTAACTAATATATTTCCACAATGTATAAAACTATTATATTAATTTTATAAATAGTTAGGTAGATGTGGTAAATGACTGAAAGAATTAGGTTTAAACATATGTTTTTTAACAAAACATTTAATATACCACATGTGCTATTAAATATTAATTAATTGTGAATATAAAATAAGTATTACATAATTTTTGTTTAAGTGTATTACAGTATAGTTTAAACATAAGTATGTGCCTACCTGTGCAATAAAAATAAAACTCACGCATGCACAAATATTTTAGGTAATCTGAGTAGAGTGATGAATGCATTGATTTTTATTTTAACACAAATTATAGTAGAAAATAAATTTTAATATTCAACTTTAGAAAATGATTTCTGATAGAAAATTAGTGCTGGATGGTAATTATGGGAGACTAAAATTTAAAATATTCATTACTTTGAAAAATATATGGGAAAAACAACAACAAAAACGAGGGGGAAATAGGTAACTACTTTGTTATACATATTATATCATTGAGCCATCGAGGAGTGATGGATAATATATTTATAAATATTGTATAAATGTAATATTTGTAAATTGAATAATGGTAAAAATGTAAGTTGTATAAAAACTTATAAGCCAACATAATTAATACTGTTATTAACTGCAATATCATAACACTTTCTATCTTGTTTATATATATACACGTTATTTTTCATTAATATTAGTGTTTAAATTTATCTGAAACCAACAAATATAACAAAAACCTTTGTATGTAAGAACCTACTTAGTATTATTTAATTAATATGTTTTTAATTCAATTATATATTATTTATTAACATATTATTAATAAAAATGTGTACTTGTAAGCGTAGCTGCAATTTTTTTACATCCGTTGGCTGAGCAGATACAGTTTGTCTCAATTCACGAACTCGCTGACACATTTCATCGATGGCCACTTGTATAGGACATTGTTCTATTTCACGTCTAGCACATACCCGTAAACGTTTCTTGACATATGGAAATTTATACTCAGCTAAAGAATAATAATTTTGGATGATAAATTGTTTTGCTCTATTTTTGTTTAATTTTTTTTTTATAAAATAATGCATATTGAAATATTACTTTTTATAATAGTCTGTCGTTTCCATTGATCGCGCGGACCACTTTGAGATTGACCGCCGCCAAGTGTAAACGGTGTTTCAAAAACAAAACTATCAATGTCATGATTGCGTTCAAACTCAGAAACTGAATCGTTATCGATTTCCATGTATTTTTCTCCGTGGTATGGCACAACATGAGTAATTTGTATATAAGCAAATTTCGCGTCCAAGTCAGATATGGAAATCTATATAGACAAGTATTATTATATTTTTTTATAGTAATAATATAAAACAAAAACAGAGAAATCAAATGAATTCAATACCAAAACTATTCGAATTATCGTCTATTAAACCTAAATGTTATACTTATGTTGAAAGATTTTTTTGTATAATACTTACGGTACTTGAATCCATAATTATGCGTACATTGTCCCGGCCAAATTTGTCACCGTATTGACACAGTAAACGTTCAGATATGTCTGATAAAGGTGTTAGTTTTGGTTCCTTGTACACGAATTCAACGCCGTGTTGGTCACCAAAGTATGCCTTAACAAAAAAATGTAAGCAAAAAAGAAATAAGTTTTTTTATACTTCTGTACTCAGTACAATGACAATAATATGATATTGAACTTCGTGAAATATAAATAGATAATACATATTATATTATATTTTATATGATATACATATGGAAAGGCGTAGATGTTTATAATCTCTAGCTGTTATTTACTTAATAAATAATAATAATAGCTATATTGCCTATTAGAATAACTGAATGTCTGAAAAACTAAAGAAGTAAAGAATAACTAAATAAGCTCGTTAATATATAAATATTAATAAAATAATATACCTATATAAATAATTGGTTTGGTTTTAGTTATTTTAAGTTTATAAAATATTAAAATATAATATTAAGAATATTGGTACCTAATTCTTTATTTTGATAAAAATAGATTTTCGATAATTCTTACGAATTTGAAATCGACTTTGACTAAAAAAAAAAATGTTTTTACATATTAATTTTTCAATTCAAAGAATACAATTTTAATAATTAAATTATTATTTTCAGAACTAGGTAATTTAAATTTAGTTGAAGTAGCCTAGATTCCCCTATTTTTTCTATAATTATGGTGAATCATATAATTCATAACCGTATGATCAATCTAGCAAGCTTAAGCTCATTACTCACGTCCAATTATGTTGCATAATAATAATGCATTTATTTTAAATTGTTTAGTACATAGATAATACCTAATATCTATATTCAAAACCAAAATATTTTATTAAATGTATAAAAATAAAGCATATTAAACAGTGAATCATCCTGCTTTATACTATTAATAAAGTCGCATTATATTTCGGTAACACGGAATGTACATTTACATTTATTCGATAGTCTATAATCTATATACCTGTCCGAAAAGCGTGACCCTATAGTAACGGCCAAGCATCCGGCGGCCCGACTGGCGGGCTGACACGGCCGTGTCGTACGCATTACCGACGGTCCGATAACAGTCAGCCAGCGCATGGTAGTCTTTGCGGTGCTCGTACACAGGTATGACCAGCTTGTACAGCTCCCCGAAACACTCGTACAGCTCGGCCCGGCGTAGACTGATAGCGCACGCTTCCAGCCGCTCCAGCAAGGCCTGCTCACCGTACAGCGTGTCATTTGCCGCCACACTGCCTCCGCCGGAGTCCAACTGCAGGCCAGTCTCGTCCCTGGCAATATTCGACGATATTTTCCCGAACGCTTCGGCACCCCATCCCTGCGTTCCCTTTAGTTTCCGGTACTGCGCTACGAGCGCTGCGATGTGGAGCCTACAACAGGCGGCCTGAAAACAATTCACAGTAAATACATTCTACTGCTTATATTATATTATTATAAGCGGGGTTTGGTAATAATTTATATAAAAGCACTATAAACCAAACCTAATTAGTAATTAGTAATTATTAAAATAATATGGTTAAAAAATGATTGAAAAAAATACAAGTATTTATCAACATTACCGTCGTTATAAGTAATACGAAAATGTTAAAAATCCTGAATACTATTAATCGTTATTACTGTGATCGAACCTCTGAAAAGTCTCCGTTGTCATCATGATTTCGAGCCATGGTTTGTAACCAAGTTAAACGCAATTCGGGCGTTGACGCATACGAGTTCGCCAAACTGTGTTGGAGATCGGCCAACATTTCGGGGTCGTGGTTCAGGTCTTTCATACGAGCAGTCGCCATCAACACAGTCCTCACGCGTCTTGTTAAGTCCTTCACTTGCATTGGAAACCCTAAAGACCCAAACTCGTCTGATTACAGTTACTAGTAAAAAGGTATACATGAATATACTTTTAAAAAGTTTTAATAAACATACGTATTTTAATATAAATACATAATGCAATTGAAAAATAATTTTAAAATACAATTCGTCAATCAAGAAATATCTACTCAACTTGTTCATATTATAATTTATTATTTCAATATTGTTTTTCTACAAGCAATGTTTAATAAAACAAAATGTTAAAAAAATAATTAATACTTATTGAAGTTTAATTTTGGTATAATTGACCGTTGACCGTTCCGAAACACTTTATTAAGATACCAATACGCTATATTATTCAAAACTGATATAGTCTATTATTCGCAGCCAAACCTAGACTTATGAATGTAAATTGTAAATTATACCTATAGAAATAATAATTAGGACAAATATTTAACATAAAGTTTTGCATCTTTTATATTATTTGGAAAAAAATATGTTTTTTCCAAAACGTATTCTATGATCTAAGATCTTACAACTCTTTATATAAAATTTATTTAGCATATTTTTGAATTTTTAATATTTTTTTTAAGTACAGTTGTATTTAAGTGTTCTATTTTATAATTCAACTAATCGTAAAAATAAAATAAATAATAATTGCTTAAAATGTTTTAAATATGAGCAGACAAGCTTGTGTGGTCCATGGATTGTAGGCATTCAGGGGAGCATTAAAAATTTCAAAGACGGTTTCAAAGAACTTAAAACCTATTTCATTCACAAAAAAATATTTTGAAAAGCGTTGATTTGTACTTATTGAATTGTTTAAAAACATCAAATAAGAAGCTAACAAGTAGCTTTGAAGTAATCAAAAAATGTGAAATATTTTATAAGTAAATTTATTTTTAAATACCTACTGGGTTTCAAACTTAACGAAAATTTAAAATATACCTATTAGAATTTACAAATTGTACAAGTCATTTGATGGTAATTTGGCCATAAGCGCAATTTGAGGGGGTTTGGGTGTGCTCAGAACCCCCAATTTTGAAATTAGCACCAGCAAATTGTTTCATGTTAGTTTAGATTTTAATAGTAACAGGTATCCATAACCCAAGATAACATAATAAAAAAATATAGAGGAGATTCAGCATCCTCAGTTTTTTCATTGAAATTGTGCCTCTGAGTTTGGCATAACTGCAACTATACATAGGTATTTAAAAATAAGTTAATAAGACGTATAAAATTCTCTGCCTTTATAATAATCATAATATAATGGTAACATTTGCATACATTTGCTTACTCTTACCACTTTTAACAATGATATAAATATTTTACTTATTTTTTAAATTTCTACTTAAAAATCTACAAAACGAAAACATACATATATTTATTTAACTATTAGTATTACGGTATATTTATTTAATTTTTGCTGAAAACATGGCACTTATATTATTGATGTATGATTATTATAATATTATTCATATCAAATTTTAAGTCAATACCACCTTACCGTAAAATAATGTGAATAGGTTCATGTTTATAGTATAAACGGCTTAAAATGAATCTACATATTTTGAAAATATCATTGTGTAAGTAGTAAAATTCATAATAAATGTCAAGTTGTAAGTTCCCATGAATAATGTGATATGAATTAAAACAAAATAATTGTTATATTAATTATTCAAATTTGTATTAAAAATGTATAAAAAAAGTTTTACTCATATACCTATTTATTAGATTTTTTACTTTGAAATGAAATGCTTAAGTCAACATTTGTATTAAATTTATAAACCTTAATTATAAAATCAAACATTTTATAAATATTCGTGATTTAAAAAATTTTTTAACTTTAAATGCTTTTAAAAATAAATTGGACCTATCTATTTTAAATATTTTTTATAGCTAAAATAACTTATTTGAGATCTTTTTTTAAATACTTTCAATCTTTTTGGCTGAGCGAAAACATTTATACTAGAAATAAATATATTTCGTAGAAACAAAACTAAAAACTTATGTATAAAAATATCTCAGTCAACATTTTTTGAAAACTGTACTATGTAAGAAAATGTTTTTATAAATGTTTTGTGAAAATGTTGAATAATTATGGTTATTAATTTTTCAATTTATCAAAAACTAGTTTTACGTAAATATTCCTGTTTTCCTAAAGTTTTTGTTTGTTTTTTCCGATTATTTTGAAAACTATTGGAATTTTTTTATTTTGATCTCTCTCAAATGTATATACTAGAATACTAGATCCAATTTGCTATTATAAACCACCGTGAATGTTAAAGATCGAAGCATATATTTTCAACTACTTATTTACACAGGCACACATCATTGTAAAATCAATACATTTATCGCTCTGCTCGTAATCTCAAATTTACATTATGCTATATTATATAGGTAAAAACACAAAAATATCTCATATTACTGCCCCGAAATTTCCATCAGGACCCACACCCCTTGGAAATTGACCACCTGGCACCTTGGCTAGGTCCTATTTACAGGCCTAGTTAAAATTAAATGTATTATAATATACAAATAATATTTCATAATAAGGTACTCTTATAAAATAAAATAATATAAATAAGAATTATTTTTAAGTTTATAATTAAAAAATTGTCAAAGAAAGATGTTAATACATTGTTTGTTTCTCTTTCTGGATTACGCACAATACTGGCAAAGTGTTCACCCAGTCATTTGTTTTTAAGTAATCTAATAATAAAATCACCCATTACAAAATTATAGGAAATAATACTTTTTAAAGGATGATTGATTTGTCTAAATATTGTCTGAAGACAATTTAATATCCATTTAAATTTATATATTTTATGTTCAACAAATAATAATAATAAACTATAACATATATAACCGATATGTCAAACCTTAAAAATAAAATATCCTCTACAATTATTAAAATAGGTGATTTTATTATTAGATTACTCAAAAATCATAGATAATGATTTTATATAAGTGCGTTTTTATGAATTTTTTTTTTACATAGAAAAAAAACGAATATTGCGCTAATATCCTCTTAAATAATAAATTAAGCGTGAAATAACCTAAGTAATTGCTGACTTAAAAATCTAGTTTTGGACCAATTTTCAAAAAAAATAATAATTTGATTAATTATAATATTATTGAACTAAACATTCAAATATTATTTAAAGCTTAAAAATTTAATTTCTAAGATTGTAAGTGTTTTTTATAGAAAAAAAACACAATTTTTTATTTTATTTTTATTAAAACTATTAATTTGTACTTACCAGTATTTTTCATTACTTTATCACTATTGGCGTAGCTGTTGATTAATGAAAGACTTTCTTGAAAACGTGAGTTATTGAGACCTGCAGACGTCAAGTCGCCTAACAACTGTGACACGGCAATGACAGTTTGCAAATGAACTCTGGTAATGTTTGATGAAGAAAGTTCAAAATTACTTCGCATTAATAGATAAAGAGCAGCACAGGATTCTTGTCGTACTTTAGAAGACCGACTATTACATCCATTTAATAATTGGGAGCAAAGTTTGCCAACTAAATGAGCAGTACCTTAACATATAATAGTTACGAATACAATTTATAATAGTTTTAAATTAGTTAGATAAATTATCACTTTTGATTACCTTTAAACAATACACAAGAAAAGTTATTAATGAACGATCTTAGAGTAGCAAACACATGTCCACAGACTAATGTAGATTGTGGAATGCATAAAAACGCTATGAGAGTGGAAAAAACACTCTCCATTATGTCATTTTCACCATTGTACGCCATTAAAGTATCCTTAAAATGTACACAATAAGATGAAAGAGCATCAAGGACAACTAAACCCACTTCTGCAGTAAGATTGGCTTCACTCTGTACTCGAAATGCCATGTTATCATCACTAGTCGAGTTATCTAAAAAAATATAAACATTATATATATATATATGAAATAATTATGTACTTATATGCTCAAAAAATAATAATTTCATAAGGTATATAAATTATAAATATAATAACTAACATAAATACCTAGGAGGTAGGTATCTAATAATATTATAAGGTGATTTAAAGGGTTCTCAAATATTAACATAAATATTTTATAAATACTTAACTAAAAAGTTTAAACTGATTAGATAAAAAAAAAATTAAATATATAATAATAAGAACCTTTTTTTGAATTTTCCACTCTACCAATGCTGCCTGTACCATTGCTACTTAATATGGGAGGTGTTAATTGAGATATTTGTGTTTGGCAATTTAAATTAGCTGTTGAATCCACATTAAATTCAGATGGTGGTTGCATTCGGGCAGGTAATGTCATAGATTTCTTTGTAGTAGTAGTAGAAGTTGGTTGTGCATTATCTCGGTTATTTGCAGCTAATGTTTCTTCCATTATGTATCGACGTCCCATATACCGAAACTCTTGTAAACTTAACCTATACATTAAAACATACATTATTATAAATTTATATGTCTTATACTTACTTATAATTTAATAATATAAATATATACCCCTTACAGTATATTACGTATTATTGTGTAATTTTGAGTAGTGTTTTACTTTCTTGATTTTTAATCAAGTAAATATGGTTATTGAAATGAAAAAGTCTGAATTTTTAAAACTTCAAGAATTTTTATTAAATAGGAAAATGATAAAAATGTAACTCAGTTGTAATAAGTAGGTGGATAATTAAGCTAGCTTTAATATAAAATATTAATGAAAAAGATTCGATATCACACCCAAGCGGTATAACGATTTGAATCCACAAAAACGTCGGCGTAAACAATCACAAAATTTCTATTTATTAACTTTTCTCCAAAACTATTATAGCTAAAAAGTTGGTTGATAGCTCATTAAAAGGGATTATTAAGTAGATACAAAATGTGGGATTAAAAATTTTCAAAAAAAAATAATTTAATTTTTCACAGTTAAAATAATAGTTATTTTTTACTAGATTTTCATTTAGCGTGGTAGATTACCGAAACTAGAGAACGAATTTTGTTATTTGGCGTCTTGTTAGTCACATTGGCTAGAAGAAGTGCTGTGAAGATTTTCAGAACTTTATCTTCAATTGTTAACTCACTACAAAGCTATAAAGCTGAAAAACATAAAAAAACACCCAATAAAATGTGTTTTAATTTTTCTTGAAGCTCTATAATGAATTAACTATAAAAGATAAAGTTCTGAAAATTTTCACTGCAATTCTCCTAGCCAATGTAAATCTAACAAGACCTCAAACAATAAAATCTATTCTCTGGTTTCAGAGGTCTATCTCACTAAATGAAAATGAAAATAAAATACATTATACATACATATTGCATACAATTAATAAATTTCTAAAAATTGAAAAACAAGAAAGTTTACATGCCAATCTCTTACTTGTCAAGCATTTTATTGTTGTAGGACAGATTATATAACATTTAAAATTAGTTAAACTATTATATTCCAATTACGTTAAGATAAAACCTCATTAATAAATGGTTTTCATTGGGTATTGTGTGAGCAGCATCCATTGCACCTATCAGTCGACCACTCATACAAATTTGTTATATGTTTGTAAGACGAAAAATAGAGTACACATAGGTGAATACATATTATAGGTGGTAGCATCCTCTTAAAATAATAATATGAATTGAGTTTTTAACCACTAATTTTCAAAATCATATCATTTAATTTTATATAAAACAGTAAGCCGTAAAAAATGAAAAATATGCGTTTTATATTCCAAAACATTTAAAAAACATCTTATATAATAAAAATTAAGCAGACATGTACCATGTAAAATATTAATCAAGTCAAAACTTATAAATTGTAAGTTTCACTTACTCAATAATTTTAAAAAATGCCACAATCTCTTGTTCCGTACAGTAACGCCACCAGGATATTAATTGATCTTGGGATGAATATTTTAAAACAAACAAAAAACACACAAGGACATCTTTGACTTCGGCGGGTTCCAATTTGCTTACTACATTTACTGAAGTGTCTGTAGTAATGTGAAACGTCTGTGTGCCACTAACAGATCTAGAATGACGATTTCTATTTGGAACATCCGATTCAGACACATAAGAATTTCTTCTAACAGCCGTTTCTTGTGAAAACATTGACAAAGAATTTGTTCGATCAGGAGAAGATAAATTGGAAGCACAGGAATTTATACTTAAATTAGAATCTGTTTTAATCAGTTTATCTTGTTGCTGATGATCCAGGTTGATTAACTTTTTAGACGGCGTTACTAAAAAAATAATAATACATTATTACTATTCATCCTACCTATATAGATATAAAATATACATTACAAGCAAAATAGAAAACTTGGAATTTTATAAAAACATGTCTAGAAGTAGGATGACCATTGCTCAATGTAGGTGAGAAATGTAAAAATTATCACATATGGCCCAGGAATTGTATATAATGACCAAGATCCAGAAAACAATTTAAAATATGAAATTTTATTTCTAGTTCTGTATAATTACAAACTAAAGAAAAAAATTGTTGAAAGTAACACCACTAACACCTATATTATTATTATTTTTTATAGAATGATATTAAATATTATAATTTTTTATTGTAACATAGATTACTTTTAAGACATTTATAAATTTATAAAATCATCTAGCTTTATAATATAAATGTGCAGTAGGTACCTATAATATTATTAATAAGAAATACATTGGAAATAATACATAAATTGTAGTTCCATTGTTCCGATAATTTTGTTCAATTCAACAATATAATTTATTTGGACAAATACTTATTATATGCAGTAATACACTAAATAAAATACCTATAATATAGTACCTGTATGGAAATTATAAATAATTTTTAAAACTTATATTTCCTATAATATAACAAACATTCTTTAAATTATTGGGTATTATATTAAGATATCCAGGCACTAAAATTTTTTTTAAATAATTCTTCAAAAATTCCAGGTATTTTATAACATACTCAGGCATTGGGTAATGTATAGAATGCTTAGATTTTCCACATTACTGTAATATAATGTATAGTAATATAAATAATATTTAAATAACAAAAATATGTTTTAATTTTAATTTTTATATGTTATAGCAAAAAATATGATTAATGAAAAAACTTATACCTATTATAGTTACACTGTAATTATATAATATTGAGTTATGATAGAAACTTAATACTTTAAACAAATATACAAAATAATGTATATATATTTATAATTTTTTTTTTTTAATACATTAAGTATACCACATGATTATTATTTAAAGCCATATTTAATTAAATTATTGTATACTTATTCCTATTTAAAACACTTTTTTTAAATGTTTTTTAATATTTCTAATATATTTAAAATTATAATAAGCAAAACTTACAGTGACTAGCAATAGCTGCAAAGTATGTAGAATCTCTCAAGTTCAAAGACATTCTTGGACCAATATCATTAGTAAGGTTTTTGGGTCTAAAATTCAAATTTTAAAATTATTGTAATCAATTATGTAATTGTATATATAAATATAAATATGTTAATCAAATTATTTCTTAAAATACCTTGGTGAAGATAAATGTACAGGACGTTTGACCTGATTAATTATTCGTTTTCTATAATCTAAACGTCCAATGTTTTCTATAACAACTCCAAGCCAGGGTAAATATAGTGACGCGATTCGGGCCATTTGTCCCTATAAAATAAATAATATACTATTAATCAATCATTTTACTAAGAATTATAATAACATAAAACTGAACCGTCGCGGGACGCCTAGCAGATGTAAAACATCAACAATTTTCTTTTTGTTATAATGTTGAAAATTATTATTATTTTTTTTTTTAATTATTATTATTATTAATTTTTTGCCAAGCTTCGTCAAATTGAGCTGACGAGCCATGAGTGGGGAGTCGCCACACAACAGTCGGTCTCACTACCGTACTGCGCTATTAGATGTTTCACATCAAAAATAATAGGAAATAATGATTATAAATATTAAATAAACATTAAATGAATATAAATAACAAATTATTTATAAATTTATCATTTTTTAATTGAACACAATATATTGTAAATAATTTTTAAAAATATGGTTCTAGTTTAAAGATGATATAACAAAGTCAAAGTACTAATTTAAACTTATGAGAGTGAAGTCACAGATCAGTGGATAATCTTAGGTAAGAACAACCCTGCTAAAATCCTGCATACACTAACAATAAGATCTAATATTAAAGTTAATTGACAAATTGTCAAACTTAAAATGTAGAACATTATCTGTGTGTGCATTGGTCTCTATTCAATATTTTATTTTTTCTTCAATATGAGTGTCAGATTGAAAAAAATATAATAAGTGACATCATACTCTAAATACACTGCTCGTGATCTATAAATATATTTTAATAACCATATTTAATTTAAAATCAATATATTTAGACTCAAATCTAAAAAAAAAAAAAATGTATTATAATACTCATTATATGTGTCTTTCATGAAGCTAACAAATAACTAGTACAAATAATTTTAAAATAATAAAAAAATACAAGAATTTTACTACATACCTTCGATTGATATCGATCATCAAGTTCATGTTTGGCAAGTAAATCACGAAAACACGCGATAGCTGAATGACGGTATTCGTACGGCAAGCAAAACGAATTTGAAACTTCACGCAACAATATTGCTGTCAAGAAATGATGACGACAATATTCATCCGACATATAGTATTGAGAATGTGGTGACCATCCTTGTGGCGTTTGTCCGTTTTGGACAGGTAAATTAAATGAGACGTAATGTTCATGTGATATAACTATCTTCATGAATAATAATTTTGCACTTCTAACAAAAGTTGAATCACAAGTCGACAAGCTGTTAATATATAAATTTATTAGTCGAAATACGAATCCTCGGTCCATAAACGTCAGACATTTCTTTAAGAAATGAGCTGCAGCCATATTCAACTTGGCGACTTGTGATGGCATTTCTTTGTGTTTAAGCGTGACATACGGCAATAGAACGTCTATTAACATATGATGAACACGAGACTGATATTCTGAAGAAAACCTTTCATTACGACGCATCTGTGAAAAATATTTTTGCAATTTTAAAGATTATACAGTTATATTGGTATTACACTTTTAAGTATACTTTTTTTTTTAAAGTTAAGAAAATATTTATTTTATTTATAAGAGAATAATTTTTTTCTGTTTATAATTTTTAAATTATAACAATTTTATCACAGTTGGACCAGTTGGTTTGTAAATATTAAGATTACTAAGGAAAAATTCTAAAAAGAAATGTTTAAGATTTATGAGGAAGAAGGGCTGAAGTCTAGGTTACTTAATAAAGCATCTGTAGAAGTAAAAAAATCTAAAAAAAATTTAAGTAAAACCTTTCTGATAAGTTTTTTAATCTAATTTGAAGAAAAATATACAGGTTAGAAGCAATTTGATTGAAAAATATTGTACTTGTACACAACATAAACTATTAAATACATATGAGTTATATATTACTATGTTATTTGTGAATAAAAATTGGTAAAATAAGTACCATAAGTATAAAGTATTAATGTGTTATTATTATTATAATAATAGAAGAATCATTATGTAGTAACCACTTAAACAATCATAATAATAATTTTAAATATAGTGACTTTTCATGAAACAGTCATTTTTAATTATTAATCATGTATGTACATTGTTCAATTATTTAAATTTAAGTTTCTTGTTTATTTTGTTATTCTTCTTAAACAATATTAACATACTGTCATACTCTAAGGATAGAGGAATTTGAAAAAAAAAACTATTTTTAATAAAATAATAATTGTACCTTAATTCTGTTTGATGTCAATAAATATTGTCCCATACTCTTTATCACAATTTGAAAGAAAAAGTTTGAGTTGATTAGAAATTTATTGATTAATAAAAAATCTGTGTTATCTGGGTTAAGTAAACTTGGTAAATGAGCAAGGAGTTGATCATGCACAGTGTTATTAGGTGTATTTGTGGCTGGAGTAGTAAAAACATACTGAAATACATAAGAAAAATTTAAATAACAAAGATTTACATTATTATTACACAGTATAATTATCAGTTAAAACAATTATCTTATAAACTATTTAACTAACATTTAACATTTTAACTTTAAATATATTTTATAAAGTATTCCTGAAATGTTAGGAAAACAAGAAATTATTATAATATAATTTTTTCATGGACTATGATATATTAATTATATATTATTGATTACATTTTTTTGCAATTTTCTCTAAAACTTCTAGTTAAATGGTTAAATCTATAAAACTTCTCAAAAATTCTATACCTTATAAAATCTAAAATTTATTTTAATTTTAGCATTTTTATAACATATTTCAAAAAGCTAAGATTTCCAATTGAAATAAAATATGTAGTTTTATATAAATGATTACTAATACATTTTAAATATTTTTAAAAATTAAAAGAAATACTGTATTTAACTCATACATTTTGTTTATTAAGAAGTGTCTAATTTAATTTTACTTTCTATAAACTAGTTTATGGATCAATAGATACACTAACAAGGATACATCTTAGTAAGCCTAAATTTATGTAATACTTGTACAATTAAAAACATAATTTATTTAAAATTATCGATTTATAAAATTTACTAAGAATTTAATTATATAATTCAATTTAAGCTGTAACACAGATGTTGTTTTTATATAATAGAGAGATAATTTATTATATACATTAAATGAATCATATCATTTATTGTCTAACAATAATTGATAAAATAATATAAATAAAGTAATAAATCACATACCTTAATGTAAATGTTTAATGTGTCACATCTACCAGATTCTTGAATTGAATCTACTATATGAACCAATAACCTAATTATATTGCTTGCAATATTAGTGCAAGACGTAAATGCCAGCAAATTAAATAACTGATTGAATAATGTTGGTAAAAAGTTGATTACAGAAATCAAATCAATTGCATGCGATGCCTATGAAATACAATATAAAAATAACTTAAATATGTTACTAGAAATGTTGACAGTTTAGGAAATGATGACAATTCCAAAAAAAGAATTAGGTCTAAGAAAGCCTAGGAATTGTTCTACTTTTAATTTAAAAATGTATACTAAAAAAATAAATATTCTGTAATGATTACCTATACTTAGCTACTGAGCTACTAATTTCTGCATAACTATCACTTAAATTTATGAGTTTTATTGGTCCGTCCTATGTTCAATTATCCAGTTTGTTTAAGTTTAGCATCAATAATAAACGATAGATGAAGTTGGCTTTTTGCAATTAGAGAAAGATATTAAATGTATTTTAAAATCAAAACATGAAAAAAACCGAAGAAAATGGTGTTCATTGTGTATTTGTGACTTAGAATTTGATTAAAAAAAGTTTATTAGTTTAATATTTAAAAATAACTATAATTAACATTTTTGTTTAGTTAATAACGAAAATATAATATATTTAATATATATATATATATATATATATACCAATCATCTGCACAAAATTTAGAAAAAATAGGTTCAAAAATAAATTTAGTGTGAGAATATTACAGTATCTGAGTATTCCTAATACCGATCGTGCTTATGGAAAAATGTATTAGCGGTTTTAACAGAAATCAACAATGATTTATACAAGGTATGTAAATATGACACTAATATTTATACTAATTCATTTCGGTATTTGTGTATAACATACACAAATTAAATTGAAATATTTAAAACAATAAATTAAGCTAACAGTTTTTATATTATATTTAAATATTTTTTTCTGCCTGTTTTAAATATATAATTTTACTGTGTAATGTGAATCATCATTGTCGGATATCGTTAGGAAATAATAACAAGTACAGTGATATAATTTACTTTCTTTTATAGGCATTGTCATCAGTTCCAGTTGCACGTATTTAATTTTAATAGAAGTATATATTACTTTTAATATTTTACATGTTTCTGTTTCAGGAGGTATAATGGTGGTTATTTTACTATGTTCTAGACGTTCTGCATGTGCAAAAAGGTTTTGCATATGGTTATCTGATGAATATATACTGGATAACAAATGGCACTTGAATGAAAATAAAGGCTTTTGTCCGTCTATCCAACACACTTCCGGTCCACAATACTAAATGAATTAAAACATTTTTTAAAAAAATTAAAAAAACATAATTTATAATATTTTAATTATGTATACATTTAGTTACAATTATTAAATAAAGAAGATAATAACATAACTTAAAATTATATTAATGTTTAGAATGGAAAACTATCAACTGTTAACTGTTTTTCGATTACATACAGTGAAAAAATGTGCCTTGACATAAATAACAACTATTTAATTATTATATAATTAAATGAAAAAGATACTTAATAAATAATAGGCAACGGTATAAATAAATAAATAATTAAGTATTCATTCAAATGTTTATATTAAATGTATTTTATCATATTACTAATTATTAATATGTAATTATTAATTACATATACCTATAACAGAGTGATTGATTTAAGCCTTTAAGGTAAGACATTCATTATTCAAGTTACATTATAATATGTACAAATAACAATTAACTGTATTAAAGAAAATAAATGGCTTACTCCTTTTCCAAGACCAAATGGCTGTACTGATAAATACCCTGCTGGTAAACCTACAGATACAGGTAAAAATTTGGCATCCACGTTGATTCTAAATAAATTAAATATAATTGAGATTATGAGACAATTTAAAATACTAATAAATATATTAATTAATTTAATAAATTTATTATTACTTGGATTTGAAGATAAGAGGTAGCCATGAGTATCCTACTATTGTTTCTACTGAAATATTTGATTGTTTTTTACGTGAACCATCTACCGAAATATGCTTAAAAGTAAACAATAGATGGTGTTTTGGAGTTATGTGCACTGGTAATCTTATTTTAATTTCATCATACCAAATTGGGTTTGTACTATGGTATAAAACATTAGTACACATAGAACTCAATAATTGACCATGTGTCCCATAAATGCACTATAATATTTTGAAGTAATATTTAAAAACAATTTATAAATTAACTTTGAGAGAAACATCTTAAATTTAAAATTACCTTAATAGGCTTAGAGTCAATATTATCACTATCAAATAGTTGAACCATACACGTAATGTTTCGAGCTCGAGGAATATGCTTTTGTGTATCGAATGCCAAAGACAGCGGATACACATATATGTGATTAATATAAGTTGTTTGAGGATGTGCATCTGGATATAACTCTGTAATTTCAATGATTGGATGATCTCGACTAGGAGGAATAGGAAAAGGTTTAACTGCAGTCCAACATGTAGTCAATACATCTAAACAATACAAAATAATTAGTACAAATAATATAAGAGCAAACATAAAATAAAACCAGATGAGAATTTATAAAATTTATTAAATCAGCCATTGTAATGATGAATTTTGTTAAATAATTATATAGTATTTTTATTAACACACCATTAGATATTATAATATCAAAATATTATATGCAAATTTGTTTAATAATCATATAAAAATTATAGATAAAAAGTAAAAATCAAAGACATAATAAATGTCTACCACCACCTATCTTACATACCTTAAACTTTAAAAGATGCCAATAATTATGTGTTAAAAAAAATATATATGATTAATTATTGATTCTTACTTTCTGGAGTACTGGTCAACTGTTGAATTTTTATTTGGACATGACCAGGAATTATAACACATTTGTTCATTTTTTCAGGTCTAAAAAGTTTTTTTTATAAAAACATCAAAAAACAAAAACAAAACTATAATAAACTAAACTTACTTGCGATATTCCATTAGTATTTTCACCATATCATCATCTCCTAGCTTAGAAAGTTCCTGCCTATACAAGGTCATGTAATCGGAGGATATATCTAGTTCACAACTATATAATCGAAACAAAGGTCGAGCAGACCAAGCGAATGGCATTCGGTAATTACTTAACCTAAAAAAATAAAAACAAATTAATAATTTATTTTTATTTTAACTATACTTAGATTCACCATTTTTTTTTTTTTTTTTGGCTTACCTATGACAAATATTTTTAACGGCTTTGAATACTTTTAAACCATTATCTTTATTATTTGTTGTTGCTTTAATATATGGTTCAGAAACACGTACTATACCACCCTGAAGTACTTTATCTATTCTTAAAACTAAGAATATATCTGAATGGGGTTTTGATATACACATTATTGCCTAAAAATAAAATAAAAATTCTTTTAAATAATGTATATATATATATATATATATATATATATATATATATATATATATTATAATAGTATGAATAAATAAGTGGTAATTCATTAACAATTTGTTTAATATTATATATTCATCCATTATTCATTCTATGAAAAAACATTTAATTTAAATGTAATTATTTATCATTTATATTTTTGTAATATCTGAAACAATGCATACCATAAATTTGACCTAATATAATGGGATTGTTTAATTACCCTTACCAAAAACTAAATTAAATTTCAATTGTATCAATATATATTATAGTTATATTACCTAAAGAAGATTTATTTTTAATGAACCAGTAATTCCAGAACAGCAATTCAAATAAAAATTGAAAAACCATAAAACGATAAGTACTGATTTTTTATCATTATAAAGAAATTACTCTGCATTAACCTTAGAGGTTTAGGTGTTTGTAGTTATATACAATAATTACTTGTTTTTGCTTAAATAACCAATTCTTCGTCACTTTACAATTTTTTGATATCTCGATAAACTTATGACCATCAATTTGATTATCATGATTAAGTAGATTTTTCATACTGTCGTGGTTAATATCAAAATGGAAATCCTCCGATATTTTTTTACCAGCGCGTATATCAAATAATGCCATTGTTGTAAAATATGGTTCAACCTAAACAAAAGAAAAAAAACTAAATTAAAAAGTTATTGTAAATAACATTAATAATACCTTTATAAATAATGATTGATAAGGGATGCAATTGTATATTATTTAAATATTTACATAGTATTTACATACTTTAAAGGAATATATTATAGAAAATAGTAACAAAGAAATAAGTATCTACATTTTATTGAGAATTGTTGCTTAAAAATGTAAAGTACAATATTATAATTATTATATTACCAATATTGTTCATGATTAATATTTTTGTCTAATTTTTTATTTATTTAGTTCAATTAAATTTGGAAGCTTAAGATACAAAATTATAAGATCTATTAGTATTTAATTAAAATTGTTTATTTATTTTAAAAAACAAACTATAAGTAATTTCAAAAAATTATTACTTATATGTACGATTAGTATTCAATTTTCAATTTAAGATTATATATGTTAAAACTATGCTAAATGACACATTTTAAATTTTTTACTGGGTACTTAAAAAAATATTTTTTAAATAAATTTCTACACTAAAATAAGTCAGAAATGATTGTATGCAACTATTTTATAATAAAAAACAATTATTACTTGATTTGAACCATCGTTTTCCTCATTGTTTATTTGTAATCGAAAGCTCAATGCTTGGCATTCAATTAGAACTCTCTGACCAAACTTTTCTTTGTATGGCTCTGATATACTATCAGCTGGTTGATTTAAAACATCTTGTCTAATATAACTACTAGGCTAAAAAATTAAAAGATTTTAAAAACGTGAATAAAAATTTCTGATATATAATAAAAATATTATTTACTTGTTGTAAAAATGGATAAACAGCAAAAAGTCTTCTTCTATTTTCTTGACGTGCATGTGCATTTAACGAATCAGTTTCTCTAGCGTATCTCATCAATTGAGGATTTACACTATGTTCTAAGCCTTTTAATGTACCAAAACTATCATTAGATGGTATACTCGATATGTTCTTGTCACTAGGAGTGATTTCTTCTAAATAATTCAGTAATGTAAAGTCAATACATATTACATTATAAAATATATTTAGTGAGGTGCCTACTTAATATTAAGAAAGATATTTTTAATTGGAAAGTATTCAAATATATATGGAAAACATGGTATAAAATAAAGCAACTAAAATTAATTTCAAAATATAAAATAATGAATTCATAAAATATATATTTATAACTAATACTTTTCAACAAATTTCAAACATGAATTAAATCAAAACACCTAATCACTGTTAGAAATGTGTGAATACAATAATATACGTTCCCGGTTAGCTTCATTATTTTATACCTGGACCATTGGTTTTGTTTTTAACCAGACTAAGATAGAAAAAATTATGATTCTGCAGTCCACATTCAAAAAAATGCTATTTTTAAAATTCTAATTAAATATAATGCGCCCTTGGACCGTAGGTGATACAATCTACTCTCAATTATCCGTCACCTTTCACTGAACCAAAGAATTATGTTTATGTGTATATAATAAAATAAATCATTAGAAAACTATTCAAAACTAACCCTGAAAAGCTGTAATTCTGATAACGATGCCCCATCCTACCCAGGGGTTATAAAATCAGAAAATAGAAATACTTTTTTTGTCAAGTTTTTGACTCCCGATGTGGGAATTTGCTTATCCATGGTTGCTGCACCACATTATTCTACAGATAATTGAGAGTTTACTGTATTTTCTACTAAATAAGGTAAATCAACTTCTGAATAAAATGTAAGCATTCATAGCTTTTTCTATCTGATTTTGATATAAAATGTATTGTTTATAAAAAGTTTGATGTTATTGTAACAATCAAATTATTAATGTTTGCTTTAAAATTAAACTATATTTTTATCTTTCTTATTTTAAAATTCTAAATTACAATACTGAAAATGTAATGTACATTTTTGAAAATGTATAGTATAGTTTAGAGCTAAAAGCAGAAAGTTTAAAAATTTCATTTAATCTTAATATCAGAGATTCCATTTCAGTATTATACTATTGTGTAAGGATTGCAACCATTTTATCAAAAAAATTGCATAGTAAGAAATGCCCATGTTTTTAATTAACATTTTTTTTTTTGAAATTTAAGGTATTTATACCTATGTTTAAAACAAAACAGGAATGCATTCAAATTATGCCTAATATCTAATTATAAATATTATTAACAGTATGAAAAAAAAAAATAGTCAGAATCAGGCAAAGCTAAATAGTAGAGATATATGATATATATTAATATGCAATATACATAAAATAACATTTAAGCCTGAAATAGCAAGGCCAAAGTCTCGATTAATATTTAAGAGTAAGACAAATTATGGATAAAAATTACAAAGGGTATAAGTGCAAGATCCCCCAGAAATAGCACCACTGTCTGATATCTTAAAATAACATAATTATACTGTTTTAAAGTTTAAGAGGACATTACACTCACATGTGTTGTCTCTGTCTTACTAATGAAGATCATAACAAATTTTCGTTCAGCAGAACACATTTTGTGATGTTAGCTTTAATATTAGAGTAAATTTACCTAAAACCTATTATCAAATTTAAAAGTAAAAATAATATCTAGGGCATCTCAAAGGCTTTTATTGATATCTTAATTTTTAAGTGAGTTATAGTTATGTAAAATATTAAAACTTTAAAATGCTTGTAACTCACTTAAAAATTGAATACCAATAAAAGCCTATGAGATGCCTCAGATAAAATTATTACCTATAAGTTTGATAATAAGTAAATTGACTCTAATATTAAAGGTAACATCACCAAATGTGTTCTGCTGAATAAAAATTTGCTATGATCTACATTAGTAAGACAGAGACAACACATGTGGGTATAACATCCTCTTAAACATATAAATTAAACTTTTCTGACTTACACATGTACAACATAACAAATTTTCATTCACCAGTTTTAATATTGTACTGTTAGTTTTGATATTAGTGTGAACTGACCTGTTATAACATTTAAAGGTAAGATTATTATCCAGGGCCCCACAGAAGCCTTTTATTGATATGATTATTTTTAAATAAATTATGATCATTTTAAAATGTGCAGTTTCAAAAAGATCATAACTTATTTAAGAATAATAATATCAATAAAAAGCTTCCACGGGACTCTGGATAAACCTTTAAATTTTATAATAGGTCAGTTCACTCAAATATCAAAAATAACAGCGCAATATTGAAACTGGTGAACAAAAATTTGCTATGTTGTACGTGTGTAAGACGGAAACAACACATGTGAGTACTACATCTTCTTAATGATTAAATTAAAGTTTTCTTACTATTATTTTCTGTTATTTTGTCTTCTCGTTTGTCACTATTGTGCTGCAATGCTAATTGTAATTTGATCATCCAATCCATAAGTTCAGGCTCTGTATCTGTAGCTAAACAATAGCTTTTATCGGTATCAGCCATCCGTAATTCAAAACAAAATCGGCCTTTTTTACTATTCTAAAAATGTAAAGACATTATACTATAAAAACACTATCATGTATAAGTAAAATATAAAGTAAATAATCAAAAATATTTACCCGAATTACTTTGTCGCACAAATCCATAACAATTGTTGCTTTAGTATCACCTTTTTTATCATCCTTATAAACCTCTAATATATATGTTCCATCCACTTGTTGTCTAAAAATAAATAATAGATTATAAGCAAATAAATTATATATTTATATTTATAGCAGTTAAAAAATATTTTAGTTTTAGTTAAAACAGTATTACTTAAAAAAAACCTAGTTATGATGTATATAAATTTACTTCAATATACAAAAACGTCGTTTGAATGATTTTGAACCAGCTAAATTAGCAAACATTCGTTCTGAAGCACCACCACCACCATCAGGACCTTTATATAAATACCCTTGTTTGAATAAAGCACTATCATTTTTTATTGTTTTCCATTCCTTTTGAATAAAAATTAGTTTAATAGTTTATACAATATAATAATATTATACCACATAACAATAATTGTATTACTTTATCTAATCCATCTAGGTCTGTATCAATCTCATAAATTTCTTCTTTGAAATCGTCATTTTTGAATACCCTAAAAAATTTGAATAAGTATTGAGTATGCACGAGTGATAAATACTATTTAAATTTATACGAAACAATTATATAAACATAATTACTCTGATGGAAATTGAATATATGATCCTGAATATGCACTATATTTATAGTGTATAACATTCCAGTTAGCTAAGTAACTTTCTATACATCTTTTTGTTAAAAGTGAGCAATTTGTTGTGTCTGCGTTAGAAGGAATACTGGGATCCATAGTACGATATCTTCTTGGTAAAACCACTTGCTATATAAAAAAAAGTTTCGTTTTATTAAAAAAATATATATTAACAATCAAACAAATATTACATAATTAATTAATGTAATTTAAATTTGAAATATTTGATTTAGTTTTAGACTTACTGAAACATCGTCAGAAGGATAAAGTAATAATTCTCTTTGAGGATCATTTTGAAAAACTGTATGATTCTTAGCAATATAGTCTTCAAAGTCTAATGGATCTACTTGAAAACATTTTTGCTGTCAAAAATAAAATAATATTATTTATACATTATTTATAAATAAAATAATTAAAATTTATAACAATTTTTAAAAAAATAACTATAAAATAACAATATAAATTACATATTTATTTTATTTTATTAATAATTTTAATAGATAAGAATTTGTTAGAATTTGTTTGATTAGGTACACATTTTATTTTCTAATCTAAAAGTAAACAAATCAAA
This sequence comes from Rhopalosiphum maidis, assembly GCF_003676215.2. NCBI lineage: Eukaryota > Metazoa > Arthropoda > Insecta > Hemiptera > Aphididae > Rhopalosiphum > Rhopalosiphum maidis. The sequence goes on along the minus strand of NC_040879.1, from coordinate 35,434,934 downwards.
AGTAAACTCTAAAACTGAACTTTTTAACCTAAACTTTTGAAATTACTTGAATTATTTTCAAATACAAAATCAGAATTTTATATTTTAATTGTATGTTTAATTAACCATTGTACAGCTATCATAAAATATCTGTAGAAAAAATAATTGTATTAGATAAATAGAAATTAATGATATAATAATATGTAAAATTAGGACAGTTATGGCCCGGGGTAGAGAAATTTTTATTTAACAGTTTAATTATTTTATATTCTATTATGTAATAAAGAGGTGAAGTTAAGGAATAATTACCTTTAATACTTATATTATTAATATTAAAAAGTCTTGTCAAAAGTATATTCAAAATATTGAATAAAAAGCAATATTATACAATATGTCTAAAGTCATTAAATAAAATAACCTAATAGATTCAGCAATAATTGATCAAAAATTAGTTCCATAACTAAATTAGCATTAATTAATTTAAAAAAATATTTTGTATACCAAGAAATTAAAAAAATATATTTTACAAAAATGAAATAGATTTACTCATTAAGACTTACGTTATTTGAACTATCACGGACAACTTGAGATACAGTTTCTCGAAGTTGAGCTGCCATTCCTGGCCGCCCTAAGCCTTTGGTGAATTTTCTTTCTCCCATACTTAAATCTGAACTCAACTTATGTTAAAAATTAAATATAAATTACAAATAACATAAAAATACATTTTTAAATGCATAATAAATAATAATTAATTTTAATAATGAACATGGAAAATGTAAACGTTAGTAATGCAGTTATTTTGAAACTTAATGTAAAACTATTGTAATAATATCTATGAGCAATAAAAAATGGTTTTCAACTAGTTTTAATTTAAAATGTTACTGAAATTCGGCTGTCGCCTCTAAGCCTCCTATAATTGCATAATTCATTAATATATGCCGCGTACCGATAATGATAACGATAATGATAGTTGATAATATATGATAACTGATAAGGTGCTAAGACCATTTTGAGTTTTGAATGTTGTTTTTTTAGACAACAATTCCTGCCTACTTGAAGATAAACGAAAACGATTAAAGATAAAAATTGTTTGGTAATAACTTATAAGTATAAGTGCCAAATGCCAATTAAGTGGTAACAGGTGGACGGCCATACTGATGTCGTAAACTCGTAACCAAAAAAAATAATTATACCTATCCACATAACAATAGGTAATCAAAAAAATGTTCGTAAATCCTTATTCTAATCTGTGTTATCGTACTCTTGGTTTGTAATTTGCATTTTTATTGTTTTACATGCCAACAATTTTGTTATTTAAAATGTATCATGTTTTATTATTTAGGATTTGGCCCATCTTGTATTTACATATTTTTGAAATATTTCAATAGACCCCAGAAAATCGAAGATACCTACCCAATATGTTAGATATACTTGTGTATAGAAAAGGGGTGCCGGGACGAGGCCCCCGCGGGTCACCTTACATTGGATTATTAGAGTCCATTTAAAACATAAACTAAATGTCCACCTATGTTTTTATGGTGTTCGTAAATGAGATATAATTGGCAAGATATAGGTAAATTTGTTTTATGAAATGTTATTTGTTAAAATTAAATACAAAGTTTGACTGCATATTTTTACATATTTGGTACCTAATATTTTTAGAAAAGTACTTAGGTATTTAAAATTTGTCAACATATTAGTGCATTTTTTGCATTTTATTATTTTTATTAACGTAATTTTACGATCTGTCAATATCATATTTTTGAATAAAATTGGTTAATTATAGTGAAAATTAGTTAAATTAAATTTAAATTGTATACAATTTTCAGTTTTTATAGCTAAGCTAGATAAATTAATAGGAGGTTTTTCAGTAGTATAGACCCTTTTGAAACCTAAAAATCTTCAGAATTTTTAAACCTAGTTTTTTTATAGACATTTGAAATTTAAATAAACTTAAAAAAGATCTTTTAAAATAAAGAATTATGATTTTAGTTATCTCTGCTTAATTTAATAATATTATTTCTGGATACTCAATTTAAACGTTATTATTATAATTTACTAAATGCACAATCACAATGATATTTTCAAAGTATTTAGGTATTGCTTATAAAGTTGTAAGTACCTATACAGCTATACGGCTATTACTACGAATATTTTCACACCATTCTATGGTAAGTCTTGCCGTCTCGGTTAAAAGTTGGATAATAACCATGATAATATATGATGTAAATTAGAAATAATACTTTATATTACTAATTTTAGTAATTTATAAATATCAAATAATAGATCTTATGTTTTCGGAAAAATTAGTCCATTTTATAATAGTAAAATAAATTACTATAATAGCGATATAATTGTATACCTAATACAAATACATACTTAGTAATATAGGTTGACTGATCATCTCCACTTAAGATAATTTATCATTGAATTCAAATTAAACACATCTAGACCATCTACGCAGTGATCTACTCAATGACAAAGTCCACTCGACACCTACGACTGAACAGCACGTCAGCAGTTCAGCACAACGATAGCTATTTGCCCACTTTTTAATACTTTTAGATTTTAACAAAGGGTAGGTAGCAAGTATACTAGTATCATAAATGGGTAAAGTGGTTAATGGCTAATAGATATGTGAATACTACAATTATTATTTGTTGATAACTCATTCATCAAATATATTGTTTTAAATCATGGAAACTAAAAATATTCTAATTCAACAACCATTTAGAAGCTTATAAAAAATACTAGGCTGATAGAAAATATTAAATAGGTAAGAAAATGTAATTCATTTAACAATCCATCGGGAAATATCAGTATTTTGTTTACTCTTACCTCTCAGTAATAGACCATGTCGAAGTAGTATTCTTTGAACTTTACTGTTAAACTGTTTGTACCTAATTATTGTTTCTTGGCTTTTTACCTTTTGGAAAAATACCTTAGTTTAAATATTACAGTTTTTTAAATATTCAATTGTAACTCGTAGGTAATTTGTTTTATTCATTGGCGTGAGAAAACTAAAAGTTAGTAGTGGTGACAGTGGTGTGGTGCCCATATATATTAATAATATTTTATTATAATAGGTATATTATTAAAAGTATTGTACTTATTTGAACTTAATGTGGTTTTAATTTTTAATGTACCTAACAGAAAAATACAAGTTGCACACATCAAACATCGTTTTAAAGAACTATCTTTACTAGTTACTAAGTCGTGGCGGATTGACATTAAAGTTAATATACAATCCACAAAGAAAAAAATATAAATAATGTTGTCAATAATAGATAATCACAACTCTCAAATAAACCACTGAACAATTGGTTTCTCAATGCACAATCACAAATAGCTCATAACAATTTTTATTATATAATATTATCCATTACACGATCATACGATTACTGTATACAAACTTTCAACTACAGAGTGCACACAGTGAATTATTCTAATTTTTCAAATTTGCTGTACAATTATAATCTAAAATTGATTGGTTATTTAAGTTTATTTATAAATCAATATAAGGGCAATTTGATGGACATATTGCATGCTTCGGTCCGTAAAAATTCGTCCTGTACGCACGTCTATGAATTGATAGACTACCTAAAATTACCATTAACAATAATAAATCATATATTATGGGATAATTGGATAAAGTATAGAGTATAATATTATACATACATTATACATTAAATTAGTATAAAAGTCATGGACTCCAATCTGGGAAGTGTGACTAGTGAGTAGTGACTACTTTTCGTGCAATAGGTTGCAGAGTTTGCCCTATTATCATTAGCCTTCATAGTCTCTTACTATCGTAACATGCGTAGAACACGGTGTTTTTATGCTGTGATAAATACGATTACTTATCATATTCATGTGTTATCCATAACAAATTAGATCTAATTTATGATAATAAATAATATTGATATTAATATATGATAATCGTAGAGTTCAATGAATTTGTCATGGTGTTATTAATGAATATTGATTAATGACTACAGTAAGTTAGAAAATCAACGAACTGCGAAAGATTAAAATTTTTAAACATAACTCTCTAAATCGTTAAAAATATTTAATGTTTGGCATTTGTTTAAGCCCTTCTTTGTAACAATGTTATGTATAAAATTTTAATCAGAATTTATTATTGAATGCGCATATATATATATATATATATATAAATCATAATGAACAACAACAAAGTATTAGAATTAGTACGAAAATTTTTGAATTTTTCAATCAAACGTAATGGACATGATAGAATTTTAGATAAGGTATGATTAATTTTGTTAAATAATTATTTATTAATGACTAACTTTCTTATTAATTATTGTATGTTATATTATTATCTATAATACATTGAGTAAAATTAAATATTTTAACTTGTTAATATATTAATATTATTTTAATTTTGACTGTGATAGGAGGTATAATAAATAAATATATGTACTTTATGTATTAAGTATTTAATATCTATTTCATAGTGAAACTGTAGGTACTTGAAGGTTGGATCTTTGAATGATAATTTTGGACATAAAATATGTACCTATTTATTTACATACATCCAGGTCCGGCTCAAAGGATAGGTAAATAGACTCACAGGTCCTAGCGGGCATTTTCGTATCACAGATTTGAAAATAAAAACTTATAGTTTCAAAAATGTATGAGCCATAAACTATAAACATAATAACTAATAAGTATTGTAAGCATTTACTTTAGAAACTATAAAGTGCCCATTATATATTTCAGTAAATGAACTAGGTATCTACTATCAAATAAAAATAAATTTTTTTTTTTTGAAATTCAAAGAGTAAAGCATCATTTCATTCAGCCCTCATAACTACCCTTGTGTTTTTCACTGTAAGTTTTTAACAACCTTTCAACACTCAAAAAAATGAGCTATTTTAAATTATCAATATAATTTTAACATGTATATATATTATCCAATTATAAAATGTATAAGATAATATCCAACTATTTCTTAATAGTAATCGATTAATTGAAACATCTAATTTTATTGGATGTAAAAAATATTAATATTAATAAGGTATACATGGTTTCCTTAATTATAGATGTAGGTACCTATATTTAATGGCATTAGTTAAATTCAAAATAAAATAATAAACTAAAGATAAATTAAATTTATTCTATACTTATAAAGGTGAATATAATATCAGCTGAAAATGGCAAATGTATTGCTGAGATGGTTGTTGAAAAACAACATACCAATTCATATGGTACACTTCATGGAGGTTTTACAGCTACCGTTGTAGATGTTTTGTCTAGTATTGCTGTATTGACTCATCCACGAGTTGTTGAAGACATTGATTCGGCACCTAACAGTGGTGTTTCAGTTGATATTCATATTTCGTATGTATACTCTTAATGTTACAATTTATTCTTTTAATATATTTAAAGTAAAAATAAATATAATTTATTCTAAGTTTATAAGTCTTATTTTTTTTTTGGTGTTTGAACCATGATCAATATATATTTATAAATATTAGTATATATTAGTGCCCTTGTACAAGCTTGTTCAGTGAAGCTTCCATTATCTTCTTGTGGGAGTGACAAAAAATAATACATAAAATCATAATTAAATTGTTTGAAACTATTACATTTTTGCTTTTAATCAATATAATAACTAGGGAGCAGATGTTTATGCCCTAAAAATTTAAAAATATGCATGCAATTATGCACTATAAAGTATAAAAATATGCTTAGAATTTATTAAAAATATGCATCAATACCTAATATTTATTTATTAAAAATTAAAAATAATGAACTATTAATAATTTAAAAAATAAAATAAAATTTATTATTATTAAAATTAAAAAATATGTTTGCAAACTGTTGTTGAATTATTTGTTAATCTGAAAATAATATATATGGATTATGGGTATATTTTAGAAACCAAATACCGATAAGAGCAAAAACTGGCTATTCCCGGTTGGCGTGAATATTACATATAGATCTACAGCCGTGGCAGGTTTTGATCTATTAATATTAGTTGTGCCAAGTTCGTTAGTATAATACGAAAAACCTCAAATATGCACTAAAAGCATGATGAATATAGAAATATGATCAAACAAGTAAAAATTGAACAAATAGTGCAAAAATATGCAAAATTAAATTGATAAGTTTGAATTCTTTGAGTGATTAAACAAATTTTTATCTTACTCCGTATTAATTTAGATGTTATTAAAAAATATGATAAATTCATAAACATCCGCTCCTTAATAATTTAATTTATTATAAGCTTTTAATTATAAATAAGTTATAATTTATATTACATAACTTTTATTAATTTTATTATTTTTTGTTTTTAGGTATTTAAATTCAGCAAAAATTGGTGACCGAGTAGTAATTAATTCTGAAACTGTTAAACTTGGAAGAACTTTAGCATTTTTAAAAGTGACATTGTTAAGGAAAGATGATAATGTTATCTTAGCTCAAGGTTCACATACTAAGTTTGTAGGATGATATTAAATGTTTGATACATTATGTAAAACTAAATGTTATTGTTGTTATTTATTAAAAATATCAAAAAATGTATTTATATTAATTTCACCATAGTCAAAAATCAAAATTATTTCTTTGTTATACTCACTTTTTAAATTTGTTTTGTTTATTACTAGATATTAATAAAATAATTTTTACCATTTATATTTTTTGCATTAAAACTTTTCTGATATTTTTAATTAACTATATAAATGTGTTATTTTTTCAAGAAATATGAAGATGCTTTATTTTATTTGAAAATTTTAAGATGGGAACAGGTGCGGTTTTAGGATTACGTTTTTGTATGGGAAACAGTAGATTGATAATTAGGTTGTAACTGCAAATAATATTCCTCATTTCTTCCCCCTCTCCACAAATTTTTTTTAATAAAATATTTATGCTTATAGCTTTCACAAATACCTTATATATTAGCAGTAGATACATTATAGTATGTAGCTTAAAATCTTTATATTAATAATAATAGGTAGGTAATAAATATTTTAAATATAAAAATAGAGTAATCCTTAGTTCTTAAGTAATTAAGCATAATTATATTTATTTAAATATATTTAAATTTAACTGACAAAAAAATAATTTAGACTAATTTTTAAAAAAAATAGTAAAAGCTAAATTTGAAATTGGATTTTTTTGTTTTTCATGCTTGTAAATACTTCAGGGGCAGCATGTTGGATCTCTTAATAATTTGTCTGAGTTTTCTGTATCAATTGATAATAGTGTAAGGCTGCTTATTAAATATATATCAACACAGTGCATGGTGGAAAAACTGTGTAAGGTTAGGTCAAATAATAAAGCATCTTATTTTTGTATAATAAAAATTACATTTTTTAAATAAGCGGCATCAGACATTTTGGTATGGGCAGCTGCCCACCTTGCCCATACGTTAGAACTGCCACTGGTTAGGAAATTTTGGATTTTTAAAAATATTCAACCAAAACAAAGTAGTATAATTTTTTGAAAAAATGTTTATAACTTCTTAATAATATAATGTTTGGTTTTGAATTATTTAAATTTGTTTACCAACATATAGTATAGCATTCAGTAATTGATTTGTATTTTTTTAGGTTTAAAACTAAGAAAATTAGATACAGTCTGTGTTTATTACATAAAAATATGTTAAGTGATGGATCACAATTATCTTAAAACCATGTAACTTAGTACTAGTTTTCACTATTTCTTTATTCTGCATAAAATATAAAAATTGAATTCATAATTAATTACCTTATAACTTCTTTAGACAACTTGTTTAATTAGATCCTTATTTTTAAAATGTATAAGTTACTAAGATTCTTTCTTAATTGTTTGATTTAAAAATAATTATTACAGGTTTATAATGTATATTATATATATTAATCATAAGTTAACATAGTCTGTGTATTTAAATTATATCAATATGTCTTGATAATTTTTTTAATAATTTATTTAGCAACTAAAAGTCTAAAATAATAAAGGTAAAAAGTTGAATTTTTTTAAATATCTATAGTTGATATACACACCTAAGAGGATTCCAGCGTAGCATCCTCTTAAGTTAGTTGTTAGTAGTTGTTATCTATCTTTAACCCACGCGCAACATAGCAAATTTTATGTTCACAAAAATGACTATAACCATATTAATTTCTCAATAAAGAGTGAAATGACCTATAAAAAATGTAAAGTTAAGAACATTATCTAGGGAATCTCATAAACGTTTTATTATATTTTTATTTTAAAACAAGTTATGAGTATTTTAAAATTGTAAATTGCTTATACATCTTAAAAAACTCAAAACTTACTTTAAATAAAAATATAATAAAATGCTTATAAGATTCCCTAGATAATGTTCTTAACTTTACATTTTTTATAGGTCATTTCACTCTTATTGAGAAATTAATATGGTTATAGTCATTTTTGTGAACATAAAATTTTCTATATTGCGTGTGGGTTAGAGAGAGAGATAACAAATACTATGCTGAAATCCTCTTAACATTCAAATGTTAATCATAAATCGTAACATTTAAAAAATAATTTAAAGAAAAGCTCGGCTTTGCAATAAATTGTTGTTCATCAAAGTTTAGTTATAACATATAACTTGTTTGCTTATATATTTTCTATACAAATTATACAATGTTTTATGATTTTTCAAACTATTTAGAAATTGAAATAATGTTTAATTTCTATAAAATTTTTCATATGTAACAAAAGTACCTATAACTACATTAAACCTTTTTTTAGCATTTTTATAACCTCAATGACAGACATAAAATATTATATCAATAAAAGTAGACATATGTAACATGTATAAATAATATAGTTATATAAACAAAACCAAGTAAAACCAATTTTTATTTATTTGTACTACCATACAAAATACAAATAGTATATAATGCCTATCCGGAGCAGTTAAAGGCGTAGTTAATGTAAAGAAATAGTTTTATTTCTATAAATATTAAATAGCATAATCTTTATTCTTTACTATGCGCTATCTATTTGTTGGTAAGAACTCACTTATTTTTTAGGTATTGTAAATTAATAACATAAAAAAAAAAAAATAATAATTAATGAGTGTGGACCAATTCAGAAGAGCATGTTTTTTTTGTGTTTTTAAATGAAACACGAAATGTTAGAATTTGTATAGATAGGTATTTAAAAAGATAGGCATATATTAATGCGCGATTTCATGAATTCTTTATGTTAGGAAATTCTTTTTTTATTTAATACATAATAATATTTTAATATGTTATATGATTTTTTTTTTTTAATATGACTTACAGTTATGATAAAAATGTTACTTTTAATGTGAAGAAAATTCAAAATTTTTACGCTTGTAAAAAGAACTGTTTTTGTATTTCCGATTTTAAAATTGCTATAAAGCAATTTATATGGGTTTTTAAATAAAATTTCAATACTTCAAAAAATTCGCGCATTTGAAAATTTTAAGTATAAATAGATACATTAGCATTTTAAGTATGTTATTGAATAATGAAAGCAACTGATAATTTAAGTAGAAATAGAATATTTCAAGTTTCCATGTTTCATATTTTTTTTAAACTTCATAAAAATAACTAAGAAGTCCTCATTTTTCCTACACATTTTCAAATATATCAAAATTATTTTAGATGCTCATAAAAATATAATGTGGCTTTAAGCTAAATTTTTTTTAAAATTAATTATGTAAAATTTATTAGAAACTTGTTTTACGTATTACGCTTGGTATAGTAATTAGTGAACCTTGACTAAATTTCAACCTTTTTGAACTTAAGATAAAAAAATTGTCAACATAAATCAAAAAAGTTCAAAAATTTCAAATATCTATATAAATCATAAAAAAACTAAAATATTTTGAAAATTGGTATAACTAGAAAATAATTTTTATAAATATTTAGCATAAAATTCGAAACTACATGTTAATTCATTTTTTGAATAATAATAAAAAAAAAAACAATTTTATCGAAAACAAGTGTTTTGTAAATATTATTATATACTTAAACCTATTCCCATTTTTCGTAATTTTGTATTTATCCGCTAGTTAAAGGAAATTAATTTAAAAAAAGAAATTATTGTTAAAACAATGCAATCATCATTTACCCGAGAATTTAAAATAAAGTCTTACTTGTATAATTCTTTTATTAGTTTATTACTAATTCTTAAGAGGACGCCATACCCGCATGTGTTATCTCTGTCTTACTAATGTAAATCATAACAAATTTTTGTTTAGCAGAATACATTTTGTGATTTTAGCTTCAATATTAGAGTAAATTTACCTATTATCAAATTTAAAGGTAAGAATATTATTTAGACAATGACATATGCTTTTATTGATACTATCATTTTAAAGTTGTAATTTTTTACATAGGTATAACTCATTTTAAAATAATAATATTAATAAAAGTATATGTCATTGTCTAACATCACAAAATATATTTTGCTGAACGAAAATTTGTTATGATGTACGTTAGTAAAACAACGACAACACATGCGGGTATGGCGTCCTCTTAACTCGCCTTTTCTATCAGGTATCTGACTATTTGAGCAAATGTTTTTATAGTTTTGAAGCTTTCAAACATCCATTTTAGTAACTTGACATTTGAATTGAATTGCTTATAGATAGGTACTATACCTATAGTATATACCTACTATTTACTAAATTACGTTAATTTTCCTATTTTTTTGTTGTTGTCAATATCATCTATTGTCTATTGAATGTAAGTAGAGTTGTTTAAGATTTGTTATGTATGTATTATATTATTGTCTCAACTCTCTACTTTCAAGTTTTGTAATTATTATCGTCTATAAGAATTAATGTAATATTCAATGCGTTCAGTAGGTAGGTACCTACTCACAGATATCGATACAACAATATTTATTAATATTTATTACACATTCATTAGTCATAATTCATTACTATTGTCTATTGTCTATTTGTAATATGCAAATGAGACCGTGTTTGTTTGATTATATATACAATTAATAATAATATTTTGTCGTGTATTTATGTTGTATTTTTTTTTTTTTTTGATTAAAAATATGGTGTTAAATTATTATTTAACCTATTCTGTATGGATTGATACAATTAATTAAATATAAATGTGTACTTATGATGGTATATGAGTTACGAGTAAACATATCATATAATCAGAAAATATACGGATATAATATTTTTAATGCGTTTTTAGAGATATACGCCCTACACTCTATGTAAGTTCAATTTTGAAGTATCATAATTCATTTTTTATTAATAGATATGCGTACGAACATTATTATATAGCCATATAGGTATTTAATACCTATTTAAAACAATATTTTAATACTATATAAATATATACATTATATTAATAATAACACAAAATAACAAAAAGGTGTACGTCGCGTATATCATGTGTAAACAATATGAGGTGGAAATTAATAATGGTAAACAATACAGATTATTTAATTAAAAGATAGGTAGTAGGTATATAGTAAAACATTCTAAATATACTTCCAAGGGGTAGTTGTGAACGTCTGAAGTTACTTTATTTTCGTTTTCGCTTAACCGACATATCCATTAGCAAACGAAGGACGAGTCTTTTATGTGTACTCGACTAGACGGAAACATGATACCGAACTCCCATCTTTGTTTTTCATACGAAACGGAAATGGCTACTATTATCCGCTTTGCAAGTAAGTAAATATTACCAGGTTTCTGTTTGATTGGCTATTGGCGTGGTCGATTATATATTAGTTGTATTATGAATGACCCTTTTTCAATGTATGTAGAAGATAAAAGCTTGCAAATAGAGTACCACGTTATTGACAAACTCTTTTCCTCTATCTATATATATATATTATAAATGTTTTTTAGATTTTTATTTCAAGGCATTTATTTAATTCGAAATATTTATTATAATATCAATGTTAAAATAGGTAACTCGATAAACATATATATATATATAAAAAAGGAATTTTTAAGAACAAAGTGCTTTCGGTGTTGGGCGTGCAGATAGTATAGATATGAATTAATACAACTGAAAAATCGTGTGATGCGCGCCAACGGTCATAATTTAATAAAAAGCATAAAGTACTAAGGAAGGGGTGTCCCGTTTCGAGTTTTATTGTTATTAGTGAGGTATAGAGAAGTGTAGAGTGACTGTGTAAATAATTTTTGAGTGCCCGAGTGTCCAAACAAAACCACATCCTCGGACTAGGCACCTGGGACCTCACACGACGTTGCGCCGGCTTCTTGGATTCAGTCCGTTCATGTATAATGATAATAATAATAATAATATAATATATAAGGCGAACCATTATAAACCTATTTCATTCATAGTTTTTATAACGTGTACCTGAATTAACGTCTCAGAGCTCTCCCACCTTTTCGATGACATTTGAAAAAAAATATTCATGTCTCAAGAAAGAAATTTCTCTGTATTTCTATAGCCCTTATATATATATATATATATAAGCACATAAATAATATGTAAATATATTATAGTCATCGTCATTTAATATATAAAGAACGTTAGAGTGTAAATATAAGGCGTATATTCAATTTATATACCTATCTACAGAAGCATATAAGAAAATGAAAACACTCAAAATTATAATTCATTTAATTATAATACAATTTAGCTACTGTCTACTGTCGTTATTTAATTGATAAAATATTGGACTCTTTTTGAATGTAGTTTAAGTCATTGTTATAGACATGCTTGTGCTAATTGAACAATAGTATGTATTCACAACTTTTAATACATTTCGATGGCATTTATAAATAAAATAATAACAATTTTTAGATTTTTTAATAGTTTGTATCTATATTTTAATTAATTACATAACCAAAATTAAATTGTACCGTATATAGGTATTTTATCATATTATATTTTAATTTTATTTGGGAAAAATAAGTTTGTATCGCACTGGACATTCCTTAAATAGTCAAATGGTATACAAAAAACCATAAGTATATTTAGATATATTATGGTCCTTAAATATATTAATATTCCAAATATCAAAATTATTATTAAAAGAAAAATGAGGATGATCATAAATACTTGGTCAATCACCTGCATATGAATACAAGCATCAGCGTTTTTCCATTCGATAGATAAGAATAAACAATAATAGCACGCACTTAAAAATACAAATATATATAATAATAATGTATGTTCTCTCACACTCACGCCACTTCTTACATACCTACACATCTTATAATGACAGGCTCACGCGTCTGTGTAACTATCTGTTCAACTATTAATTTATTATCATTGCGTCAATAATTTACCAGTACTACACATTATTTTGTTTCCTTAAAATTATAAAAAAAAAAATACCTAACGGTTGTCAATTGAATGGCAAAAACCGATAAAAATGAGATAAATAAGGAAATATCCCCCATAACATACTAAATTATTTCATTGCAAGTGTAGTCTAAGAATATGTAAATTAAATACAGAAAAATATTTAACTTATATTAATATATATACAAAAGTTTAATTTATCTCTTATTTTGGAAATCACTTAGGTACAATAAATAATTATCTATTTAAGATTACATTTTTTCTTAACTAACTTATAATATTTGTTTTCAAAATTCTTTATACAAAATGCGTAGCTCAAATAAGTAGTTTTCTTTTATAGCGATTTTATTAATTTAATTGCCACGTTCATATGTTTTATTAGTGATTTATTGCATACATATGCCAAAATGTAATATTTCTAATTCCTATTTATTTTCATTAACACTTAAAATAATTCGGATAGAAATTAATACCTGTAAGTATAAATTTATAATATGTTTCTGTTTTAATTTAGAAGGTAAACCATATTTCTTTTATTGATTAATGATAAATATTATATACAAACGTAATTGTTCACTAACAATAACACTATGTGACATTTATGAGACTAGTGGGCATTTTATACTTTTTAATATCCGGTACTTACGCAAATGCACGTGACTGACACGTGACCCAATGCCACCACGCTATTGAATCCACCCTATACAGTTTGCATAAAATAATAGATACTTTATTAATATAATCATATTGCATAAACCTTCAATTACTATAACTTAACATTTTTTTACGTACAAACATTATTCTAAAATATATTGAATATTATTATTTTTTGATATTCTATTACTAACTAATGACTGATTATTTTTAATATAATTAAGCTACTTTATTCAGTAAAATATACATTTTTAGTAATGCATTCATCTGTGGAAATTATCCTAAAATCGCTTATGTAGTAGTTATACACTATACAAATATTAATATATACATAAACAAAATCGAATATATCTTCAGTAAACATACCACTATAACGATTAACAGATATAACTTATTACTAATAATAATTAGTAATTTATTATACAGACATAATTATAAAATAAGAAAAAACCATTAAATAATAGATACCGTTTCATTTAAATCAACTTGAGAAATTAAAAAACGCGACTATTGGATACTTATAATTATTTTTATATTTATCTATAAGCAAAGTGTAAACTCTTATAAAAACGTTTTGATAATTGAGATATATTAGTATAGGAACCTATGTTTTGGTATATTTGATAACCAATAAAGTTATAAGTAGGTACAGCACCAGTTCAATTACAATGGTATTGATTGTACTTTCTAGGAATTATAATAGGTACATATCTATTATATAAATTCTAAAATTTGGTTCATATCGTGCATTACAGTGTAAACAATAGTTTAATTAGTATTCTGTTTCTGTATCAATAACCTATTGATTAAATTAGTCATAGTAATGCTCTCTACATAAATCGTGTACGTGTTTAAACTTTTTTAAATCACAAATATAATATATTTTAAGAAAATGGCAGAAATGCTTTTAAATGAGAATATAAAAAATAAACTTTATTTAAACAGTTAACTGTCATACACTTATATGATTTTATAAAAATACATAGGGAAATTTTTATTTTCGAGTTAATGTGATGGGCGAATTAAAAAAAAATCTATTTAGTTTAAATTACACTAAAATAGACCCATATTAATATATAAATATATTTGTATTAACTTTAATAAGTATCATATAATTCATAATAAGATAGACGTTATAAAAACAAGATTAACTTAAAAAAATGCAGACTTTTAGTTTTTACTATAATAAGTAACAACTATTATTCTTGAAATTACAATTTCAATAAAATTTTTTAAATAGGTAGGTTAAAAAAGATATTTAAAAAATTAAATTAGACATTTTTTTTAAATCAATAATACTATAATTGGATTTGTCTTATTTATTACTGATGTATAAAACCTATGTTAAAATAAGTTTTTATTAATATTGAAATTTTGAAACATATTGGTTATCTACTGATACTATTAGCTAGTGTGCCTATACGTTCAATATACTTATATTTTTAGCTCATACCTTCAAGATAAATTTTCAAAAGCATTTTTCGTTTTTGTTTTCAAGTAGGTAATATGTTTTATGCTGAAATGAGCTACAATAATAAATTTCAATCGTAATGTTGGATTAAAAAAAAATTAAATTGCATAGTTTCAACTTTAGAAAAAATCATTTTATAAATATAACTTGTGTACAATTTTTGAAATATAATAATATAACATTTTAACATTTAAATAATGAAAATTATGCTTGCCGGTTATTAGAGTGTAGACACTAGGTACACATTGTTCGTATCAACGGTCAATATTAATGTTCACCTTTAGTTTTAAAATTAATTAGAACTCAATGACAATTATATTTAAAATAATGGTTGTCAATACCTGATAACTAAAGGTTAAAATACCTATCTGGTATTTATTTAAACTTGGGACAATGCAGTTATAAATAATTATATTTATTATATAATTATATACGCATTTATTTAATTGTTTTTCTTTAATAATATTCATTAAAAAAAGATAACACTTTAAGAATGAAATTAATTACAAATAATTTGCTTTTAGTTTCTAGTATAAACAATAGAAATATCCTTTCCGAGGTCAAATAGAGAGACATTTAGTAAAATGAGAACAGTTTTAGAACTAATAACTTAGAATTTATATAGGTACATACTACATAAAATACAAATTTTCACAATAACCAGTGGAATATTCTGAATTTTATTTAAAAAAAAAGGAAAGTACATAATATACGAACTAATTATTATAAGTAATACTCAACGTTGATATTTATTTAGGAATATAATAATAATAATATATACAATTCGTTAGGTAGTATTCTGTTTTGGTACCCATTATAAAATAAATAAAAGATTATAGTTATTATACCTACGTCATTATATTTTATTTTCAACAATTAATTATCCTCTCTTTTAAATTATTAATATCAAACTCGATGATCATGTTTTGTTATATAAAGTTAAATTTAAAATCACAGTTTTTTATCCAAGAAACCTTTTCGCAATTTGTATTTTTATTAGCAATTATAACCATTTAAACAAACATTTTATTGTTAGAATAATTTAACTGGTCAATGATATGGGTCCATCATTGCCTAGTTTTTTATGTATGATTAGAAACATTAGAAATATTAAAAAAATGTTAAATGCTTATATTCTATATTTCTATGAACCTAATGTTATAAATATATTCAAACTTTTTGTAGGTATACTATACGCAACATTTTGCTAAGTATCATCCGCTTGATTTGTTTATGACATTTTTTCATTATAAACCAATATAAATTCAGCGCTCTTGAATTCATGTACTCGATTGTAAGTAAAAATTACGTTAGATACAGACTGGATGTGGAAAAAAAATAACGATCGAGCCTGAACGATAAATAGAAAAAACAGAAAAAATTATCAATGAATGGTCAATCCAGATTTTCCGTATATGGTTTGTGTTCTCGTCGAGTCTACGTCTACATTTGATTATAAAAATAAAAGTATGATACTGTTGTAGCATGCCAACACACACACACACACACACGCATATATATATACAATCTACTATATAGCAATATTAACTGTGTATACTATATAATATATACTTCAGCACTTGATGACCATATACGAAATTAAAAATCTAAATAATTATTTAAAAAGACAATTATTATTTAAAGTTTGTAGGTACCGGTTACCTTTTAAAATAAAATATTACTAATTAGTATAAGCAAAAAAAAAAACTTAGATAATCTCTAAAGATATTTAGATAATTAGATATATAAATCAAGAGAAATAAACATGATCAAAAACTCTGATTAAATGTATGCATTTATATGATTATTACATATTTCTTTATTACTACTCATATAAGTTAAAGATATTTTGAATTATACGAATACGACACTTGTAAGTTATAAAGAATATACTAAAAGTATGTTTGAAATATTTAATTGAAATAATTATACATTTTAATTTCAATGTCATTATAAATTTAATTTAGTATACTTAATAGGAATTATTATAGGTTAGGTAACATTTTTGGCAAAAATGCAAATTCAACGAATTCAATTATATAACAAAATTGTCAAAAAATAATTATTAACATAAAACTGACACGTTAAATAATCTTAATAAGTATATATGTAATTGTGTGAATCGTATGAAACATATTGTTTAATAGAAAAGATATAAGAATAATTTGAATAAAATAAATAAACATATAATACCAGTCATTAGTTATTATTAATCACAGTATAGCACTTATCACGAATGTTTAGTTAACGTTCTTTTTAAATCACTCATTAAATAAACAATTTTAAAGAATAAACCAAATAACAACGCAAATATACCATAAAAAATATTAAATAATGTAAAGTGATGATTATATTGAAATGCATTAAGTTGTTCAACATAAACTGTATATCTATACTATAATATTTAATTATGACTTACACAATAAATACAATCAATGGTTAGTATGAAACTATGAAATACTACTATAGTAGATCAATGGTAGAACTAATAAGAGCGATATGATAATTGAATCAATTAAATTAAACAAAACTTGTTCTGTATATATAATTTATGATTTTACTATGATTAGTTTTATATTTTTAAATTTTATATTGTGTAATAAAATTTAAATGATAAAAATTCAAATCAATTTGAAATAATTTAATAGGTAGTAGATACCTTTAAAACTATTTCTATGTATAAAATATAACCACTAGGCTGAAAATGTGATAAATTTGTATTTATTGTTTTAGGTAATCACTAATCATCATAAATATAATGAAATTAAATCATAATAATCTATAATAAATAATATAAATGTGTATGTTTATGTTTATTTGTGATTTAAAATGTCCATTATTATAGTGATTTGATTTCCCAGATTATATACTGAATATAGGAAATACACAGTTATAATATATTTAAACTAAATCCTAAAAGTAATGAACTAATGATCTGATTGTAAACAAATAAAATATTATGTAAGTATACTATATTGTAATATAGATTATAAGAATTATTACCCTTTAAAAAATGAATTAGGTACCTAATTATTAAGAATACCTCATATGGGTATACCATAAACACAATACGGTATCCATCATATTATTCGTAGGACGTATAGCCGTATAGGGTATTTACCTACTGAAAATATATGTATCTTTTCTTTCGTTATTGTAGGTTTTTGAAAAATAATAAACGTTATTATAATGTTATTTATGTATATTGCGTTTAAAAGAAAACACCTGGTATGTTGTATGTAAGACCAACACTTTTTATGTGCATCAGTTTTGTTCCTGTTGTATTTTTCTGTCAATATGATGTATAGTCGGATTTTCAACATGCACGCTAAAGTTAATCTGGTTACAAAACACGGGTAGCAATAATGTATTATTGTAGTCAAATGACAAATAATGGAACGGTGTGCGTTTCCCGTTTGATATTGTTATATAATAATGTGTCAGTATAACGACGCGTGGAGATGACTTCTTGTTGCTAAACTGATATAACTAGCCTATTACATGTACGCCGATTATAAACGCAGCTTAGCGACACAATGGGTACAAATTTTACGGCCAATTGTAGATCGCCACCCTACTTTTGTACGCGAAACCCCGCAATAGTAATAATAATAATAATACATGTTGGACATACAATATGTATAAGTAATGACAATGCCGGATGCAAAGAGAGCACAATGAGATCATAAATTCCTGTCAGCCGTGTTTGAAATACCGGAGATACAAAAGTAAACGGATGCATTAAACCACAATAATAGCCGTATACGATGTTCGGAGAAATAATAAAAATAAAAATAAATAAAACCGTAAGATTGAAATAAAAATTTGCATAAATTTTATAATTTTGTTAATTTAATTTGTATTATTTACTAGATGATGCGTGCACGTGACGATGTCTATTAATATCAGTGGATACCTCAGCTAACTACACATAAAATTACGTTATAGTATTTGAGGACTTAACATCGGTAAATATATTATCGTTATATAAATATTTGTATTTATTCAACACAATATTTACGAATTAACTTCGGTTATTTAGATTCCGTGTGTGAACATTTTTTGATACATTGGATTTATCGCGATGGAGTTTTATTTGAATGCGTTGAAGTGTTTGTGTACAATTTTTTCAGACCTGCAAAGGCATTGGTTAATAAACCATCCAAGCTATTAAAAACTAGATAGGTATATAAAGAATAAGTGTATAGGTACCGATGGAATTTACATGCGCCCTAACATGTGATTATTGATTTTGTTTACGGTCATTTACTTATGGTCACTTGAAAACGCACGTAATACTACTTTTTGAAATTTACGCCAAAAAGAGAATGAAAAATACCGTTAAAAAGAGCACGGTACACTTATAGCTATTGAACTGTTTATTACTACACTAGGATAAATCAAGAGAGTATAGACTAGTCCTTTAAAATAATAGTTTAATAGAGCTCACTATTATTCTTAATTGGTTAATTGTGTTCTGTTTTTATATAAAATGTCGCACCGACTTTAGTTTAGGGCTGCTTATCAACTACCATCTGTTTCGACAGTATAATTATACCATTACAGAATGTGATTGTTTGGTCGCGGTTGTAAATTGTTATAATATTATTGAGTTATAACTCATAATCGGTAACTCTGAAATTTCGGTTTTATTTTGAAACAAATGCATTGCACACTCGTGTATTACGTCGCGTGTTACACACTTTCACAGTTCCACGTAAGTCCCCGCATGACACGGTCGTTAGGCGATATGCGTATAGGTATGTGTACCGCGTCACGCATATCCATATATATATATATATATATATATATACTCGTATATGTACGATATCGTATGTACATATTATTATGTGTTGTAATCGTTTGGAAAACCGTATATAAGATTACAGACAAACGCGTATACCTACTTATTATTTTGTATATTATATTATGATATAATGTCAGCGATGATATTAAACGGTGCACACACACACACACACACACACGAGAGGTGTTAGATAACCGACCGCATAGGTATGTCTGCAGTTTATTACATAACGCATATATACCTGTTTAAAAATCGCCAGTTACCGTATATTATAATATATATCTAGGTGTATATGTATATATATATCCGAGTGGCGTATTTACATAAGTAAACACATGGATATAGGTATATCGTGTATAATTTATGTGTGCGCGCGCGCGCGCGTGTGTGTGTGTGTGTGCGTGCGATACCGCGTATACACAAGTCGGCGTGCGTGCGTTTGTGTGCGTTCGTAGGGTTAACTAATCTTCTGAAGCGTTTCGTAGTCATGCGACGGTTTTAACAAACGACATCCGTCAACCGCGCGTTATCCGCCGCCACCAACAATGGCCCTGTATAATAGGTGAGGCGCGCGGATGATAAGAGCTAATCACCGCGTAAATACAACGCGTTCGGAAAGTCGGGTCATAATAATCGTTGATAACGCGTCGGCAGTGCTATCTCTATCTCCGTCGGTCGCCTTCTCGTTCGCGGTCTCTCCCTCACTCATCCATCATCAACACTCCCGCAACCCCGCCCGCCGGCCGACGTCGGCGACGCCACCGTCGTCGTAGTCGCATGGGGTGCCGCCCGGTGTTTACCCAATGATTCACATTATCTCGTCAGCTCACCCACACACACACACACACACACACACACATACAAACGAACGCGCGGGCGCGCGTGCACACCCGCACACACGTCGCACGGCCGTAGTAGTGCATACGCAGCGTATATTATATTATATTATATTATACGGTCTATAATGATAATATAGCGGCAGAGCACCGCCGCAGATAACGTTTTTGAAAATAATAATAATAATAACAAAAAAAAAGAAATAAAACGTTCTTTATTAATAATATAATGATTTAATATATAATATATTACTTGAAATATCACTGTGACAATATTATATTTTATGCGACTATGTATATACGATATCGCATCGATCATATTATATAGGATATAGGCGCTGCGGGTGTCTATCACAATAATGTACCTACGTATAGGTGATATGCGGTTTATTATGAATATTAATTTTTTTGAATAATATGGTTTTTAGACTCCGAGTCTAGTCAGGCGACGAATGTATTGATTTTATAATTATGTGTGTTTTTATTTATTTATTTATTTTTTTTTTTTGTTTGTGTATGTGTATACGATAAGTAGTGGATAAAACGATGCTTAGATTATCACCTCTGGGGATGCGAAATTGGATCTAGTTTGTATTTTGGAGAAGTCAAAATTAAAAAAATGTTTAGTACTTTTAGTTTTTTTTTTTCTATAAATGTCTATAAAATTATTCGTTGAATTAAAATTCTTCAAATTTTAATACAAGATCCAATATAAGTTATATTCTTATATCTACATAAACATATTAAAAATATAATAGTTTATATAAAATGTATTTTATTAATAGTGAGAACTTAGATAAAATTCGTCAATATTGCAAAAATTGCAAACTGTTTAGTATTTAGAATTCATAAGAACTTTTCTTTTATACCCAAGTTTTAAAAATGTAATACCTACAAGATTCCTCATAAGTACTTATTCTTGCCGTAAAATCTAAAAATATATAAGCAATTATTTTTTATAGACATTTTAAGTTCAATTTTAGATGAAATTACTTATTCAGTTATTTATACAATAAAATAACAATGTTAATTTTATTATAATTTTTTTTTATTAAAAATGTATACAATTTGTAATCAAATATTCTTTAACAATAAGAATAATTAATGGATGGGCAATAGTGACGTGCATATCTGAGTGAAGTAGCTTTGATCATTTATATTAAAAATACAAATGGTATGTTTTTTCTGGTACAGTCATCCATTTGTACCAAATTCACCTGCGTCAAACATTGTAGGTACAATAACGACTTGGTGTATTTCATGTTTAAAACACACGACATACGTTTAATAAAATTATTTTTATAAAATCTATAGATTTTAAAGTTTTGTACATAATTGAGTAGACAGATTAAAAACACGTTTTGTATTAGTGTTTTATTATGTTGTACGATGCAATTACATTATCGTATAACGTTATTCATCAAATCATGATTTTATTAGACATTCGTTATTACGTTACATATTAAACATAATTTAACAATATTTTCGTCTGTAATTTGTTTTTTTTTAATTTAATTATTTAAATTATAAATTATTAGAATGGAGTTTTTGACAAGCATAAAAGGGAAAAAATGGTTGTAAAAATAATCACAAGTATATATTTGCGGCGTATACTTCTTCTAAAAATGTTGAACGGTGTCGTTGTTCAAATAAAATATGCTCAGAAAAGATATTTATTCAAGATGGAAACATATTATTAAAGGCATGGTATGTTGCAAACATTTACTTTTATTTTATGAAATATGTAAATATAAAATTATATATAAATAATAAATAATAAATATTAATATACCTACCTAATATACAAAACAAATAAACTGTTTTCACAATATTCAATTTAAATTTTATGTATTATTTTGGTACTACTCTGATAATAGTAACAAAATTTACTCAAATTTTATGCTGTCAAATCATGAATGATTTTAATTTTATAAATGCACATGATCACGAATTGTGTAAAACGATTGTAAGACAAAATATAATTACAGTATACACCATGCAATAAGCATATGGCTTTCGAAAACATAAATATTCTTTCTAGGAAAATTATTTTATCAGAAATGAGTATTAATTCAAATTTTACTATATCTGAAGTCACAGTCACTGCAATACAAAAAAAGTATTTAGCATGCTCGCGAAAAAATGTTTTCCTTTAAATCCTAAATCGGTGTCTGATGTTCATAAAGT
The DNA here is from genome assembly GCF_003676215.2 of Rhopalosiphum maidis. Taxonomy (NCBI): domain Eukaryota; kingdom Metazoa; phylum Arthropoda; class Insecta; order Hemiptera; family Aphididae; genus Rhopalosiphum; species Rhopalosiphum maidis. The sequence continues at coordinate 35,411,735 of NC_040879.1, read as the reverse complement.
ATTAAATTAAATAGATTTTATTGCTTCTAAAAACGAAGATTTTTTATTGATTAACGACGAATTATCTATTATAATTTTAGGCATATTTACTTGTAACGAATATTTACAATTTTTATGTAAGTATTGGAAACTATTATTATCTGTTGTTATTTGTAATTCGTGGATTTATCAACGAATATTATGTACCTTTGGAATTTTGTATTTTAAATGATAAATCATCGGAAACATATGAACTTGCTTCATATATGTTAAAAATAAAGGAATGCGAAATTTCAGTTTAATTTTGAAACCAAACTATGTCATTATTGATTTCAAACTAGCCATACGACATTATGCTATAAAAACGGTATGGCTATTATCTATCAGTAATTATTATAGGCTATCGTTTTTATTTGTCTCAATAAGCTTATTGGTACAGAAAAATTCAAGCACTAGAGTTAATATCAGCTTATAAAATTGGTTATAATATATACACTTGGCTTAATTTTTTCCAAATGAAGTTTCAGATTGTTTAGTTGATGATTTAATTTCGAAAATTCCTGATGATTCAAAATGTCGAGAATGTATAAATTATTTAGTACATGTACTTAACTAATAACTAAACATTGTAAAAAATGTCAATTTTCCTCCAAACATTTGGTTGACATTTGCAGCTGATTTAACTATTGAACTAACAATAATTATGAATTTTTTCATGCTGATTTTAATGAACAATTCCATAATTCACATTCTAATATTTTTTACATTTTTATAAATTTTAATCACAATAGATAGTCCAAACAAATATTTATGTATATTATAAGTAGTCTTAAAAATATTCCTAACATTACAAAATATTTACAGATTAGCAAGATTAAAAAAAAAATTATAAAAGCAATCGATAATAAATTATAAAAACATGAAATTAACATGTTATTAATGTGTACAAATATTTGCGTTTAATTGCAGTAAAAATTAAGATTTTTTGAACAAAAGAATATTGTTATTATATTATTTTTATTTTAAAAATAACGTTTATTTAAATTTTACACTATTATAACTATTATATAATTTTAAAAATATAAATAAAAATTGATAATCATTAAAATGTAAATTTTGATAATATCTTTATTTTTTTTTCAAAATCAAATTTGAACGATGTTGTGTCTTTAAAATAAATATGTATTACATCAAGGCATTATTATAAAATGTTAACGCAGGTAAATTTGGCGCAATTAGGCTGTCAGAAGAAAACATATCCTTTTTATTTTGGCACAAATCGATAATTCTCAAGGGAATAATTCATATAGCGACGGAACTTCATGTGTTATAATTTAAAAACATTTTCGTGGGAACTTAAAACTTTTACGTACCTATATATTATAGAACTATGAAATGTATTATATGCTACAATGATATTTTCTATTTATACTGTGAACCTATTTTTACTGTTTCACAGTATTTATAGAAAGATGAAATTACATTTTGAGTTAAATACTAATAATATAATAAATAAAATATTTTGAAAAAAAACTATATCAACCTACTTTATGTAAATTATGTCTATAGCAATATGTAGCAAAAATATACTTTAGGAAATATAATTAGTGATATGAGTTGACAAACTGTTTCGAGACAATTTGCTCAGCAACGTTTTTCGTATATACAATGTTATATCATTAAATTCAAAATTCAACACACCCACAATTGTGAACCATTCGACACCTAATAATGTATAGCAGAGTACCCACTTGGCCACTGTCCACTTGCCTAGGTACCTTTTTAATAAAGAAATCAAGAATTATATTTCAATAATAAATATTGATACTATTGCGCTAATAAAAGAAAAATAAATCTTGAATAACATGCTAACGACTATTATGTTACATACTATAATTTAAAATAAATGTTGATATTTCTGTGGTATTTAAATTTTAAGATATTTGAGGGGTGGGGGGGTTAAGTCTCCACAGGTTAACTTTGGTTTAATATTGAGGTAGGGATGTACCCTTCCCCCCCCCCAAAGATTTAGTGCTAGTTGCGCCACTGGTAATGGCTTATATATAATATGATGCCATTGATTCCATTACTGATGTCTAACAATATAAATTAAGTGAACTTAACTACCTTATTCAGATCAGTAAAAGTATCTCAATTTTTACCTATGTAGTTGCGGCTAAAAAAATCGTATGATGAAACTCGCATGGACATTTATTTCCACGGAATGTTTTTCTGGAGTGTGTTTATTTTTTTGGAATTTATTCAATTAAATATTTTTCCGGGTTTTTTTTCCTATAATAATGGGCTAACTGTAATTTTTTAATGGTAACTTTTTCCTAATACTATATATTTTTGTTGGGCAACTGCTAGTTTTTAAATCCCATATTTTGCCTTTTGGTATATTAATTTGTAGTTTTCTATACACAATCATAATTTTTTGTTGCAATAATCTCATTATATTGTTATAATAACCATTATACTGAATCCTGCGAGCCTAAAAAAGCTCATACAAGTTAATTAAAAAAAAAATCACCATTTATGTTCTAAATATCGTAATAATTTAAAACTAAAAGTGGGATTCTTAATATCCGCGATAATTTTCCAGCAGCTTTTTAATAGGATCAAAATACCATATACATTAAAAGGTGCTAACGTGAGGGATTAGATAACCACCAATACAATGACCGCGAACAAATAATCCCTATAAAAGGAGATTATGTGCATATATATTACACATTTACACGTATTACCCAAAGGTAACAAAATTATTACAATGCTGGTTTTATTAAGTCAGCTCTAATGTGTTTTATTATTTTATACACAGTGAATCATGGTTATGCACTTATAGGTAAACATTTTAGTCAATAAATTAAAACGAAAATATCAATCATTTGTACAAGATTCTCCTATAGTTAAAATTAAATGAATTACCTTAATGATGAACTAAATGATGTGTACCTATCTATTCGTACTCATCAAATTAATTTTTTTGTAAGTTTTATCATAGTATAAATGATTTATGTTTCATCTACATTATATTTAAAATGTAAATATAGTTTTGTTAATATCGTATTATCGTCTATGCATGGACAAAGATTGAGTACACATTGTAAACTTCTGAAGATGCTGTTTTGTGTAAACGTAGTAACAATAAGAATCGTAGAAACTTTGATCCTATGTAAATGGATAAGGTCTCTTTATAAAATATTAAATTTTAACGATAAAAAGATGACTTTGGTCTCCACAGTTTCACTGATTAACTATTAACAAATACATTTTAAGGTCAAAACTAATTTTTATTTAAATAATTAAAGTTAACCTAAAACAGTTTATAAGTACTATATATATATATATACATATATTGTTTATTAAATAGATTAGGTATACCGTTCGTATACCAGCCACAAATTACCGTATTAAAGTTATAGGCTTGCAGTTACCTACTGCAAATAAAAAATAGTTAAAAAGTATTAAAGACACACGTATTTATTATACGTTGAATACGTTTGTTTTTTCCTAAAAAAAGTAATTAGCTTAGTTTTTACATTTAATAAATCACATTGGAAAACTGCTGATTTCTTACGGAAAAGAGTATATCTAATATATAGGTTTAAACCTGTATAAACATAGAAATATATGTTTCGATATTTCATACAGTTATTCACATAACGTACATAATAATATTGTCACAACAACATTTAATCAAGGCATAATGTATACGTATAGTTTCAATTATAATTTTTAACAAAGCAATATAGATTTGTTAGAATTGTGTGTTTAAAGTATAATACACACCATTTTAATTGCAAACAAAGCATTACAAATTATTGTTTGAGTTAATATTTTATACTTAACAACCATTGTCAATTTGTATGTGTAATATGTACTAGTTTGTAGACAAATATTATATTTTCTATATGTCAATATAATATCAATGCGTATTTTTATTTTAAATATTGTAATTATTTATTCTTATGTTTTTAATATATAGACATAAAATACTCAATGTGAGCGATTAACTTCTTAACGCATAACGAACTACGAATAATTGCTAGTTGATGTATATAATAGTATAATAAATTATAGATACATTACAAGCATATAGTTTAACTATGTGGGTAAGTGTATATAGCGTACTTGTGTATTTATTTGTGGAAAATATTATATTATTAGTTGATTTTCTATGTACCTTTGTTTGTATTTATTCTTGGCGAATTCATTCAGTAATGATTACTATATATAGGTGTCATTAATTTTGAGCACTTAATATCTATTAAGGTAAAATCAAACATTAAAATTGTATAAACTGTCATGTTTTGATAAATGTAAATAATATTAAATGTACCTTACTGGTGAATGGTAATTATGAAAACGATCTATGTATCCAAGATGTAGTTGATAAGTAAATAGTGTAAAATTATTGTAAACAAAACTATAAAGTATAATCTAATTCACTTTATAATTAAACCACTCGTATTATTTTATTACCTACCTGTCTACCTATCTATTAATATAGCAATGCAAACTAATACCTATATTAAGTTTAAAACTTTAAAATCGTGATGTTATAAACATATTCATAAGTCTTAGTGTATATAAAATATAACTATTTTTATTATTATATTAGTATACAGTATACATGTATACAGATATATACATGCATCATTGTGTAGCTTTATAACAATGTAAAATTATATGTTAACAAACAACAATGACTGCGTATCTGTTAAAACCATTATTTTTTTTTCAGCATTCACCGAGTCGTTGAATAAACAGTTAGCAGTTACTACTGTAGCTGTTTCTTAATTATATTATTAATTGTACTGTTTTTTCCACGACGTTTGATTAAATTAATATTTAATTTCTTGACATTATATTATAACAACATTATTATAGTTGATTATGAGATGAGATGTAGTTTTGTAATACAATTATTATAAATTATAATTGTTTACGTAAAAACTAAGGTTATTAAATAGAATAATGTTATCAATTATAATTGAGCATTGTTTCTGTATACCATTTTCCAACTTTAATATTTTGTAGTGCCTACTTATATCTGAAAATGGCACTAATACATCGTTGAGCATTCAGTAATTTAAGGATTATAGAATATAGTGAGACTCTATATCTTCGCCGCCATTAAGTCCATTACCAGTGTCGATTTACTCACAAACAAACTATAGACTATATTATATTACAATAGTATCTCTTAACTGACCATTTTATTATGTTAAGTCGTTTTCATCGTGTTATATGCGTGCTTTGTTTATAGTATATTATGTAATCCATGTGTAAATATAAATATGTGTGAGTTGCGAATCACGGCCAAAGTCCCAAACATAGACGTAGACTTTGGTCACAGGATATGTGACTGATAAAATGTGTTCTCCAAAATTTCAGATGCCCCTAAATAAATGCTCACGCTATTGTTAGAACTATTTATTATTACTATAATATTCTACTTCTTGTTAGGAAAAACAATATTTTTTTGTGTTGAAAAATAAAAACATTTATTTAAAAAATATTTTATTATTCATAATTCTCGTCACATAATTAAGCCATGTATATATTGATTATAAATTATAATTATACCTACCTACATTGGCTACATTATTTTTTTCTTAAACGTGTTATTTGAGTTATTTCGGTACTTTGCTTACATATTACACGCTAAAAAAAGTGTCTGCTCTAACCCACATAGTTAACAGGCATGGATGCTGCTAACTCTTGTCTCTTTTGCATACCCTTTGCATGCTCCGAAATCTCAATAGTCACTGCTGCTAAAGGTATCATACCAAATTGTATTTATATAATAATAATTATAAAAATATAAATTTAATATTTATATACATTTATAGGTATTTTTAAAGTGCCAATACTACTGGTATGGCTATAAGGTAGTTTGGTCTAAGAAAACGCTTAAACACTTGTAATATTCATATTTACTATATTTATTAACCGAATTACCGAATTTGATTACGTTTATCAGTTTATCACTAATTATTATGATTTATTATTGCTATAACATTATTATTTATTATTATTATTATTATTATTATTATTATTAATATAAAATAAATAAGTGCGATCTCGGGGATTTAAAATTTCAATTAAATATTTTATGATATAATATATAATGTGCCAAAACACACGTTACGGGTTCGATTTAATAGATGAGTAAATTATTGTCCCGGGTCGTAACAAGTCACTGTGTTTATTTTGTTGTACACAGGCATATAAGCACATTATTGCGACACACATTATATTATACCGTATAGCAGTCGGGTCGATCGGCGTCAGGGTTTTGACAAAAACGTATTAAATGTAACGACAACAACGACAACAATAATATAAATATAATATATGTTTAACGAATTTAAAATTGTTGTATTTATATAGGGCGTGATATTATTCTGATGTCCAGCGACGTTCCCGCGCGCACAATCCAGGTGATGGGTGTCGGGCGTGTACAATAGGAAGAGACGCACGGCGGAAGTATGTATACACGTATTTATTTATTATATTATGTATTATATACATGTATAGCATGTGCGTGCGTAAGAAAAGCAGGATATTATACATGGGCGCGTTCGCCGTGTGTGCGAGAGACCGCGAGAGAGCGGAGAAACAGACGAGTGCGACTGTGCGAGTGAGAGGCGACGACGACGTGTGTGCATGTATACCTACACATATATAATACACGTTAGTGCGTGTAGGGCGATTGTGAATGTTTGCAAACACTCCCCGTCACGACCCCTATATGACTTGTATAAACGTCGTCGTCGCCGCCGCCGCCGCGCTATATATACGGTCGCGTTTGGCCTGCAGTACGCGAACTTGACGACCCTCCTGGCCCGAGTGCGGGGCGTAATGCGGGGCTCTCTGCAAATTGTACGTACAAGTACGATGATATATATGTATAATATGTGTGTGTGTGTGTGTATAAGTACACAGGAGAGGAGAGTCGTCGGATATTGGACGTTTGCGCCGTAATAATAACATAGCGAGTATCGTGTCCTGCCCCTGCCCTCCAGCCGAGACACCGTTATCAACGGTGTGTGTGTGTGTGTTTATGTGTTTTGGGCGTTGAGGGGGTGTGCAGGGGTGGTGATCGCCGACGCTTCAAGACAGCTGTGTCGAGCAGCGGTCTGTTTGTGTGTGTGTGTGTGTTTTGTCATGTCGTTCTTATATATTGAGTCACAAAGACAACAAAACACGACAAATCGATAATATTATATATATGGTGTACGTTATTTCGATAACGGAGATTTTCAATTTATATATTATTATTATTATTTATCAAGCACGTCTAGTAATTTTGTTAACAAAATTTTACTTTCCATCCCGTACGGGATCCCCTTATTGCGCAGATAGAGAACAATAATATATATTGGTATTGTATATAGTAGGTAGGTAAATTATTTAGGCTCGGAGCTTACTTTTTTTGTGACTGATTTATTTTGACAAGACTTAGTGGTTGGAAAACGAAGAGTTCAAATCAACATTTTTCAAATATCGAATTTATAAGATATTTGTTTTGATGTAGTCGCTAATCTAGCGTGGAATTAACTCGATTGGATAAAACTCATAAATAAGACACACATATGATATTACATAAATCAGTTCTATCTCCGTATATATTTGCATTATTTATTAACTTGTTAGTATTTAAGTTTCAGTACGATATCAAACAACTTAATTATACCAAGTTAGTTATATACTTTGCGTCAAATGATTCAATCACTTTAATCTTTTGATTTTAATTATTATCAAAACTAATTTTCAAAATTAATATGTTTTAACCCAAATGCAAATTCGCAGTAACATAATTTCTTCATTATTTTTAAATAAAACTTTTTCATTGCTTAATGTTAAGATTAAGTATAATTATATAAATATTTAATGTACATATTATAATGTAGTATATTACCAATAATTCTACAGAGCGTTTATATGATTGATTAAAAAGATTATAGAATATTACCTAATAATTTTATATTTAAAAAATTCAATAATAATTGTTTTACCTGTAGATTCGATTTATATAGTATTATATTGACCATTTTAAATTGATGTATAGGTACATTCTAAAATAAAAATATGTGGATAACAGATCATAGTAAATGTATACTAAAAATTCAACTTTTTAATATTAATAAATATGTATTATACGTGTAATATACTATTAATATATTTTTGTAATTATATATTTATATAAAAACCATCGAAAAACAATTACAATTAAGAGAAATATAAACTTTATTATTATTTATATTGGCCGAATCTCTAAAAATATTGAGTTCTATAGCCGCAACTCTTTATCTAACCTCCCCTTCTAGAATTCTAAATGGTTCTATCTACGTTTACTGGGTTACTTTAACATTAAGTATTATGTACTCAAGTAAAGCTGGGTCAAACAAACGACGAATATAGGTCGATGGGGAAATGAATAACCTCATAAATATTATATTTTTTTATTTTATGTGTTTATGTGACAAAACATAATTTTAAGAAATAAAAGTTGTAGATACCTAAAATATTTTTGTATTTAAGTTAATTGTCCTACGAAATGTTAAAGTTATCTTAATCTCAAATAGTAAATTTACTTTTTATTAGCTGCTCGTCTGCACACTTTGCATTAGAAATATAATAGGTAGATAAACCTACAAAATTTTATGGATTTTACATAATTTAACAACAAAATATTACTAAAATTTTTTAACGACTATAGTTTATACGTTTAATTTCTTACAGTGTGATCACATATATAAACAGTAGATGTCTAACCCTAGACCAGGAAAGTTTAAATTAAAGGTGGTCATAGGAATATTTTTAGGTTGACACAAAACATAATATAAAATATATTCTATGTATTTCTATATGTAATATTTTAAATAATCCTATTAATGGAGACCTGTACGAAAGAAACGTTTTAGTGTGGCCTATTGTAGAAAAAGATTAGGCTTCACAAATATTAAATAGTCAATTATATATAATATATATTTAACAGTGACGTGAGTAAACATTATTAAACACTCTATTACCAGTGTTATACTTAGTACAATATTCCCAACGGATTACGTTGTGTACGATATACTGTAGAGTCCATAAACTGAAATTTATTGAGATAATATAAAATATATTATACCTATTTGTGATAATTGTGCGTTGAAAAACGTTTCTAAATGTAACAGTGGCATAGCCAGGATTTTTTTTTCGGGGAGGGATCAATTTTTGTAAAATATAATTTAAGATTTTTGTAACGATTTTCATAGACCATTAAAAATTAAAATAATTTTTTAATTTTCTTGATATTTCAGGGGGGCCGCAGTTCCCTCAGCCCTCTCCCTGGCTACGCCACTGCTATGTAATAGTTACGACATCTACATGCAAACAAGGCCAGTTTGTCAGGGTATAGTGATAATGATAAATTATTATTGATAAAATATCCAGAATGATTTATGATTCTTTTAATAAAAATCACCTCGATAAATATTAATGTTTTAGAATCTGAGCGTAGCGATGAATACGTCCATTGGTTTTACAATGATTTGTATTTGTTTATTTTCTATTTATCTAGTTTTGTGTTTGACCACACTTTTAAGAACAGTAAAAATCTTTAATATTAGACTACTGGTTTCTGCAAGTTGAGTCTAGATTGTTATAGGAAATATAAAAATTTCCTATATGTATAGTATTTTTCAAAATAATCAGAAAAAAACAAAAAATAAATATACATTGTTGATAATTGTGCCGATTTTTTACTGCAAGTGATTTTCTATTTAACCTGATGAATATTATTGCCTGTCTTAGCTTCTTATTTTCGGAAAATCTTTTTTCTCTGTTGGTAAATATTGCATCCTCTGTATTTATTTAAGTAAGAATACTAGTGTTGGCTGATGATATGGAACTATACATGAACATATAATTACCTATAGTTATTTACCATTGTATTTTTATTATTGTTTTGGGTCTTAAACCCGTTTTATATTAAATTTGAATAAAATACAAAATAAAAAATAAAAATTTAAAATATATTATTTATTATTATATAGTTTTTTATAATTATTTTATTTATTTTATCATTTTTCATCCTCGGCACGATATTTTTTATAAGTTATGGCATTGAATGTACTATTTATTACGTTGACCAAATATTAAATCTAATTATTATTACATTATTTCTCTCGATTATTACGATATTTTAGAATTTTAGATTTTTACTAAAAAAGATACGATATATAGTATGTATAATGTATATACTTTATAGTGTATATGAATGGAATATCATGGTTTCCCGTTTTTTCTTAACAAAAATTGTCAAAGCCGAGTTCGCATTTTAAAATACCAACGAAAATACTCGATAAATTTTTCACTATATGCATGTAAATGGCACACTACACCGTAGAGTCTACAACTGTATGTAATACTGTAATATATAACATATATATTTATATATGTTATTGTACGCTGTTGTGCTTTTATATAATATTTGTACATTGCGCGCTGTTTGACTGTTTGAGTTTTCATTAAAAAACAAAAACCTCGCTTATACAGTCGTCGTATACGAATCGATCGTTTTATATTTGTATACGTTTTTCTCGCCTTTTTTTTCTCCACGAGACCTTTTTTTGTAACGACGACATTACACACTGCGTACACACAAAGAAAATAATATATATGTTGTATCATATTATATACGTATATATACATCGCATGCGTGCGTCCAATACGCTGGATCGAGAAAATAAAATATTCTTCCGTCCAGTAGGTTTTTATATATATGGCTATATCCTATATACAAAATACATCCGTGTTTAATTTGGTAAATTTTTTTTTTTTTGCTAACATTTAGTGTGATGCGTGTGGATAAATAATATTTTTAGCGTATATAATAGATGATATTTTTGACATATCAACTTTGTATAGATATCCCGCCCAGTGTTGCTTTTTTATGATGACAATTTAAAAGCAGCATTTTTAAAAAATTGTTTTTCTTCTTTCTTTTTTTTTTTTGTTGAACGACCCGAATTTTATTTTATTTTTATTTTGAACCAAAAACCAATAGCTCATAAAGTTTCAATAGTGTGAACCAAAAACAATGAAATGTATGTTATAGTATGTTATACTATATATCAATTATTCACTAAAATACTTATTTCTAATAACAACTCATAATTAGTAACATGAATGAAAAAAAATATCTTTTTGTGCGTATTTGCCACCAGTTATTTAAAAGATTCCAAAATAGGCTTAAAACCTGTTCCGTAATATATTCTTTCATTTAAAAAACATCAAGATTATCGGATGAGTTGTTTCAGAGAACATGCGTGACAAATATTTTCATTTTCCATATTTATATATATAGAAATACATGCTGTCGATAAATAATTATGTTAATGATGATATCGCATATAATAGTATTATCATATAATATACATTTAAATTTCTTCAGAGACCATACGAGCATCTTTCAAAGTAAAAATCATATTATAGTAAATAACATCTCCATATCTATATATGAAGGGCGACCAAACGGTCGACAGTGGCCTCAAACCATTTCAAAGTCGATTTTATAATACATATAATATCCTCCTTAGATTTTCATCCAAAAAGTTTAGCCGCTTTTGGTATAAATAATGTATAGTGCTAGTGCAATCTGCAAAGTTAAGAATAGAATTTTCAACTCTGTGTATCGTAACGTATAGTGGTGTATAACCAGACTTTTTGAGGGGATGAGGGAGTTTCAGTTTATTACACAAGTTATTACATTTATTTATATACAAAATTTAAAGATATATTTATATATATATATATATACTTGCTTTAAAATATCACATTATATTAATATAGTTAATAAGAATTTATTATCTAGATTAATAAAATAGAAATAAAAATAAATATATTATAAATTATTTTATTAACAAAGTACTGCGTTGCAAAATATGTCGGGGGAGGGTGGTGAAATCTTCTCCGGCGTGCCTGCGGTGATGCACTGTTGCAACGTATATTCAATTACGCTGTATTTATATCCCACTCACGTATCCAATGCAGTCAGATTATTATGGAAGTTTTATTGTGTGGTGATGGCAGTGGACCGGCAATCGCCGAGGCTGCAATCGTCGTACCAGGCAAGCTAAGATCAGGCATCACCTTTTGGCTATTTTATCCCAAGCTTATCTCCACCGTTCGCCGTATCGGATTATTATGAATTCACGATGATCCCGGCGCCGCTTCATAGCGTGTGGGTTGTGGACCACGACGGTCGTGTACCGCGGTATGTCTGGTGTAAGTACGGCAATCTAGCGTCGACGCCGCGCCACAGTCGCGCGCATTCTTCTCGCGTCGCATGCACTTGGCCTGGGCAGCGGCGGCGGCGGCGGTTCGTTTTTGGTTTATTACGGACAAATATTGATGTTTGGCAAAGAACATCCATTTGAAAAGTACAACGGCACAAGTACACAAAACACCAAGACGGTTACCTATATATATAATATTCCCCTTGGCCGCAATGTCACTGCAGTAATATATCGACGCGCGGCGGTAGGTATATATACCCAAATTTACCGAATCAATGTTATTATTAAGTGTGTTTGCATCGAAAACAAAATATAAACGTTGTGTGTATGTATATATATAAATATATATGTGTGTGTGTGTGTGTGTGTGTGTACATAATATGTATTATTAATGTGAATAATACATATCATACATGCACACATACAGCGCCGTCGTTTAAGGGTGTGGGTAAATAGGATTTTCAAACAGCCAACGCCCGATCGTTTGTATATATAATACACTTTTACAATAATATATGTACCTATATGGTTATCATATAATTAAGCCCAATTAAATACATCGCATTATCTTGTACGTAGGATGAAAATATTAAATAGACGCGTGTTTGTATAAATTAACGAAATCGTGTCGGACTATTAACAATAATAATAATAATAATAATAATAATAGTAATAATAATTACCTATCGTTTCGGGCTTAATAATTATGTTTGATTCCAAATCAAATATTATATTAGGTATAGGTACACGCGCGCACAAGTTGATATAGGTACCGACCGAATAAACATTTATTTGGACTTTGTCACTGTATTAGCATTTAATGTTAATATAGTGTCTGCAAAAGTTGATAAAAAACAAATCACAAACCACTGAGAATAAATAGACGATTGTTGTTGTACTTTATCCGTACATATTTATACACCGAGTTCCGAGTTGTGTCCACAACAGCGTGTTGTCTGACGACAACATATATATATATATATATATATATGTATATATACATTGCAGTGAATGATAATACTATTGTCATTTCGCAAACGTGATACAGTGAGCTCAGCTTAACGTGACCACTAGATTATCGAATCAGCCATTTATTGAATCAAAAAATACTTAAATAAACTATTCACACTCGTTTTATCGTAAAATGTAATTTTTATTTGAATCACTGTGCACTGGATAGTTGAATCGTCGTCATAACAACTTTAATAGTTGAATGGATCCAGAGCCGTGCATTATGCCGTTAAGATTTGGCGCCCGGGGCAAAATTAAAAATATTCGCCCCCTATTTTATTAATCATTATGCATTTCAATTTTTTTGGCGCCCCTTTAAACCATGCTCCCGGGGCGCATGCCCCCTAGGCCCCCACGGCACGGCTCTGAATGGATCTATAACTACCTATAGTTTGTAGTTAAAATTAGAATTGATTAAATTTAACGTGATAATGTGATTTTATAAGCTGATACACAGAAAATTAATATCTGATGATGTTTTTATGCACATAATCAATAACTGACTTTTCTTTATTGTACATTTTTTTCATCAATAATATATAATAATTCATGAGGTATCTTTAAATGTATATACCTATACTAATTCAGATATGAACAAAGAATGTATTATTAATTGTACGATAATCCCTGTGTTTTTTATTCATTTATTTTTGCGTGTTAAGACACTGTCTAATAAAAATAATTTAGACTAGAGATTTCTAATATATAAAATTGGATCTGTATGAGACAATCAAAATCTTAATACTTTAAATAATCAAAGAAAAAATATCAAAAATTTAACAAATTTTTAATAATATTATTAAAATAATTGATTAGTAACCTCGAACTTACCAATCAATTAGTCTGTCTTCGATCAGATTCTTTTCTCATCAGTTATCGTATATCATTGGATGATTTGGATGTATCATTAAATTCAAATTTACACGTATATTATAGCAAGCCACTCATCCTACTCAATGCCGAGGTAAACTCGAAACCTATACTAGGTATACATTAGAGTGGTAACTTACTTGCTGAATTTTTTAATTTATAAGTATACGATAAAATATAATTTAAACAAAGGTATTTTATGAAATCAACTGATTAATAGTATCAAAATATCAAAATAACCTGCATTAATATGTTATCAGTCATTACTCATTAAAGTCTTTACATTAAGTGAAACTATACATGAAAGTAGACTTTTACTCTATAGTAGTAAATTATGTATATAGAATATGTAATTTTACTTTTCAAAGAATATAGTGTATTATAATATTTTGTTACAGTAAAAGTAGATTATCGGGTAATTAGGATTAATATTTAATATACATTCATCGGTATTATAGTACTTGCCCATTTGTGTGCAATAAGTATGTTTTTTTCATTTAAATTTAAAATGTATTATAAAGTTACAACGCCCAATTTGCTATAGAAAAATTATTCTTTGACTGGACTACGCATTATCCTACGTAGGAAAATGGTATTTTAATGAGTTTCTTAAGATCCGGGCAATGTATAAGTACTTACATAGACTAGCCAATGTATTACGTTGCCGCAACGTATAGGTACATATTATAAACATTTATTATAATATATTCATCCTAACATTTTGGGCGGACCAATGGTTCCCCACCACCAGACTTCACACAACTACACAAGGTCCATTTATGTGACTATATAATATATGTATATTATTGTGCCGCTTATGGTTGTTATATATATTATTTACGACGCTGTATAATTGGTATAATACTCCTCTAACTATTATACCCATTAATTTAACGTTGATGCTTAAACTGCGTGTCATATTGTACGAATTGAATTAACAATTATTATTGTACGTTCGCGACAATAGACTAGTTATTGTAAGTATATTATATTATGCAGCAGTGTTTAACAGTGCATATAATATTATGTACCTATCTATACATACATGCCTACATATTATATCACTTGTACCTAAACATATTGTACGGGCGTATACGGTGACTTAACCTAGATATAATAAACAGTGCGTAATGAGACATACACACACACACACACACACACACACACACACACACACACACACACACACACACACACACACACACACACACACACACACACACACACACACACACACACAAACACATACACACCACACACTAACATAAAAAAACCCCAAATTATTGTTTAAAAATTGATGAATAGTCAGTAGTCAGATAATTTAGACGGGAGGGATAGTAGAAGAACAAATACAGGTGTGATGATTACATCTGGCAAGTATATTAGAAGTTTGTTGATTCAAGTGTATACAAAAGAGTCTAATGAAATGCTGTCAACGATTTAAATTCCATCGTGTATGGCTTACCTATGTACCCTACAAATGTATTTTAAATAATATGGTTATACTTCACTCGTTAAAAATTACGTTAGGAAACAGCAGTGTATCCCCGAGTTTATGTTATATACCAATAGGCACATTATTATTATTGCTCAATGCTCGATGACAACTCCGATATCTAAAAAAAAATCATTGTATATACCTATAAACTATCTATTGTTTTAAACGTGTTATATAATATTTTAATGCACAGTAGGTATTAAGTTTTACCTCTATACTCGTCTATAACTATAACTATTAACTACAGATAGTTGTTAAACATTTAACATAAATAATTTGACTACCTATATTTGATACCTGTATTATATATTGTACGGACCGAATGGCGAATAAATTGAATTACCATAATACATCACTTATCAGCTATGTATATAGGTAGATAGGTACAAGGTACATACTATTTGGTATTTTTACGACTATATGTATCTATCGTATACATATATGGTATATACCAGTGTTTCCCAACTTCTTTTACTCGCGGAATCTTTATAGGAGCTTGAACGTTTTGTGGAACCCCCATATAATTGTTGGAGTTATTCTATGCTAAAATCATAATTCAAATCAAAAATATTGTTAATTAATTTATATTTTTTCAGATTTCTCACGAAACCCTTGGTGCCGGCTGATGGAACCCTTAGGTTCCGCGGAACACCAGTTGGGAAACACTGGTATATACTATAGAAGGTTCGTACCATTTGTATGTTCCAAACAGTTGAATTAAATGTTCGAAATTGAATACAAATATTTGTATTAAATAAATAATTGTAGTATATTACAGTATGTAACTTTCAATTAATACAATTATTTATTTTATTGTTATAATAGTAATATAGTAGGCAGTATTATAGCAGTAATATAATTTTTTTAAAGTTATGAAAAAATAATATGTACTTATACCTGCACTAAACACAATAATTAACATATTAATTATACAGTAAACAACATAGTTAAAGTTTTATAGGAATATTGTTAGTTTTAGAACTATTGTACTTTGTATGTTGCTTGTACCAACATACAATACAACAATGTGTATAAAAAAAATGCTATATTTTATCAGAGTTTCATATTTATCAGCAATAAACACGCTCACAAACTCGCTGATATGTAAAGAAATGAAGTAGGTACCTACATAATAAATCACGATTAGATTTCCGGAATTTCAAATTAAATATTATAATCCTACACTGCTACACAACAGTATAATATAATATAATATTAAGTATTAATATTTATTACGTAGATAGATGGATTATTGGTGTACCAATATGCCAATACGCCAATATATATTGTATATCTATAACCTATACTGCAGGCGTTTAATAATCCACGGTAGTTTCTATTTTACGATCATTAATCGTTGCCAACGAGTAGCATAGTAAATTTAAATTTTTATGTTTTCTCTGCATGAGGGTTATATAAGGCTTTATACAATGATACATTAATACAGTGGATCCTAAATTGTGCTCCGTGGATTTGTAGGGTTCAGCTAGAGTGATCTAGGTGTTCATAGGTTCATAGGGCGTGAATACATTCATGTAAAAACAAATTCAAT
The DNA here is from genome assembly GCF_003676215.2 of Rhopalosiphum maidis. Classification (NCBI taxonomy): domain Eukaryota; kingdom Metazoa; phylum Arthropoda; class Insecta; order Hemiptera; family Aphididae; genus Rhopalosiphum; species Rhopalosiphum maidis. The sequence continues at coordinate 35,394,523 of NC_040879.1, read as the reverse complement.
ATCATAAATATTGTAAACTGTGATGGTTATCATGATATTTCTCGTTTTTATTTTTTTAGTTTAAAATGTACGTTCCTGTTTCGCATGTGGGTGCCGTATTTTTCGATTAATTGAAAAACTCGAGAACCGATGAATTATATAGCAGATATTTTACAATTTAGTAATTAATAGTTTTTATACTAAGCAATGCCTATAGGTACTCAAGTACGGATTACGATTTACGACCTTTAGGGGGTCAAAAAACAAATACTTGCAGATTATAGATCCGTGCAAATGAAAAAATAAACAGTTCCGTTTTTTTACATCTGTTTGGACATTAATATAATATTGAGTACATTGGCATACGCATAACCTATAAAGTTATATTTAACTACATACTCTCCGTTAAGGAATAATATCAGTAATATCACCATTTATTAAGTAAATCTACATATTATGGAAAATTAATCGATGATTCAATAATAATTAAAATAAAACACAAACATTTTACATTTTTAAATATTATAATTGAATATTTTAAATACTGATATAATACTTATGAAAATATTACTTAAGTAGTTAAAAAGGTACGTATATTTTTTTTTATAATAACCAATATTAATACTACATATCATATTATTTTTTTTTCATAGTTTAGGTATAATTTCGAGTACCCCCAAGGGGTACGCATACCACAGTTTGAGAAACACTGCATTAGAATATTGAATTTTACGTGGACATTATATTGATTGAGGGCCAAATTGTACATTTATGTTTATGATACCAAGGCACCCATTAATTTTTTAAAACTTGGTGCCTTTGATTGATGGGTATAAGTACATCATTCTTATCAATTAAATAACTGAATTATTAAAAATATGCCTTAATGATTTTGAACTTTTACAGCGCAAACTATTTTTTAAATCTAAAAAAAAATTCAAAATATCCCGTATTTTATGGGTGTTTTTAATAGTAAGGATAAGAAATTAAGAAGTAAGTTTATACATGCATATTTCATATAATATGTCGACAAGTGGCTTGATCCATCGACGATTACTAGTTATTATACGAGTACTTAATACCCATAACAATATTATTAAATCTGGACAATGAGCATGTTACCGTCACTACTGCAGCAGTCTCGATGCGTGCACAACATCGTACATATTCCATTTATGTATTATATAATATATTTTACATTTTTGGTGATAAATAACGTTTGACGGCGCACATGAATGACCTCGATTACACACAGGTAAAGGAAATTTATCGTATGCGTCGTGTTATGAGAACAGGCGTAAGTCGCAAAAAGCCCGACCCGCTGTTGCACCTATACACTTCGCGGCAGTGTAAACATTGAAAACAGACCGTCCGCCATAGCGGCGACAACTACTGTGCCGCCGACTCGTGACTTGTATAATATTTTATAGGTAAATGCGATAACGTTGTGAACTCGGTCAATTTAACCGAGATCGGTGACGGTATTATTTTAAGTCATAAATAACGAAAAATAGTAGCGATTAGATATTTAAAGGCATAAACCGAAGTACGAACGAGAAGAAAAACAAACAATAATATCATAAGGACATCACATACGGTTTATTAAAACAATATTATATTTGTGGACTATACTGTAACGAAATCCAATATATACCACCTACAGCTATATTTTATAAAATAAGTGGCAAATTTATCTTTTAGCTCTCACGTTCTTTTGATTTGTAGTACCTACCCAAATACATAATATATCGCTCTGTGCACACACCGTGATGTCTCTACAATGATAATTACAGTGTAAATGGTCGAATTCCGATACGGCGGAAATGATTTATTTGTTCCGACAAAACAATACAAGCTAACTTATAATATATATATATATATATATATAATATAAGTATTTATTTAGACTTAATATATATTGTTACTTTTGTCGGCGGTAATAATATAGCTGGACATTAATTTTAACATTTTAACCTATACACGACTTGTCGATTTCCTACGTATAGCTGCATGTTATACATATTATATACAGAGTACAGACGAGATCAAAACGTGATGCCTGCATAGGTACCTCCTTTAGTACTTACATATATCATAAATGTATAGTATATAATACTATAATATTATACTTATCCCTGAGTACAAAATGATACCTATATATATATGGATCTGTATGGAATAAACATAAGATAAATAATAATTTACCTATTATAATTATAATACACCTATACAATATACATATAAATAAATAATTATATAATTGCAATCCCGAATAAAACGCACTACATATTATACGCTTTATGTATAATAATACATGTACAACGTACAATGTACAATGTACTCATATATTAAAATATAACCAAACCATTTTTATTATAAGTCCTGCTTATTAAATTACTTATTTGACACCATATTGATTTATTTAAAGCACACAATTTATACTTATATACTACAGAGTGATTCATTTAAGGACACTCGTTATATTATAATATAAATTAACGTTTTCCAAAATATTTGTTTTGCATAGTTTTAAGTCATAACTAATACATTTTTGATTATTTTTATCATTATCATTTTTTAAGATTTGTATTCTTTTAAAGGACTGTGTAACGTCTGTAACATATTTATAATTTTAATTTCATATTATACTTATTCAAGGTAAAGCGAAATATTATTCGAGGAATTTAGATTTATAAAAATCAAATTTCGTATAATATCAGTTTATTAATTATATAGGTAAGTATTTAAAGTTTTTTAGAAAGAGAGTATACTATAGCGGACCAATATTTTACGCTGTACCACTCCACTCCGCTCGTTTTTATTTTAAATATTTATGTTATAACTTATAAACTACTCGTTCAAAATTCGATGTTTATATATTGAAGTAGATACTAAAAACATGAAATGAGGAATTTAAAATAAATATTGTTATTAAAAAAGTAAAAGTGAAATAAATTATGACAATAAAAAATAGTAAAGTAATAGATTTTTAGGTTCTAGGTCACTTTGTACGGTCTGGTAAAAAAGTACATTGCAGAACGCGGACACTTTGTACTATTATATACATAAAGTATATACATTATACATATGTATATATTACATATACAATTTTATTAAAATTGTTATAAGATTAAATATTATTTGCTAAATCTAAGTATTTTATACATTCTTCGAGTTTCTGGACAGTTTTGCGGGCAATATAATTGGACGAATGTGTCAATAGGCTACATAATAGAAACAAAAATCTAATTCTGGTGAAAATAATAAGATTTTAACTTTATGTAACCAGCGCCGAAACAAAGAAATAATTTTGAATTTTTAAATTCCATGTATTATATATGTTGGTTTTAACATTATTTCTCGTTTTTGACATATGTTTAATTGTTTATATTGTACACGTTTTTAATTGATTTAAACTGATTATTTTGACTAATAGGTAGTACCTATAAATTAATATAGTATATTTTATAACGTTCTTAATAAATTTACTTTTATATTTAATTTTTACATTTTAATAATTTAAATTATATACACATAACACTTAGGTATATTAGTATATACATTAATATGTACTTTATGTATATAATAGTACAAAGTGTCCGCGTTATGAAATTTAAACAATGGACCGTATAAAATGACCGCTTACCAGAATTTTAGAAAAATTTTGTTTTTAATAATTTAAAATTGTGTAAAGAATATTTCCAAAAGCTTTAATAGTTTTTAAAAGAACGAGTGTTTTATATTAAATGATTCACCCAGTATATATTTAATACGTATTACTACAATCTAAATGCCTACACGTGTACAATATATTATATCATCACCGTGATGGCTATAACAAACATTATCATTTTTACGTACATAAAGTAGATAGGTATAACTGGTAAAAGTAAATTACTAAAATAAACATGTTTATTGTCTATTGAGTAATGACTAATACAGAGTTTTATATTATTTTACGTTAAAGCATTACAACTTTGCGGTATAAATTAAAAGATTTGCAATAACTTTTGTCTATCTTTGTCTATTTTAGTAAAGGTAATAGGTACAACATATCAAATATAAAAATATTAATAATAAATTCGTTTTTGAATAATAATAATCAATGATAAAAAAAAAAAAAAATGAATAACTAATAAAATGTACAATTTTATTTCGTATAGAGGTATTTACCATGTCTGTAATATGCGTAAATGATGTATATATACATGACTATCGTGCGCGGTGCGCTATATATCTACCTATTTGTATACATTGTATAGTAAAGTAATATTTTATACTTTTGTTTGATATAATATTAACGCGCGTGTCTGTGTGTTTGTACACGAAAAGAACCTGTAGTCCCTGGTACACGGGCACAAATTTAAAGATCAATATTTTAATGCTGATATACACTAGAGTGCGCGCGCAAGTAAGTGCCATTGGTCCTTACTAGGGACGCCCCAGCATGATGGCGTGGGATTAAACTGCATCAGATCTAACAATGTTCGTTTTATGATTTTTGTCGTTTTCGGTCTTGTCCCGCACACAAAAGATATAATCATTAAATTATCATTAGAACATTTAATAAAAATACGGTCGCTTATTTGTTATGTGCATATTTTGTTAAAGTCTGATTCATATATACGATTTTCGCCAGCGCAGCTCTCAAGTCACAATATTATTATTTCTTTATCAAATATTATGATGTATACACATGTAATTATAAGTATTAATAATGCATAATATACGCGCCTCTTGATAAATTGAATGTCTCCAGTAAACAAATTAAATGACATAATGATATCAATAAAATATTATGAGATTATATAATATAGTAATATTTAACTATAAAACGTCCTATTAAAAATCTATGTATACTTACCTAATATAATCATTTTATTAATATTATTATTTATCAAGGTGGCCGTACAAATCGTACAATTATATTTTGAGGTTTAAAAGTGTATATATATGTATGTACAATAAAAACAAAATATTTAAATTCAAATTGCATATAATAAAAAATATGAAAATGTATATAGAGAATAAATTGCTTGTGTTTACAGTAACAATGTATAGGTAATATAATAATAAATTGTAATCTTATGATAGATATGAATTTTTTCCTATATTAATATTTGTACCTACGTATAATACTGTAAAATAATGTACAATACACATTCTATATATATATTTTTAGACATTATACATAGGTATGCAGCCCTCGATGGATTTTATAGTATTGCGTTGTTTGTGCCTATTGATCATTATAAACCAAAAACAAATAACCGTTGAACTTTTGTTTGTCCATTCATAATTTTTGCTATATTATTATTTTATTACAACCCCTTACGAGGACACCGAACTCGCATTACGTGTCCAGTGTTGTCTTCGCGTCTTACAAACCTATACAACATATCAAATTTGTTATTGCAAATTACTTGTTAGCTTTGGTATTGTATTGGAATAATTTAAATAATAAATCAATTAATTGATTATCTAGGGCAAATGGTATATATGTTTTATTGATATTTTAATTTTATAATGAATTATGAGTATTTCAATATTGTTATTTGTTATATTTTATATAGTTGTAACTAATAATTTATAACCTGTTCCTTATTAGTAACTCACTTTAAAATTAAAATACATCAATAAAAACCTATTTGTAAGTTGTCTTAGATAATATTCTTACCTTCATTATTGATAATATTTCAATTCTATAATGTTATTAAAGCTAATTACACAATACAGTTGGTACCAACAACTGGACGTAAATTTACTGTGTTTGTAGAATATGAAGACAATGGGTTATAGACATCCTCTTATATATGCATGATTGAAATGAATTTAAACAAATATGTTAAACATGTTTTGAAAATGTTTAATTAAACTTTTTTTAAAAAAAAAAAATCATAAAATCAATTTTATAAAATTCGTTTTTTCTATAAAATATATATTTTGTTTGTAGATCATGGTATATATTTACAACCATCAGGGTCTAGATAATTTAAGAATGATGTTACTTTATAATGTAACTACCTATTCATCACACTTGAAACAAAGCATAATTGTTATAAATTAAAAACATTTTTTTATAAATAATTTAATACATTACAAAAAAAAAAAACTTTAATTAAAACGTTTAGAACAAAAAACAACCTTTTATAAACAAATAAAACGTTTGTTTTGTATTATTAAAAAAAACCCCGTTTTTTTAACCTAATATTTATGTACGTATACTTCAATGCAATTTTAATGTTAGCGCATACGATCGCTGTAGCAATGCCAATAATACTGCATCACATCATGTTCTGGAAACGTTATCATTTTATTCTTATTTATCTCGTAGTTTTATACAGTACCCATAATCTATATGTATAAATATATTATTATATTAACTGTGTAAAGTCGAATATACGAATTACACTATTCGTGTAATATATAAATATTTTTTTTATTCTTCCTAAAAATCGAATGAAAAATCATTCATTGTTTGTATTTCATCGGGATATATTTGACCATATAATATATTTATGTATATTCTGTATATACATATATACATTATATCCAAACCGATAATATTATGCTCTTGCAATATTGTGCTCATGTTTATTACTCTATATTCCCCGGAGGTAAATTTACCCTTAACTCTGTCCCCTTGTTTTCTTATACTATATTAAATTCCTGTTTACACAGAGGTCTCTCGCACTACCACCACCGTCCACCATCACCACTATGTATGAAAGCTTTTTACCTGCCCCCTTTTAGCAGCCATGGCCAAATCAAATAGGCCGACACACGGTCTGTATTGGGAGGCTATTATTATACACATATTATATATACATCGTATATATATATAAATATATTCACGGAAATAAACGAGATAAAGGGGCGACGAACCAACTATATGAAATTTAAAATGCATCAGCGTTTCTTTCCGTTATGTTTTTCTATAACATAGTATTATGCGTTTTATATAACTAAACCAATTTATTATTATATTTAAAAAGTCCATTACACGTTTGTAGCAATTAATAATATAATAATATAAATGTACATGCATATTTATAGAGAAAGAACTGTGTCACGTAATAATATTGACCTATTGTCGCCATAAATGTAACGCATCTATACTCATATACTAAAAATATTTATAATTGTTGTGTTCGAAATATCCTGCAGCTCAACCTGTAAATGCACGATCATAATTTCTAGTGTAGAATATACATATATATTAATATTATAATATATATATGACTTTTAATAGGTTTTATTTTCGTAATTATTATTTAAAATTGAATAGCCAACATCAAAAATCACTTCGTGGCGGTCAAGTGTTTGTGCGTTCATGCTAAAACGTAATAATAAAAAAAAAAAAAAAAAATACGTAAAACGCGGCAGATGTAGAAAGAAAATAATATAGCGGCGACGTACTCGACTTCGGTTGCAGATGAAAATAATTGTGTAATGATGAATGAAAACGATTCGACAATAGACCGCGAGACCGAGACGGAATATGTGATGTGTGTACCTATATACGCATATAATATACAGTACAATACAACCGCTGCACAAGAATTGCCGGGGCTATATTATTTTATTTATACGTCATATTCAATATAATAATAACATAATATAATACGCACTATGTGCTTCTGCCGGAGACCTGTGCGCTTTGGTGATGGCATGGCATAAACCATGTACTGCACATTACTATATACTTATAGTTGTATATAGATTTATATTTATATGCAGGTTACCTGGCCGCATGACACCGACGTGTATATAATATATAATATTTATATATATATATTTGAACAGGTTGTCGGTTCGACACTGTTTTGTCAAAATACGTTACGGTATCTGTCAGTCAGTAACAGCGTTATTGGATTATTTCGTAAATGCCACAACAAACGTAAATGCGGGATATTATACACAAACGGTTATTATATTACATTATACGACCAATCGAACAAATTAACGACGATACATCAAGTCTACCGTTAAGCCAACGAATATAAGCCCACTACTTTAAGAGGGTTGTTGAAACCGTCTCGTATTGTAACCGCGCAAATATATACATCTATATATACATTACATACACATAAATACAAATATACACACACGCACAATAACTGAAAAACAAATATATATATATACATATCTCTCCCGCGCCTAATATACCTGTATATTAATGTATATACTATATACTGCAGCGCGCATGTATATACAGCAACAATAATACTTAAGTAATATAATGTGTATTTGAGTTCACGTCGATCACATATGATGGTGACAATAGTATGAAATTGCGTCAATTTTATATACGTTTGTCAAAAAACCGGGTCATAAGCTTTAAGTCCTCGTGATGGCGCGCGCGCGCGCATGTGTGTGTGTGTGTGTGTGTGTGTGTGTGTGTGTGTGTCGGTCGAGCGTGTGCAGGTTATCGTGTGTACAGACATTTTCACATGATTTACGGTGTACACATACGAGCGCAAATTAAACACAAATTATTATTTATAACCTATGTATAGGTACGTGTATCATGACATTACAACCACATTTTTCTCGGCAACAGCGCGTATATAACGATGTATAGAGTTTTGTACACGTTTATTTCTTTACGCGTCATGCTGCACATTTATGTTTGCAGGAATACAAGTAGATATTTGGTTTGTGCAGCCGTATGGGTAAACCTATCTAACAGCTTTTTTGCGCGTAGTCTATCTACCTATAGTTATTATTTCACAGACAAACGTGTTACGTGTGTACCCCGGCGTCGTTTCCATATTCATACCGAAAATGTATGTTTTCTATTGTAAATATGGGGACTTCGAGGAAATCCGATTTTTATGCGTATAATATTAATCGATACTCGTGTAGAGATTACGAAGATCTTTCTACCAAAAAATACTATGGTCGAGTTTATTTCCCTGGATTGAAAATTGCAATGGTATGATTTATCATGGTTATCGATAGGTATAGACTCAAAATCGATTGAAATACCTATACCCTATATAAATAATTATTGAAATAGACGATTAAAAACTAGGTTGAGTATATAAACTATGTATATGCCTCATTTATGTACAAAGATATTATCGGTTATTATAGTTTATTAGTTCTACATTTTGCTTAATACGTAATAGATTGTGCACGCTTCTTTGAACATTTCAGTATGTCTAGACCGACTAGTTCACTTGTATAAACGTATATCAAACGTTATTCAATTAAATGTATATTATTTATTTAATACTAAACTTCATTATGTTTATTAGAGTATATAAATAATAATTATGCCTAATAATTTATTAGTATTTAACATGTGATTAAAAACAGTTTATTGCAACTATACACGGTAATTATTGTATATTATAGACTTCTATTGTCAATAATTAGTCATTTAATTGGTAATTTTTGTATAAAAGAAGAATTAATTGATTACAGTTTACTAGTTTGGGTATGGAATATAAATACTAGTAAATAATAATAAATATAAGTGCCAACGCACAGCTTACACATATAAACCGTATACTATAGTTAAATAGTATAATATAAATATATAATACTTTGAATAACTAGTTGAAAACTTAGGCAGTTTGCATACACTTTAAAATGGAAATTATTTTTTTATATTTACAGAATACTTAGGTACTTGTAAAAGCATTAATCAAGTAAAATATCTTACAAAAGCAAAATGGTGAAATTATAATGACGTTCCCATATATAACAGAACGACATTATACTGAACGCGAGAAATGTAAGTGTTATGAGTACTTATAATTTATATGACAAATAAGTGTCATTTTGTTGATTGCAGAGATATAAATTGTTTACTGCACTGTTAAAACCAGAAAGATAAAAGAAAATTGGGGGACGTAGAGTCAAAAAGTATACTCAAATTAGGTGCCTAACCTATCTGTGTTTATTGCAATGTAAACTTTACGACGTGACAGGGACCTGTACATAAAACCAGGAGAGTGATAATAATGCAGGTGTAATAAAATATATAATTTATAATAATATCAATCTACAGGACGTACAAAATACAAATATCGATAATGCAGTATACAAAAACTCTATGCCATTTACGTGTTTTTTCAAATTTCCTATAAGAAACATATATTATTTTAATATATCGTTCTTTGAGACCATCGTATAGTTTCTTCTTTTCCACACAAATATATTTTTTTAATTTTTTTACTAAAAAATGCTTTATAATTTGCGTTTAATTTACTTTGTATTATTGGAATGTAACTACTTGAATTCGTATTTAAACTTTTACGTTATATAATAATATGCATCCAGATAAGAAATATTTTTATTTTTCTAAACATGTGTTTTATGCTAAATATATATTACTATTATGGTTAAAATTACTGATTTTCCCTACAATACGAGTATATTGTTTTTAAAGTCAGTCTATTAAACAACCTTAATAATAGTTTAAAAAAACTAAATATTTTTAAGTTTTAACTAAAGTTAGATTGTTTTTAATTGTAATAAAATTAATTCAAACTTCTTAATAGGAAATAAAATGAAGAAAAAATGGAACAAGTTATTGTTTTAAATATTTATTATTCATAATTGAATTTGCTACATGTTTTATGGAGTTTTGATAAATAATTATAAAACGAGTAATGAATTTAGATTATGAAGATGACTATAGCTTTTAATCTGAATAAAATATAGTTAGGTATTGTAGGTACAGATAAAGATTAATAAGTGATAATTAAAACTAAATATGTCTACCTATAGTATCTTTTATACAATAATTGTGTTTCTATCTCGATTGTAATTATTAATTTAAGTTAAACATTATAATTAAATTTCTTTTATGTAAAATAAATAAATCATAGGACTGCATGGGCACTTTCAAATTCATATATAGATATCTTTCTTAATTATAGCCCCATAATTAATAGTATTATAACTAATAAAAACTAATAAATCTGTATTTATATACCAATATTTCAGGGATGGCGAACCTTTTTGGGGTCAAATGCCAAATTTTCCCAATTAAAGTTTTGAAAATTTTTCACGTGCCCAAAAGAAATTAAATTTTTTAAGTTTAAAAATAAAGTTACTAATGTATTATATATTATTTTATTAAGTAAGCCCACCTTTTTTTTGTTATTATAATTTTGAAAATGTATATAATTTGTTTCTTTGAATTTCTTATAACAGTTATAATCAAAACATAATAAATAGCATAATTTTCAATAGTTTAAATTTTTTCACGTGCCATTGAAATTTGGTCAGCGTGCCACCTTTGCACGCGTGCCGTAGGTTCGCCACCCCTGCAATATTTGATATTAAAGTGTAGAGTACATGATCGGTTTAAGTCTTGCTAAATAATTTGAAATAAAAAATAATAGTATATATAATAGTATTGAAAACTGATTATAAAACAACAGTTTGTATACACATAGCATACAATATACTTGATAATAAATTAGATTACAATACTTTAATATGAGTCTGAGAGGACCACGGATTATTAATAATTTTTTGTAAAACGTTCCTAATATATATATATATGTATCTATACTTGTTTTTAATATCTGTACGTAAATACGAAAATGTTGATAAAATTACTACTTAACTGATTTTACGATTCCAATGCAGTTTTATGTTTTAATGACATAATAAAAGTATCTAAGAGCTAAATTTATTGTGGGTGTGTTTAAACGAACTTATTATAAGTACATAATGTACATATAAATGTACAAGGATTAAATCGTTTTCTTATAATTGTTATTTGTATATTTGTATTTATATGATATTAGAATTTACACGTATGGAAACATCACTATAATATCTTTGGACAATTTAAATATTTACAGAATATACTTACATTTATTAGGGTATTTAATATATACCGAGTAAATCAAATAGTTGTTAATTAGTTGTACTAAAATACAGGAGTGAATTCTAAGATATCCTTGTGTAAAATAAATTTAACTCATTTCTATGTGAGCATTGATCTCTACCGTTATTTTCCTAAGGTGCATTGGTTACCGCACATGTAGGACTTATTAGGAGCATAAATACTGATGTACTGCAGGTTAATAATGTTGGTATATGTTTATTAAGTTAAACGCAAAGTTAGTACCTACTTAGTAATAAGGTATATAAAATAAGTAAAATAAAACAGATACAGAAATAGAATGAACATTTGTGGCGATGTGGTTGACGAGTATATATTTCATCATCCGTAATGATGTACAGTTGAAAGCCATAGGGTTGAAGCTGCTCTAGTTTTACTGGTTTCGTAGAATCTTGCTTCTATTAGTCTCCGAGGACATACTATATAAGTGGCGTTATTTATACTAAGGAAAAAGTGTATTATTAGTTATTACATATTATTTCATACACTAGCTTGCACAAGGACAATGTTTTGTAATAAAATATTTTTGTTTACATAAGAGTAGGTACGTCTTCTCTTAAACATGTTCATTATATTATAAATATCGAAATCTGTATACCAAATTATGTAGTAGTAGTTAGTATATTGTGGATTATTTTAAATCACGAGGTTTAATGACCTATATATAAAACTTTCAATTTCTTTTTTCTTCTATGTAATAAATTAAAAATGTATCACCAATACACGCGCATCCTAAAAAAACTTCATAATAGTTTCCATACATGTATGTATTAAATATATGTTAATTTGATAAAGTAGCTTGCCGTTATGAGGCTAGAACCAACGGAATCTAATAATTTGTACTGTAAAATGTTTATTATGAATTTATCTGTAGTAAACTTGACAATTAATTAAAACATTATAACAATATAAAATTTATATAGATAGCTAATATATCTATTATAGAACTATGTGTTTTATATTTTATACAATGTACCTATATACCTGCAACCTGCAAACATTATGTAAGTACATTTTATTATGAAAATTAAAATTTTAAACACTCGATCTTATATATACTTCATAATTTATTGCATTTACAATGCTATAAATATATATTTTAATTTGATATACCTAGGTGTATTTATTTTTAAGAAATATTGAGCTAAGGCCACTCATTACTCAACTGTTATTTGACATATCTATGATTCATAATATAGAATATAGATATAGATTGGATATAGACTCGGAGGTCCTATCAGTATATATAAACTAAACAGTCATGCAGGATACTGCAAAAGTAAATTTTCAATAACGTGAGTAACATTAATAACTAGTCGAGGGGGCAGACTTGGTCTCAATAACATAATATGATAGCAGAAATATAATACGACTAATATTACAAAATATATTAAATTGCCCGATTGAAAAAACAAAAGATGATGTTTTATATCACTGCCTTTAAAAGCATGCAGTATTACAAGCCGTATACAAAGTCGTTGGCGAATAATAGGAGATTGGGGGCAGATTATCATCCTTATATTCAAAGCTATACTAAAATACGAATTAAACTACCTATCAGTTATGTAAATATACCTAATATATATATATACACATAAATAGATGCATTTTGCGGGCCAACGGTATACATATACGCGGCTGTTGATTATTGTTGGACACAATAATATCAATATGGTCAGATCATGCCGTCGCCGGTCTACAGCCGTGTACATTGTCGGACTATACCTACTACCATACATGTTTATTGTATACTAAACATATATACGATAAGGTGGTTCACGGGTACACATTTTATTGATCTTTTTTTTTGCGTGGGTTATGAAAAAAATATAATAATAATAATAATAATAAAATAAAATATTCTCACGGCACATACAAACAAAACCGATACGGCAAAAAAACGGTAATTTTTTCTTCGTGGTTTTACCCTTCATCGCGATAAATAGCCCGACTATATAGGCACCGCGATTTATTGTACGAATATATACCTACGTATTGTGTGCGTGTGCGTGTTTGTAGGTAATGTGTGTATGAATATACAATGTGTGATGGTCGGATCCACTGCGTGAAATCGACGAAACCGGTAGTCAGTATAATAATGATACTATATAATATGTATACCTATATTATCTAAGCGGTGGCGCGGGTGCGCGACGGTAATTTTTTTCCGTATAATATATAATATTGCCTTTTCGTTTTTATTTTTATATATCAACCACGTATACATTATGCACGGGGGACGTTTTCACACGTCTTCGACACTGTATGTGTACGATACAGAGGGTGTGTAAATGTCGAAATGACGGCGGAAGCCTACGCTCATAATAATAACTTTTTCCACGATACAATATTACATAACGTTTACAACGCCTTTTTATACAAAAACGATGATGTGTTTATTATCTAAACCGCTTATGCCAACAGTGTTAACGTTTCTTTATAGTTTACATAACAATATATTTATATTAATGTATAGCAGCCACGCACATATACATACAGGTAATAATATATTAAATATTATTGTTATATTGTTAACGCGGACAACAATTTCTTAAACTTATTTTACTATACCAAGTTATAATAAAAAATTGAATATCAATTTATACATAATGTGTATATTATATATTATCATTTTACACGCGAATTTATGTACAAAATATATATATACATAAACATTATACACCTGTGCGTATACAGTGTACGAGTATGTACAATAAATTAATCGTATACAAGACTGACGAATGGTTAAAAATAAGATTTAAATCCCGGTATAACCTACGTTTTGTAGCGAATTTAAATAATACAAATATCAATGTATTTTTTGTGAAAAAATTTAATTATTATTATAATATATAAATAGATATACAAAAAATATTTATACATATAATTTTTTACCTTAGTGATCGTCAACAGAATTATTCAAAAAAATGAGAAACTATTTAATTTATATTTTGAATGATTAATTTTTTTATAATAACATTTAAATTACCCAAAAATGATTTTTAGATCATGAATGGAATTAAGAACGTATTTAGTATTGATTTTACAATGATAGGTATGTCGTATGTGTTGTTTTTATTTTATTATTATTATTTTATGGAAAGACTGTACCCTAGAAGTAGTAAAAGATCTATTATCTATTTATAACTGGCAGTCTTAAATAAAGAACGACTATTTTATTTGTTTATAAAATTTACATTTTTTATTTTATAATATAATATCAACAACACGGAAATGTATCCTTGTTTAGATAACGATGAGTATATATATCTAGACATTTGATAAAATGATTAAAACTGGTTATTATTATATACACGAAGTAGAATATAAATCGTTTTAACTAAAATAAAATAATGAATTCATAAGGATCATATAAATTATAAATTCACTGTATGCTTTATCTTAAACTTGTCTGTGTATACATACTTATTTTTATGTTTCCTGACTTCTCTGTGTTGTAGGTCATATTAACTTAAAGGTAAATACTTTTTATTTTATTAACAATGAAGGTATAATATATTTGTATTATCAATCTACTTAACATTTTAACCTTCGCGCTCCAATTATAAAATTATATTAATCAATGTTTGATGTTTAAATGTTTGCGTATTTACTGTAAGTCTATAACAGTATATTTTGTTTCCTTTGTCATTAAATAGCTGTAATGGTTATCGAGTTGCAATTATTTCTTGATAAAAACTCAATGAAAAAAGGCTGACAGATACAAACACCGGATGTTTGGGATTCGTCTCAGTTAATAACGATAAGTTTAATAATCAATAATAACTGGTCATGCCAGTTGTGTGTACCTTACAGCGAGTTTTTTTTTTCGCAATCTTATTATATATAAATATATAATTCTTTGACTTTAAAAGTCAAAATCTAAAATATGTTTATAAATTGGAAATAATAAAAAATTAGAATATTATTCTTATATAATTATTATTAAAAATATAAAATATAAAGTAGAATTGTAATATCTATATTATATCTATAAAATATTGTGTATCAGACTCAAGATAAAAAAATATATCATATTTAGTGTTTTAATACTATTAAAAAATTTGAAATCAATGATAAATCATTATAATCATATAATTTTTTTGTATGTAGTATTGGTTACTACAAAAATTTAAACTCATAAATATATATACAAAAGTTAAAAATAATAAATTACAAATTTACAATTTTTAATTATAAGTTGGAATACATTGTTAATCCATAATATCTATATAATATAAAAATTTAAATGTTCATTTAAAAAAAGATCAAATTACGAAATTGGGGAATTTATAGTTATTGATATTTTATTTAACTAGTTATAAAGTTAAATTATTTTAATATAAAAACCAATGGATTTAAATGAAAGCAAGAAACATATAGGTTACACTTAGGTACATCATAGTAAAATCAATACATTCGCTTCGCATATAGAATCAAAACTTAGTTAATTCACAAAAAAAATTATGAGCAACTAAGGTTCTCATTTTGAGAACATTGGATTATCATTTTTTTACGATTTATTTTCAATGGATTTTTGCAATTAATTTATTATTCGAAAAATATTGATTGTAGAAATTTGAAATATACCAACATCAGTTAAATTATAACTTTGTACACAGTGAAATCTTCAAAATATTTATACACATTTAAAGCTATTTAAAGGCAATTTAAAATTTAAATATTTTAATTTTTTAATTTTTTTTACTTTGAATTGTTGATAAAAATGTTTATGCTTAGTAAAAAAGCTTGAAAGTTTAATATAAAAATCTATGTAAGATATTATAGAAATTAAATTTTTTTTAAATACATAGACACGATTATTTTGCGTTTAAAGTTTATATTTTGTCCAAATTCAACAACATTTTCAAATTATTTCATATTTTCAATATTCGGTCGATATAACCGAAAAAATATGAATAACCGTCGACTCGCGCGAGAGACGAGTAGTAATATAGTGTGCGATGATATCGCACGCGCATCTTTTATCGAGCGGCCCGCCACGTGCCGCCTGCCACCACCGACGCCACCGCCGCGAGACGTAAATATGGCGCGCGTATTAAAATGTATATTTTAATCGATTACGCCATATACACAGTATATACACGTTTGTGGGATGTATTGTGCGCATTTAACAATTATTTACAGTAAACGTTACCATATTTTGTTTTGTTCTTTATTCGAATCCACGGTGGATGGGTGGGCATAATAATTTATAACTGTTCATCGTCACGTATAATAAATAATTTAAGTACTTGTAATATAATAACATATTGTTAGGAATTGTTATAAATATTATGTATGAACCTACGTACTCTAAAATGATTTTACGAATTTATAAAAACTAAATTACAATAAATCATAATATTATAGGTACCTATACGTATAACATTGTAACTTTTTTTGCTGTTGTTGTATAATATATTATACCTATGTAGTAACATAATATATATACATGTGAAAAATATAAAACCGAGATTTATGAAGGGGCGCGTGCTCCCTTTTTCCCATCCACGACCCATCACTGCAGCGGTGCTGCAAATTGCACGCCGGGAACCGTACGAAATTAGACGTCGTGACGCCCGGCCACCATATCATATATATACATATATATATATATATAGTAATATTTCACGCGTATTACGCTCGAATCACAGCGGCACGGGTTCGCCAATTCGTCCTCGGGCCCTTCGTTTTTGTGTGCGCATATATATATATATATACTGCGATTCCGAGCGGAGGATAGGATGACGGACTATACAGGACGCATGACGAGCTCTGCAGGGAGGACGTCGTCGTGGCGGCGATGACGACGGGCGATCATCGACGTCGTTCAAAAACGGGTCGTCTGCGGGGCGATTCGTCGGCGACGTTATGCCGTCGGGTGGGGCTAGGGGGCTAGGGGTTTTGGAAGAGTGCGGGTAGTGGGTCGGGGGTGTTTTGATTGTGTGCTATAGAGAGTACCCCAAACGCGGGAAACGTCGTAGAGGAGGAGTAGGGGAAAAAGTGCCTGCGGGCCGGATGCCGCCAAACTATATGCGTGCGGATCGGCGGCGGCAGCAGCAGGGACCGGGCGCGGTTATGTTTGCCGTTGGGCTTAAGGGACGCGTTTTCGACAACGACGACTACGACGACGGTCGTCGAGATTGCGATTTTCAAGTGTACCTACACCCCTCCCTACAGCAGCAGTCGTCGACTATTATAGTCGTACGCCTTCGCCTTTGCCTTTGCCTTCGCCGCCGTCGTCGCCGCCGTTTCCATGGCTGCTCGTCGCGTCTTTGCACCGCCGAGAGTCTTGTTCCGTTTAGGCCGTACTTTAGTACTTATATGTTATATGTATATTTGGCTATACTATAACGTATACTATAATAATTATTATATTAAAAACACGTCGTCTAATTATTATAATCATTGCGTCCCGCGATTTGCTGTGATCGTCCAATTAGTTTTAATTTTACTATTTGTACTTTGTGACATTCGTTGAAGATTCATCGACGTGTTCGTCGTTGTAGTCAAATTATTTGATTGTGCGGCGCGGCGAATCGCGTTCGGTTGTCGTTTTTTCCCAGCGGAAATCAAATCACGCAAACCCCGGTCATCAACCGACCGCCCCTCTCGCCACCCTATCCACCATCCGCGGTAAATACCATTGTAGTATTTATCGCTCGGTCGTTTACTCTTTCTAAACAACGACCCAGTGCGACATGGCACCACAACGCCGCACACAATATAATAATAATAATAATAATAATAATAATAACAATAATAATAATAATAATATTTAACAATAAATATTTATTTGATAATCATCAGTGTTGTGGAGGTGAGTTTATGTTTGCGCCACCGCAGCCACTGCTGTTTGTTTTTGTCGGATAATCACATTACTCGCGAGTAAATTCAACTTACTCCGCCACCGTCACCGTGTCCACCGTCGCGGTGTTGACTGACAAATATTTATAACACACATACACACACACGCGCGCGCGCGTGCGCGCGCGCTGGCATACAAGGATCACGCTCACTAATATAATATAATATATATAAACGAGCGTTTATTTATTAAAATATTATACCCTATTTAATGTGTATAACAAAACAAATGCACAAGTATACATAATACCTAGCAGACGTTTAATTGCCGCCGCTAACGGTTAATAACCCCTCCCCGTATAAATATTTAATTCCGCGCGCACTATATATATATATATATACATATACGCCACTGTATAGTCTTGTTCCTATACAGCCGATACACACATATTATGTGTATATATATATAAATACGTGTATAGTGTATATAATATATATATTTGTAATGCGCGCGTATATACACTGAAGCTTGTAAATATTATCGAATCGTTATTGGACAAATAACGATATAGCTCTACAACAAATACAGTATAACATTATTATGGCGTGCGCGCGCGCGCGCGCTCGTGTGTGTGTGTGTGTGTGTGTGTGTGTGTGTGTGTAATAACTGTATCGCGTCGAATCGCGCGCGATTTAAACGCGATTTGTTTTCACATAAACACTCCGTATACACACACACACACACCGTTTTAAATCAGTAAATCCTCACGGGACGGACACACACACCGCATATAAAACTATATATATATATATGTGTGTGTGTGTATCGGGTAATCGCGGCACGTACATTGAAATATATAGGTATGATAGCACATACCGACGGATGCGCGCGTGTTTTTGTTTTTTCCACCGACTGCGAAACCGCCCCGACGGTGCGTGTATATACCTTGAAAATACCTGCATATATCATAATAATATAGATTATGGAATATTATGCCATATGATAATGTACGTAGGCACATCGGTGTGCGTAATATTATTGTATACGACGTACGTGCGGTTTCGAGACACGGGGCGGAAAAGAGCCCGTCGCGCGCGGTCTTGGGCGCTCGCACTACTGCATCGGCGAGAGACGATATAGTTTACGTCATATTACTCGTATTATTATAATGCTCGTGTTTAATATTATGCTGTGCGCAGTGAAAAGAACCCGCGCCGGTGGTATGCGATATTTTATGTGTGTACGTGTGTGGTGTGTACATGTATATATATATGGGATAACGTGCGCGTGGAGGAGGATTACGAGTGTATATTATATATTATACGTCGCCGGCGGGAGAGCTGCTCTATATGTACTGCAAACGCCACCGCTTATAGTCGAAATAATATGAGAAAAAAAAAATAAATAAATAAACCGCGCACTACCCACACACCAGGACCGATACGTACCCATGTATATATATATATATTAAACGGGCGCGGAACTCAGCGGCAGATCGCCTATTGTAATACTATATATATATAATAATAATATGATATAATGGTACGCGTATAATATTTTATGCGAGAAGGGATTTTCACTTTCTCGAGCGATGTTATATGGCGGCAGCACAACAAGACGTCCGACCGTTTTTCGAACCGTTCAAATAATCCACTCGAACTTTTTTTTTCCACACACACACACACACACACACACACACACACAAGCGCGCGCGCGCTCCCGATCATAAGAGCGCGCGAGCTGGCTGACGACGTATATAATATTATAATATTATATTATATACGTGTATATATGGTTGTGGGACGTTCGAGTGGCCGCGGTGCAGGCGGTGTGCGGAGCGGGAGCAGGAACGTGCGTGCGTGCCGGCCGGTCGGCGGGCCTTCGGGTGAAGCGGTGTGTGTGTGTGTGGAGTATATATATATATATATATGTATTAATAATAGTAATAATGAAAACAACAAGTACGGGAATCGTCGTCGTCGTCGTCGTCGATCATATCATATTATATTATTGTACGTATATATACGCGCGTATAATATATATATATATATATATATAAATATATCGGCGGCAGTGGTTGCTGCTGCCCCGCCGCCGCCGCGGGGACAAAACGCGTCGAGTGCGCCACTTGAAATTGTCAAACAGCCCTTACTACGCGCGCCTAGGGAAACACTGCGGTTACCACCTGTCAGCGACGCGTATGTATATAGCGTTGCGCCGCCGCCCGGCGTATAAGCGATGACGGTCGCCGCCACCGCCACGACTTGGGTGGTATACGACGTTTTTATTATTATGATTATTACTATTATTGTTATTATTATTATTATTATTACTCTTTTCATATTATATAGACGCGTGACACACGGACTAACGTATCGCGAACGTGTGACGTGTGTGTGTGTGTGTGTGTGTGTGTGTGTGTGTGTGTGTCCGTGAAATTTTCCACAACAATGTGTATATGCTTACGTCGCGCAGCCTTTTTTTTTTTTCTTCTTTTTTTGTCGCTGCAATAACGCGCATCTTCAAACGGATTACGTGGCGAACGTACGCGCACACAATAATCCATAATGTAACAATATTATGTGCAGCAGCCGTTGTTGTTATATATTATTTATTTTTTTTTTCAAACATTATGACAAACGTCGGGCGACGTGGTTTGGCATGTACTCGACAAGATTACGACGACGATGGGCCTCGCAAACATTTTTGCACACGACAGCCACACACGCACACACATTGTACAACACGTATAATGCGTGTAACGTGCAGTGATGTATTATTGATTGTATACATTATTGTACATGCCATATAATATATTAAGTATTATATGTGGATCGTGAAATGTATTAGATTAAATAATAAAATACGTATATACTATATGTACATGACGGGTATTCGCCCGCCGGCGTAGTTAGAGCTTTCGCGGACGGACCATCGTACATGATAATAGGCACCTCCTATGTATAAGCGCCTATACGACATGTTAAATATATAGGCAATATTATTGTGTATGCTTGGGACACGGGAAACATTCGAAAAAGGATTATTTATTTTCGAAGAGTGTATATTTATGTTTGTATTGATCGGTTTTTGTCAGCAGCGAAGTTCTATATTATATTATTATATGCGAATCATTATTAACCTTTGCGTTATAGTTGCTACACAAACCGTACATAAACTGACTTTACAATTAAATATAATAATGCTATGCTCGCCTTGTATCTTATATTGTAAGTTATACAGACTTGCAGTGGGTTATACAAACGTGCTCAATCGATCGAAAAAATATGTCTGCAACAAAATCAGTGCCATATCGTTTTCCTTTTATAGTCTAATATAATAATATATAATATGTGTACGCATCACTATCGTCATGCTGATTTACTATACACGTATAAGTTTGCTTGTTGTTCCCGTACACAAAAAAAGGCAATGTCCTTGTGTTTGTGAAGCTTATATATATATATATAATAGACACAAAGCCACGAAAACTAATCGATCGATTTTGACGAAAGTTTCAAAGATTGTTCTTAGAAGTATTAGAAAAGTTTAAAGAATAGTTTAAACCACGTTCCAAAATATATGTGCTAGTTCTATAGGCATATATCCAATCTAATATAAATGAATTGCCACTCTCTGTCGAATTAGTTCACAGAACGAGGCACACCGCTAATTTACCCGTGAACGTTAAATCTTTATATGTATTATGTATACATATCAATAAAGCGCTGTGTTTTATATTTATTCATTTTTTCCGCGGACGAAGTTGGATTATTATTAAACAGCTATAGTTATTTAAATTGTACTATATTATATTGATTTCGGCTGATTATTTAAAATATTAAAATACCATGTGTTAAGAAAGCGTTCAATGCATTAACTTTTGTATTGGCGAAAGAACCATGAATGTTACCAATTTTTCATCAAAGAAAACGTGAACTTGTGTACGAAATTAATATAATAAAATTTGAACGCAGTTTTTAAATGTTTTAAAATTAATTTTCATTAGGTAATTCTATTTTGCACAACAATTAAAAAAAAAGTTTTAAAACAAAAAAATAAATACCAATATAATACGTCAATACATTATTTAAATATTATTTTCACTATCTTCTTAACCCCCTTCACCTTTCTTATATTATTGTTTTATTTGTTAGCATAACTTCGTGAATGATAACAAAAATAAACTAAATTATAAATTAAACTAAACTATTAGTTAATGAATGTTAAATATATGTACCTATACATTTTTAACTATTTAAATGAGACAAATATTATTTTACAATCAGCTTAATATTTGAGTGATATCGAACCATCAAAATCATGTACATTGTCACTGTGACAGTGGAACATATGTTACATTTTCACTATATTTCACATTATTTTTAATTATTGTTTATTAAACTATTATTTACATAATTATTCATTCTAATCAAGTCCCTATATATGTACCAAAATTAATGATAATTATTAAACAAAGAAAAAAAGGACAGGTTATTTTATTGGATAAACTTACAAATTATTAAAAACTGGATATTATTATAATGATTGTTAAAATTTAAAAATTTAAAATAACTAGTAGATAACAAATTGTTTTTTTTTACATAATATTTAAATGTATATGTTATATATTATATACATTTAAATATTATAGCTTCAAGAATTATGTGCATAGAACTAATCAAACCTTCTCATATTAATATATAGATAATAATGTTGATATAATGCTTTGTATCGAGTGAGAAACAAATACATGTAATTTATTGTAATGATGATGAACGATCAAATTAATGCGTTTATTTTTTTAAAGAACGCAAAGTGACCTTGTTCATTAAAAAAACTTGCATGTACGTGAACGTGAACATGTTCGTATTTTTGATGAACGTTTTGAGCACATTTTATTATAATAGGTATTATAAATGTATTAATACACAAAAACTTATCAGAACTTTTTTTCTCTGAAAAATAAATATTTTAACATTATTTACCTATATTATCTATTTATTTAATTTTTATTCTATGAAAATAATCTTAACATTAAATTTACGTTCCTGTTAATAATGTTTATATATAATTATAGAAATTCGTGTCAATTTACTGACTCGCTTAATTTATTATGTTTTATATTATATTATATGCGTGTATAATATATTATTATATACTATGTGGCATTAGCCATATTAATAATATAATAAACTTACTATTTCATTACTTTATTTTTTTAATTAATGTAATTTAGTTGTAAGAGTATCAGATGATAATAATTCCAAGAATTTTTCATTAAAATTGAATAATAGTTTTTTTTTTTTTTTTGAAAAACACATCCGAGTAATAACCGGATATTTGTCATGGTTTTTTCACGTCATATATCAATAGCTAATATACTAATAAATAATTAGATATTAGATATTATTTAATCTATAACCATACTAATAAAAATGTTAAATCATCATAATTATTACGATAAAAATTATTGAAGGTAGATACAATATTGTATACAATTTATAATTTAATAATATGATGTGATTAAATTAAATTTAGTTAAACTTTACTGTTTTGGTGTATTTTGTTAGTTTTTCACAAATTCTAAAAAATAATCTTTAAAATACTTTAAGTCTTAGATGTTTTAAATATTCCGTCATGCTTATTAATTATTTCAAAGTATATTAATACATTTTATTTAAAAAAATATACATAGGTTATATTCATCACAAACTGTGCAATTTCTAATTTTTATCAAAACTTAAGACTACAAAATAGGGATAAATACACATATAGGGGGGTTTATTTTGTGCTGATATTCGAATAAACCTCATTTAGTAGACCAACATTTTACTCTTAGTCCTGAAAATTTGCGTTTAATATTTACTATATAACTACATGCGCGTATAGTAAATAACACATACATACCTGTATTTTATAATATTTAACATTTACACAATGTATTTACTAGATACATATGTTATATTAGTATATCTGAATGCTTTGATATTTGCCTCTACGTAAACACTCGTGGTTGATTTAACAGTTTATTAGTGGTACAATTTAAATATGTATATATCAAATTATATTATAAATTATAAAGCACCTATTATGTACACATTAGAATATGAACATTTAAATACGGCAGTTTGTTTAGAATAAATACCATGGGATACATAATCATTAATTAGTAATTTAACGAACGTTTTACAAAAAAATATTTGCTGTGGAAAAAGCTTGTAAAGTTATAGAGTACTATACTAGGTGTATAGATAGGTATCTATAGTTTGAATATAATACAATGCACTTTATACTCACACTATTTAATATTTATTATATCACAGATAAATGAATTATTCTTCAAACTTATTTATTAGAAACAATACAAACTAACACGATTCAAATAACGAGCTATAGCTATAACCCTATAGGGTTTTCGGCAAAACAACACGTTACTACGTTAGTAGTCGTGTAACATAATATCTCCATTAATATATCACGAATATAATAGAAAATAATTTAATTATATACCTATGTTATATTATATCAAGGATTTTATTAAAAATTGCTAATCATAAAAGAAATATTGATTTGCTTTGCAAATTCGTGTTGACCTATCCGATGCGGCGATGCGCTAATTACTAAATGAGAAGCACTCTCATATATATTAGGCCTCTCATATAGTGAATTATGATTTATCTTTTCGCATTTACGAAAACAACATTTACCTATGAAGACAACAAGGGTGGTGGTCAAACTGTATTGCGATTGCTGGTTAAACGACATACGCTACAGTTATATTATACAGTATACTTATTACTTTTACTATATGAATATGGGTAAATGTATAAATTCATATTCTTCTTGCTTAGATATTACAAATAACTACAAAATAACAAATTTTAAGAAAAAACTTCATTTAATTACCAATTACCTATGATAAATGTTCAAAATTTCAAATAATAATAATATATTGTAATATACGTAATATTAATCGTACAATAATATTTTACTAATATATATATATATTTACTATAGTAATATGCGTTCGAGAAATAATAAAACTAAGTACATACATTTTGTTAGTTTTCGATACTAATTATAATATATATTCCTATATCCACACTGTACAATCATTAACAAAATAAAATAAGTTCGTTAATGATGAGGGATAAACGCAAGTTTTTTGCACCAATGACTGGTTCTTTAACTATAACATAGACAATATAGTGCATGTTTATAGGAATCTATAAAATACGAAAAAAAACCAGCAGAGGAAAACGCAATTGACCGATTTTGTACGGCATTTACGTTTTCTATTTTATTGTCACCGGACGGTTCACATTGATGATTCATTTTTTTGTTATCGACTTATTTGGTTCAATGACGGTCTTCGTTTATTTTGGTCAAATAACTGAAATATACCTAATCGCGTAAACATATACGCGTGTCATGCGATCGCATGAAGACTGATGAAGACCGGTGAATATTCCGTTATCAACAATCAACATTCAATTGTCAACCTATTGTCATCGATCAAAGGTTAGGCGTTCATTGTATAATGTACAAAAGGTATAGGAATCACACGTCAACACATCATTAGAGCGCCCGTATTGATCGCAAAGTCTAAAGGTCTGCAGACCTACAAAATTTTCTGTAAATTATTATAATGCTATTTTAAAACTGCTATGTATTAATGTTTATAAAAACGCCAGGATATTAGTCATTCCAAATCGATAAGATTTTTATATTCGTAATATACTACCATGAACTAAGATTCTTAGTTCATGTATACTACAATAATTGTAATATAACAATAAGAAACTAAATCAGAGTATTGTACACAGATGTCAGATAGTAATAGGAAAGCATTTTTTCTGATTGTACATACTTCCGTAGGAAATTTACAAATATTGTATATAAAAAAAAAGTAGCTTATAAATGAAAGACACATAAATACTATTATACATATAATAGGTATCTATATAGAGCATAGAACAGACATATCATAATGTACCTAATACCACGATTAATAAAATAAATATTAAATAATTTAAGTAGGTACATATTCAATATCAATATATATTGACTACTAAACTAACGGATTATCAAAATGAAAAAAAAATTAATAGACATTCGTAGACAAACAGAATACAATTTAAAAAAATAAATCATCTCATCTTTATATTATTAAACTTGAGTAATAATCTAGATAAATAATCTAGCAATTTCATCAAGTTATAATTTTTTAAATGAATATTATAAGTTACAATAAAATGTAGAATACAATTTGTACAGTTGTAATATGAATGTATATCGATATATTTTATTAAGGAGAATCAGTAAACCAATGACGAATCCTCTCTTTCTTCTCTCATGCTTTAATAAAATCGAATTAATATAACTTAATTTAAAATTTGATTACTATATATTGTACTTATAGCACTATACACGTAAGCAGTCTTGCTGAATCTATAATTTTCCATTAACAAAAAGAAAAAATATGTATAAATGAAATTTATGTATTTTTCAAGTGGTAAAATAAATGTAAATTATTTTTACAGAAATATTCAAGTAAGTATAAAATTAAAATAATATAATACATAAATAAATAAATATATATTTATATATGCATAATATAATATAATACCCCTTTGATGCGTTAAGAAAATGTATACAGTCTCACTATTCCCTACTAAAATAGACGTATTATTCATTTTTGAAAAAATGTTTTATTCACAAAAAACAAGCGTGTTTTATTTAAATAAATTACAAAGATAGATAGGTACAAGTAAACATGATGCAAACATATAAATATATACATTTTAATAAATAATGTTAAAAATTATAGTTATGATTTAAATTATACAATACGTATACATTATATAAATATATTTATTTATATTATACGTCAATGCGTAATATTATAGTCTAATATATACTGTTCTATTTGAACGTTATTGAAAATTTTTATAATTAGTGTTTTATCGGAAATTTAATTCCATTTCTTTGGAAGAAGTACAATAATTTAATATGTACGAATACAATTTTTTCAAGATTTAAATTTTCGTATTGTATAATATATATGTTTTTAAAGACTGGCATATAATATATTTATTAACAAGAAAGTATAACATTATGCGTATGTATTATTATGTATACTATTTTAATATAGTTATAAATGTTGAGCACTCCGTACGTTTGAAATTAAAAAATTAAAAAGGGACATAAGTTTTCTATAGATATATCGAATTATAAATGCATTTGAGATGATAGTAATTAACAATTGCCTAAAGTCGCGTTAGGAATATTATATACAAGTACCTACGGTAAACGATAGTGGGTCAAGTGGGTGGTATAATTCAATTTACCGAATAATCCTACCGCGTATACACAAGGGTTTATTTACGCGGTAATGAACACCGAATTTATATTATTAAGTAATATATACACCTGGGATATTAGGTATCGTATTTATATAAAATTAAATTGCGTTTATGAAATCGACTTAAATATTATAACAAACGGTTTTTTTTTTCAGAAAAAAACTATAATTATTAAATTTAATGTTTAAAAATCCCAACCAACTCCAAGAGTTATTTCAATTTCTGTTTTAATAGATAATACAATCAACGTATTTGATGAAATTATATGCAGATCATTTTAATATTTTATAATAGGTACGCTATAATATGTTGGTAAATATTAATTCAACGAAACCAACTTAATTATACTTATATATATATTTCCTATAACAATTTAGTTTGATTATGTGATTTAGTGATTAACAACACTATATTGTCAAGCCATGTGGTTTTAAATAGAGGTAAGGTAAATAAAAAAAAATTGTCGTTTAATATAATATTAAATATATATATATAAGCACCTCTAAATTATATTATATTAGTATAATATTCTGTCACAATAGTATTATCGTAATTTTCTCATTATATTTTAATCTAATCTTGAATTACGTCATTTCAGTCATATATATATTATATTATAGTACTTGCTACAGTAAAAAAATTACACTTTAAAATAATTTTGTGCAATGTCAGTGTTATTTTTTTTGCTAAAAACTTATTTGGCATACACAACGAACACAATACAGAAATATTGTTACACGACGTGCAGCACACATTGCACACCTCCGGCCGGTATAGATACCATATTTTTTTGTTAGGCCACCGATACATATGTGATACGTATCAAACTATATATCAATAACAAAAAAAAAAAAAATTTATAATTCAGTAGGTCGTGAAAAATAAATGTAAACTCTTTTAATCATATATATTATATAGGGGTGGCGAACCTACGGCACCTGTGCCTAAGGTGGCACGCTGACCAAATTTTAGTGGCACGTGAAAAATTTAAACTATTAAAAATTATGCTATGTTTTGATTATAACTGTTATAAGAAATTCAAAGAAACAAATTATATACATTTTCAAAATAATAATAACAAAAAAAAAGATGTGCTTATTTAATAAAATAATGTATAATACATCAATAACTTTATTTTTAAACTTAGAAAATTTAATTTCTTTTGGGCACGTGAAAAATTTTCAAAACTTTAATTAGGAAAATTTGGCATTTGACCCCAAAAAGGTTCGCCACCCCTGATATATAATAATATATAATAATATTACCTATATAATATACAACTAGTTAGATCATATTATTATAAGTATTATAGACATAGGCGTGCTGTGGGCTAATTTTTTTTTTCCAAATTTAGTAGGTAGGTACATGAACGACGTTGGGCAATCTTATATAATATCCTTAAATTATATTTAAAAAATGCCTACAATATAGTTGACCACGGATTGTGTTAGTCATTATATTTCTATTCTCCACGCCCGAGAGGTTTGCGCGCACGCCCTAAGGTCATTACGCGTATAATATACGAGCACCATCAGAATATAGTGTGTAGTTAACACGTCATACACACAGTGCAGTAGTGTACTACACGTATCGATGTACTATTTGTTAAGCCGCTGTGTAAGCTTGATGAAAGCGCTGAACGCGACAAAGTTATACATATACACTGCACATATATAACTCGAACACGCCGCGATTTAATCGGCTCGGACTCGAGACGGATTGTGTATAGCCGTGCGATTTTTAGACGAAATGAAAATTGAATCCCTGCGGGGCACGCTGGTCAGCAGTGCCTATATAAATCCGCGGCGGCGGCTGACCGTGCCGCGACACGAGTTCAACGGATTAGTCCGCGAGTACGGTCCGACGTGCGTCCACTACGGTTTTATTGCGTCGGTCCGCCGCGCCGTCGCCCGCCGTGCCGCAGCATATCACGGCGCGGCGGTATGCGACGGACTACTACAGTCGTTAAAATAAATCGCCAACGGCAATCGAACGCTGATGTGTAAATCGTATACATGTACACGACGCATATATTATCGAGTTGTTGTTGTTGTTGTTGTTGTTGTTATGTATCGCGTTGATGAATTAATATTGTCGTTATCACGGTACAGCGGCGCACAACAATATATTACAATGTGTGATTAATTAAATCAAAACACGGCGTGTCTGCGTTACGCGCGTCGTTGCCGTCGTCGCGTTCACGATTATTATTGTATATAATACAACTGCGCGCATATTACGCGCACTGCACGGCAAACGCGAATCCGTCTGCGGGCGCGTGTGATTAGCGCGTGAGCAGAAGAAAAAAACGCCGCGCGAACAAAAAACAAATCCGCGCTCGCAATCGGGGCCGACGATGGGGCTGAGGGAGGAAGCGAGCGAGGGGGGCGAAAAAATCAAAACGCGCTAAATTGGATTCGACAAAACGTTATTACAATACCGCCGCCGCCGTCGCCGACCGATGATGTGTACCATGCGTTTGTTGCCGTTTATTTATAGTCTTTATTATAGTCTTTGACCGTCGATTTAGCGCACCCACCCGTTTGACATTGATCCCATTGTGAGCAGACACACATACAATTGATTATTAACTGTTGTTTTCCCCTATTATACATATATATATACATCGCAGTCGTATATAGCATAGAGTTGTAGTATTATAGTTACTACTACCATAGTAGTAGTAGTATAGTGTTGTCGCCGTCGTCGTCGTCGTAGTCGTCCTCGTCGAAGCCGGCTCCGCCGCCGCCGTGTATCGACTAATCCTCCGACACTGCCGCCACCGCCATCAGCACCCGCCGCGTTTACCACCCGCTCGTTAGTTATTCGCTCGCCACCCCCAAAACTACGCACGGGGCTCGTCGTAGTATCGCGGCCAAATAGATTTGTCGTCCACGGGGCAGTTATTGTTCCCCCGAACGAGACCCGTCGTACAAATTATAATCTCTGCCGCCGCTTTATAACATCATATAGCACTGCGCTTTATATTATTATTATTACGATGCAGCGCCGCCGTCACCGGCCTCCTCTCTATCGCTCGCTCTATTAGCCACCCGGGCCGTCCCCCCAAATAAACCGCCCCACGACGAGCGCTCAAAACATATTTGTTACGCGCGGCCCACCAAAACACCATAATATGTATGTATATACACACATTATATTATATTATTATGTACGAATCAGTTATGGTGGCGGCTGCAGCAGCCGTTTATCATTATATTATTATTATTCAATCGTCACCTATTATCGCGCGGAGCCTCCGAATTAACTGTATTATTAATATTATTATATCGTATATATTATATACAAGGCCGAAGCGGCGGCACCTCTCTCCCCTCGCGAGGCACACTGTTTAAGTCGTCCGTTATTGTCTAATATTATACTGTTCACTCGCAGAGCAGCAGCCGTGCGATATATAGGCGTGTAATTTCACTTTTGTCCAATGTAATATATTATAATATTAGGTAGGCACTGCAAGCACGGTTGTTGAGATTAATAATAATAATAATAATAATAAAACGTATGTCATAATACACACTACCGGCAAACCGTGTTGTATTCGCGTGTACGCCTGCATACAATCTTCTCTAGATTTAGACACAGTGTAATAATCATTTTTGAGCCCCCCCCCACGACACTGCAGACTTTACATTAACGTCCCCGAAACTCCCGTGAATATCGTTCATCGTACAGACCATGTCTGATTGTCTAAATGTCCATTTCGTTGCACTATTTCCTCTCTGTAAATAACAGGTGGATTCCTAATGTTAATGGTGTGATCGTACCAGGATTAATATATTATTATATATATTGTAATTTGTCACCCTAGGTAAATAAAAGTCCTTTGCGCCCTCGCCCTTAAAAAAAAAAAGACCGATTGTACATTATAAAATGCAATATTTATTTACAATTATAAACATCAATAGAATATAAAACGTCCCATTAAACTAGCTTTTTAATTTCTACGTGTAAACAATTAACTGTACAATGACTCTTCCTAGAAATCAAAACATTTAATTTTTAGTAGGAAGGTATTCTATAACAACAATAATATTACGATATTACAAAATGCTCACGAGGTAAATCACAATCAGATGATCTCGTAAATGGTTTATGCATTATGCTAATATACAATATTGTTTATATCTTTCTTTTCAAAATAGAAACAAACACTTTTCAATATACAAATATTAATAACAATGTTACATTTTTACATACAAATAAAGATAAAATAGTTGAACATTTTTATTGCAAACATATAATTTTTGTAATAGTTTGCAATAGGTATTGGACAGAAATGATTTGTAATTTTAAAAGTTTAATTGCTTTTTTACGCCACATTTTTATAATATATTAATATTTAATAAACTGTCTACGTATAGGTAGCAATTAACAATAAATATCGCTAAGATACTACACCAACTACACTCTTAGTAAATTCTTTCTTATTAACATTTATACTTTTTATAATTAATTAACATTGAGATTTTGGAAAGTCAATAACAATTGTGAAATCAGTTTCCCTGAGTGATACTATCATCAGTATAGACTTATAATCAAAAATAAAAACAACAAAATTAAAATAGTTAATTAAAATTACAGTATTTGATTTCCACTTGCCTATTTATAGGGATAAACAAACATTATAAAAATATATTGTATGTACATTATATGATATACTAAAAATATATTTATAGGAGTTAGTAAAATATGAAAAAATAAAATAAATACTCCTACACATACCGAAGCGAATCATATTAAAGTCGCTTGCAATCATTTCATTCTATATAGGTACGATGTGTTCGAGGAGGATGCAGGGAAGCTTACATCTTGGCCCCCCGCGTTAACATCTGGCAGACGCTATGTCATTACGCGGTGCATTCGCCGTGTAGTACAGTGCGTCGCGTGAACTGCATCATAACACAGTGTCGCCGTCAATTTGTTGCACGCACACGTCAAGTAGGCGAGTGCCGGAGACAACCGGCGGCGGGTACACAATTATATTATTTATATATACCTATAAAATAATATGTGTAATGTACCTATCTATACGCATGTATATATACCACGCACAGTCATAAAATTCATTCACACATCAATAAAACCACCCGATAAGCTGTGGCGCGTACGGGCGCGCGGCTAATATATACACAAACACTAATTGCCGGAGTCATATTATGATTTTCGGTGTACAATAATGATAATATACAAATATAATAGTAATATAATATTATACACGTTCGGCGGCGGTGTGTGGTCCGGTCGGTCCACGTCTCTTAACACGCGCCGCGTTGTAAAACCACAGGTGCCGCGCGCTGATGACGTCCGCCGACGGACGACCAACTATACGGATATTGACAAATATAATAGTCTTATGCGTAATATTTTATATGAACGAATAAAAGGTTTGGGACGACAGCTACGTTGTATGACAACGAATAATAATCGAGCCGCACCAGTTTCGCCGACTGGACGCGGCACAGCGGCGGCGGCGTAGTCGTCGTCGCGCGCGATTTCGCGTGTGCTTTTATCGACCGCGGTCCACGTAGGTACTTGGTTGGAGCGCGCGCGCGAGCCCCAGCTAGTGTGTGTGTGTATATATGTGTGCGTGTGTGTATGCTTGCAAAGTTGCAAGTACGTATATACAATATATATATATACATATATATTATATGTGTATGTACGTATTTATGGTGTATATATTATATATATTATAATATACAGCAGGATAACTTGGTAAAACAACTAGTAGGGGGAGAGGGGAGTAGTTGAGTAAAATAATTTATTCACCAAAATCGAAATCATATAACCTTTAAGGATGGCAAAAAGATATCTTTACGCTATCGCTAAAATTTAGAGGGGAACTTATATCCTATTGATACAATCACGCCACTGTAATTATATATATATATTATATGTACACTGTATGTGTCAAGTTGTGCTGTAGGTGTGAGTGTATTTATATTATATATACGAGTTATACCTAAATATATAGGCGTTATTCGTGCCATCCATGTCGGGTACACATGCAAAGTCCGATGGAATTAACTGCAGTTTCCGCTCTGCTTTATACAGCTGACCACTTATACAAAGAATCTTACGGTATGCAAGTGAAGATAACATATATAATATAAGTATATATATATATATTATACATAAGACCTGCATGTCGTCGTCGTCGCCGAGTTTTGCGTTATCCCCTATATATTATATATACATTGTCATGTGCGTGTAACTTCTTGTTAGGGACTGTTTGTGCAGTGGTGTGCTTTAGTGTTTACACATGAGCCCTTTTCCAATCCTTTGCTGCGAAGGTTCTACACTTAATAGCGACTGTACGTTGGCGGTGACCACGGTGTCCGTCATCATTGCTATCGTCTTGCGTGAAGTGTGCCATAATGATCATAATAATAATATATCACTAATAATTATTATGAAACATAATAATATTATAGTTATATATATGTGTGTTATATATATATATATATGAATATATTATAGATAGATACGATTTTGTGAATTGTGTCAGACCGATGGTGTATCGAAACTACAAAGCATAGTTCAGGTTATTTATTTATGCACAGCTTATATAGACATATTCTATAGTAATTATTAATAACATAAACATGTTAATTATATATTCGCATTTGTATGCACATACACATCTACTATCAAATACTTTTGTATCAATTTGGGTAACAATAATCCATTACGGTTGTAGTTGTACTGAGCTGCATTAATGTTTATATCATATTATAATGTAACATTTTTTATGTAATCAAACAAAAACATTAATCGATACATGACTTGATGTTATCATTAAGTTTGGATTCTGAGTATATCTATACCTATATGGCTATAAAGTTTTATATAGCAACTTTAAATATCGTGAATATATTGTGTAGGTGTTATTACGATAGAATAATTTTCAATTTCCACATTAGTTGGATAAAACGTATAGATAATAAAAAATTACTGACAACCGTCAAAACGTTTTGAAGATAATGTAACAGTACAGAGTACAGCTGATTATATAACCTATAATAAATGATTAGACGACAATTGTTTGAATGGAATTTTGTTCAAAAATCGGTCTTCGATTACGTTAATCATCATAATAATGCTTTAAATTATTTTTAGGATTTTCAAGGTATTTTCAACAAATATATAGGTATATAAATTGGAATAATACGTGTTTTGTTAATAATTAATATTATTGGAAATGGCAAAACAAATAATAAATAAATATTAAAGATACCTATGGGCTGTGGAAATAAAATGACAAATTATTTAAAAAATGAAAGGTATCGACTGTGTATATAATTTTAACCTTTTTTTATGGTCAACAATTTAAGTAAAAATAATAATTGTTTAGTGTTATTTAAAAAAAAAAAATTCTTGTTTGGTTTTTATTTAAAGCTTAATTTTTTTAAATTATTTGTCAATATAAATAATAATTATAATTAAGTATAATTATTTTATAAATATAATACTATTTCCATGGTTTAATAATTATAATTTTAGATATAGTATACAATTGTATGAGAACATATTTTTTATTAATAAATTTGAATTATACGTTTGAATTCTGAATTAATTATAGAAATTGTAATCATTAATCATTTTAAATTTTTCTACTATAAACGTGATAGTAAATTTTAGTAAAATCATATTTCTATGCTAAAAACGAATTTTATATTAATATTAATGCAGTTATTGTAAACAAAGCCGTGTGGAAATTAGTATTAAAAAATAATAAATAAATAAATAAATATTAATACAATATATCATTCCATTAAATATTTGATATTGTTATTATTATTGACTTATGTTTTATTGTTTTAATATATTCGATGTAAAGATTAACCAAAAAAATAATTGTTATCAAGTTGGTTTTTAATATGTACTTTAATATTTGATATTATACTTAAAAATATATTTCAGTACGGTGAATTAAATGATTAATTATTATAATATTAAAGAAAGTATCTCGTGTATTAATCTTATTAGCTATTAGTATTATGGTGAATACATATAGACAATTTGAGCTAATAAATTCTATGAAAAGTTTGATTCGTGGAAAATATAATTTTCATGTAAATATCTAATTAATAAAATTAATCTTCAAATAGTAAAAATAAAATAAATTTATAAAGCCATCGTTATAAGTTATTAGTTAACTAGCAGTTGAATTTTACTCTAAAATTAGTATTGATAAAAATATTACGACGAGTATATTATTAAATGAATTAAAAAGAAGTTTTTCTCAATTGTTACACATAACGATTGTGACAATTTAACATTTTTAATTAATAATTCGATTTCTTTTAATGTATTATAAAATGCACCCTATATCTATTATTCCTTCTTATTTGCTGTACTATAAAAGCTATAGTGGCTTAGAAAAATAAAAGAGTCAGATAATTATTCAATCAAGGCATATTTATTTGTTTATTTAAATAAAGTAAGTATTATAGTGTCATTAAACAAAAACGTAATTTATTTATTAATCAGTTTTTATAACTTATAGATATCTACAAACATGATTTTAATGTGTAATATATTAAATTATAACATGAAAAAATTAAGTTTTTAATATGGATACTTTAACTAGATAGCCAACTAAGTTATCAATTAGAAAATTATCTAATATATAGGTAGTGAAGTTGAAAGGTTAAAAATAAATTAAAGTTTTAACTTCAAACTAGTTAATGCTCATTTAACTATTTGTCATATTTGTACAATTATTATCTTCAGAAATTTTCATAATGCATATATATTACATAATATAATATTTTTATGATCTCGCAAACAAGCTATTGAAGTTTCATTACACGCAGAAATGATAATTTTGTATTGCTTGTCAACAAAGCAAGTTTTCTGTTTGAACAAATGTTAATTGATTATAAAAATTATGTTTGTATTTTTTTAAAATACAAATTCGTCAACATTGGGAAATGTTTACTTCACTCATACTAAGTCATAATATTATAAATATACCTGTTATATTATGAATTAAATGTATTAAGTACATAAATACCTATAAGGATGCATCAAGTACCTAATCTGAAGTTGAATAATGTAGTTAATTTTTTTTTTTTATTTATTTAAGCAGTTTATTTATAGTTAGTTATTTACATAGTATTGTTACATTAATTAATTTAGAATTTACTTATAATTGATTGCACATTTAAGAAATGTTATTATAGTGTAAATATACTATATTATTACGTTAGCTTAAGTTCTTTTTAAAATGTATTTTATTAAAATTAATTGGACAAAATACCTTTATAGATCGTGAGATATATGCGGGAAATGATTCACTTTTTTACACCTATAGTTAATTTAAATTAACAGTATAGTATTATATGAGCATTCAATAAAGGCACATATTATTAGTTAAACAACATTTTACAAACATTACAATAAAAGTCATGGAGTAGTAATTGATATTAGGAATATTGTGGTTGTTTTTTTCAAAAATAAATACGTAATTTTTATTATTATTTAATAAAGTGAGTCCTGATTTTATTATTTCAATAATTAGGACAGTAAATTTATTTTTCACTAGCCACATAATAAATACACAGGGTAGTTATTTTATCAAAAAACATTTATTATTTCAAAATTTATCAATGTTTTTGAAAATATTTTTTATATAATTTAATAATTATCCAGTGAAAATAAAACGTCATTTTTTATTAAATAAATATATTTTTTGTAATAATTCTCTAAGAATTTTACTTTTTTAAACGACAATATATATTTTTATTTTTTATTCTAAAGCAGAATATTTTTTAGAGTGATTTTGATACATAAAATCGAAATTTGGGCGAGTAGTTTATAAGCTATAAATGTTTAAAGCTTAGATGATTGGAGTAGAGTTGTATAGGGTACAAGGTACCCCGCAAAATGTTCTACTACTCATCCACTCACTCTAAACTTTAAATACTTATAAATTATAAATCATATTCGTCTGAATTTGTATATGTATCGAAATACTCCGAAAAATATTCTGTTTCAGAATATGAAATTATAAACTTATGTTTTTATTCAAAAAAGTAAAAACTTAAAAAATGATATCTAACAATACAAAATAATTTAAATATAATATTTGTTTTAGTAAATATTATTTGTTTCGATTTAAAATTATAAAAAAACAAAACATAAATAGATTTTGAAATTATTGTGAGTGTTGTTCGATAAAATATTCGTTTAGTATATCAAGTATACATATATATATATTTATAATGTATATACAATGACAATTATTGTGCCCTACTAAAAAAGAAAGTTGAAATTAAAGTTTCATGTCATTTTGAGAAAAACTAATTTTTATGTTTATTAATGTTTGGTAGCTTTATTTTAGTAAAATACTTAAATACCTACTTATAGTAACCTTATAGTAATATATCTAATGAATATAAGGGACTATTCAATATTTTATTTTAAACTTTTATATTTCATTAGATTATTTTGATGTTGATATCCGTACTAAGTACCAGTACGCTATTAATTATTTACAAATTTACAATGGTTTACTTAGCAAAATTCCATTATTCCGGTTATGACTTTTTACTTAGTATACCAAAATGTACTCATCACTAATGATTGGAGAAATTATGCTGCGTATTTATATAACTAATAAATAAAATTTGATAATATTTAAATAATTCTACTATGTGACACCATTCATTTATACTTTAGTATACCTTGATAGTTGATACAGACTGTTGATTATCTTAATTCTCAAAAGAACTATTAAGTGGAAAGCTTCACTCTCCTTCTTTATTATATTTATATATTCTTTGTGAAGTTCTTTATTTTCCTACTCTTTAATTCGTTCCATTATACATATGTGTCGTAATGTATAATGTATAAAACTGTCACTTATTATTAGAAAAACTATCCACTTTTCAATTTTATGCTATCATTAGCAAATTTAAATGCTTCTTTCTTTCTTTCATAAAAATATACTATTGAATAAATAGATTACTACACTAATAAAACGTTATACATAGATACTATTCATATTACTTCCTGGTTCTTGCAGTAATGCAGTATAAATAAATAAAATACCTAATTCCAGAGATTTAATATAATATGTAAACAAAATATATAACGAGCTGATAATTTTGTATACATATCAATATCGCAAATATACCATAGCCTAAATACTTCTTGCCGTATAACCTACCTAATTTGATCATCATACTAATACATAATACATTTAAATCAACATTCGCTCCTCCGAAAACACCTGTTATTTAATTTCGTCACAATATAATATATTATTACTAAATACGTACCTATATATTATATATTATAATAATATCCGGTTTTTCGTACCACTACTACCACTCAACATGTGATTTTCGCACAAGCGACTGAGACCCTATAATCGAAGTTGGGTGCCTCGAGAAAATTAAAGTATGTATGTATACTATAATATTTAGAAGAATTTAGAATCAAACACCGGCGTTTGAATAATGTGTTTATCCCTATATTATTAATATACGTTTGTATATAGTATATAATATAATATAATAATACCCGTCATACTAGTTGATGCTGTTTTATACTATTGTGTTCGGTGCGGAGAATATTATAGCCCTAGGACGAAGAGGAGAGTTTATATCGC
The DNA here is from genome assembly GCF_003676215.2 of Rhopalosiphum maidis. NCBI lineage: Eukaryota > Metazoa > Arthropoda > Insecta > Hemiptera > Aphididae > Rhopalosiphum > Rhopalosiphum maidis. The sequence continues at coordinate 35,354,849 of NC_040879.1, read as the reverse complement.
GCGACGAGATACTGAATGCAGCAGCAGTTCAACCACCGTGCTCGCAGTTTATTATTGTATATATACATTGCACACATGAATCTCCACACACACACGCGCGCGCGGCCGCTTGCTCGCCGGGCACACAATATAAAACAAGGTCACCCCGCGGGGATGAAAAGTGAGTCTCTACCCACTGGTCCTGCAGGTCGCGTCCTCGAACGGCGGCGGCGGCAGCAGCAGAAGCTTAAAACGCGCGCGCGGAGCACCGCCGCTGACGCCACTTGCTCACTCGCTCTTTCGCGCACGCGATATATAATATGCGCGGCCGCGGCCTGCCAGATGGCGGCGACTCGTCGCCGCCTCCGCATCCGCACAAACAGCAAGTATACCGCGTAGGGACTTTACACACACACACACACACACACACACACACACACACACACACTCACACCCACATACACTCACACATATAATACCCCTTAAACACCAGCATCGGCACACACACACACACACACGCACGCACCCACATTGTGTATTCGTTATTACCCTCCCCCCGTCCCGAAAATCCCTTTAAACTGCTGTTTATTGAGTTTTCCCGCCTCCACCGGCCGTGCATATATGTATATACGCGCACAGCCAGCGCCGTTTTACGCGGCCGCCGCCCGTTCGTACTCGCGCGTCGGCGGCCGCGCCTGTCAATCAACCGCTGCCGCCGCTAAAGCGGCCCCGCCGGCTTATTAACAACATGTCTCGTAGTCGTCAGCGGCGGCGGCGCGTATAACAATAAAACGTTTAATTACACACGCGCCCGCGGCGGTGTACACATGTCCACCTCTGTTGTATATTATAATATATATTTATATAGTGTACATAATAATATGGCCGTATTATAATTGTAGTGTGTGTGTGTGTGTGTGTGTGAGTGCAATATACATATTGTATTATCGTGTATTTATTGTTATTATACAATCGTACTATATCCTTAATAATACAATTTACTATACATTTTCAGCGGAGTTCTGTCATCGTATATTAATAGCGCGCGACTGATTATATTATATTCTACTGTATGTCTATATCGAATAAATATTATAATTTATAGCTTTACTCGACACTCGTAGCTGAGCTAGAGGAGTTATTGGGTTTGCGAAGTTTTTCCGCAGTACATGTCGTCTGAATTATTGGTATGCCGCGAGTTGAATTGCGATAACGCACTTATAACTACACATTATTCTCTGACGATTAAAAGGTATATTATGATGCCCTCGAGGTTTTGAGCTTTATTGGAAATCAGAATGGAAAAAGTAGACAATATCTTCTATATACCTACTATACAGTATACACGTTCAACTCTATAATGTACAATAATTTATTTTGTACCTACGGTAAAGTGAGGAATTAATGAAGTAATGGATGGGTGATTTTAATTAATTTATTGTAAAAGAGCAAATATAAAATAAAACATAATATTGTAGTAAAAAGTACCTACCCAGCGCCGGGTTAAGAGTTAAAGACGCCGGGGGCAAAATACATTTTTCAAATAATAAGTTATTGGTATTAAAAATAGTTGACGCCGGGGTCAATTGCCCTCTTTGTCCCCTGTTGGACACGGTACTGTACCTACCTATACATAATCTTATATAATATAATATATTATCAATATTATTTTCACTTTTTTATGCGTAATAAAATTAAAATGATAAGAAAACAAATACTCATCAATAATAATAAAAAAAAATACTACTGTGGGTGAGAGGGGATGGAACCCTTGAACACCTCGTATTTTGCTACGCCGCCGCATCGCCGGCATTTACATATTATATACCAACGTGACATTCAATATTGTACGTTTGTGTATGGAAATTATTTTTATTTTATAATGCAGACATTTTAAAAATGAGTTTATTGATAAATGTTTACTTGAAGAGTGTTGTTTTTGGAACCGGTGATAATAATATTATTTATTAATCTGGACATATACTTATTCTTCTATATTATATTTGCATTTCAAACGTAGTGGCTGTTGACCGTTTAATATTAAATTTTATTATAAAACAGTCACTATTAATAATATAAATATATAATAATGTTGTAAAATATAAATTTGATTATACAAAACTATTATTATTTGGATATAAAAAAATTAATATTTTATTAATAAGCGAAATCGAATGTAAATATTTAACTATATACAATAATGATTTTATTTCTGAATTCAATGAACAGTTTTTTTTAAACTTCATATTCAAATGTAGCAAAATATTATTTATGATTTATAAATCATTTATATCGTACATAAATACATAATTTAATTATTTGGAATAGGTATCGTATCAAAAGAGTATAAGGAACAAGTATTGCGAATTTTTTTTAAAATATTATCTATTATTATTTTAAGAATAGATGTTTAAAATATATTATGGTTAATCGAATATAAATTTATAGATAATGGTTTAAACAGTTCCTTGTAGTTTGTGTATATTTGGAAATATCAATATTGTTATTTTTTTCTTTAACAGTTCAAAGGATAATTGATTTATCTTACATGATTAATTAAAATTAACTTTATATTATTTATATTTTTAAGACAACGACAAACAGTAAACACTAAGCATTGTATACATCTATATTATAAAACCGTACTTTTTGTTTTACTTAATAACAAATTGATCGAAGCATAATGAATACATTTTTTTCAAGTGATAATTAGTATTTAAAGGTATTTGGGATAAAATACTTCAACAAATTCTGAATACTTGCACTATATTGGCTTTCATGGTTATACATTTCTACTATTGATATTGTATATGATATAATATTAATAATATTATGTACCAACTATACTAGGTATAAAGAAGTAATGTAGAATATTCACGATTTTACGGTTTTGTTGAGTATCTGTCGCGATAGATTGATAATTTTTTTTAGTATATACTTAATAACTAAAAACTAAATACAGCAATAAGTCCGATCTTGATCACGATGTGTCATATTATGTGACGTTATATTTATACAAATTTTATTTTTTATGAATATTATCTTTCTTTTTCTTCACTATCAACAAGCGATGTAATGAGGGAGAATACAATTTTTTGCGAAACCCGCCGCCACGTGCATAATAATAATAATAATAATAACGACGATGGTTAAACGGCTGTAATCCTACTCGCAGGAGGCGCGTGCGCAGCCGCCGGCCGTCGTGGTGGACCCACTACGATCACGATCGCGTTAAAACAACACCACTACTATACAGTGCATTTCTCCAACAACCCTTAAATCTGCAGAATACCTCCCTGCGTATACATGCACATCCACAAGTTCACATGATGAGGTGGCGTGGACACGACGATGATATATGTGATGGTGACGATGAATCCCGGATGTAATTGAAAAAAAAGGCCGCCGTAAACCTAACCCCTTTTTTATCCTTTGGCGGTGGTGATCTGTTGCCGGCGGTGGTGGCAATCTCGTTAAACAAATATGCAACGGCCGATGAGCGCCGTCGTCGCAGTCGTTACATATATATTACGCGCGGCTTAAAATACAAATAAAATGCGCACGCGCGCGTTTGCCGTCGTCGTCGTTGTAAATTCGCGTGCGCGCGAAAATTAAATAACATTTTATAAACAATAATAGACACGCGAAAAACGAATTGCGTGAACGATGCACGCGTACATGATTTTTTTTTATTATTGCAACTAGCCGATTATGTTTTTTTAGAGCATCAAACGTGCGTGTACCTATATAGGATATATAATAGCTATAATATCTGTATCGGCTATACTATAGCCGCTAAGCCTACACCACCCGTGCACGCGTGTATACTATATACTAAGGTAGTATAAGGTCTAGCCGTTTAATATAGAATACAAATATATATAAATTATATATATATATATATATATATGGTGATATGAGATGTTTTTCAAGTATTTAATTCGATGAGTTTTTTTATTTTTTTGAATATAAGATGGTATACGCCATACGAAATTTGTACTAGGTAGGTATTTCGTCGGTCGATATTATTAAAATCTATCGTACAACTATAAGAGATTTTTAACTACTCGTCTATTTTGTTTATAATCACTAGTGATTATATATATATGTGTGTGTGTATTAACTATAAATGACAGTCAAATGAAATCAAACTGGACCTGGACGACTACATGTCTACACTGTCTACAGTACCTATAGTGCGATCAAATGACGTTGATCTATAGCTGATGGGCATTTTTATACACTACAGTATTGTCCCATGTTAATTGGTCATCGTTTTAACTTGATTAAAATATTTACAATAATAATTATAAGAATATTATACCCACAGTATTAGGAATTATATATAGGCAATAGCAATATCATTATTGCCTATATAACCGGACTGAAGAAACAAAAAACTTGAAATATTCATTTCTGTACGGAAAATCCTATAAGTTATTGTATTTCCGTGAATAAATCAATAAAAATCTGACTCGATAAAATTTCAAATAGAAATTTTATAAATTATAATAATTTAGTTTCCATATAGGAATTGTTTAGGTTGGTTAATCAAATGATTTTGGTTGAATACGGGTATATTGGAAAATGTACCAGGCGTGCCTAACCGGTAGCCCGTAAAAGTATTTTAATCGACCATGACAATTTTATAAAAATTAGAAATTTTTATAGTTATAAATAAAAATAAAAATAATTATAATAAGCTTTTAAAAATTACAAATTATCATTGATAACACGATATTCAGTAACAAGTTTGTGCTTTTTATTTTGAAACATTTGAAGAATTAAAATTTAATTTAGTATTTTTTGCAAACAAAATGTAATGTGAACTTGCAATTGCCAATTTTTAATGACGAAAACAAATTAGCGACTAGCGTGGAAGTATTCAGTACTTTAAACACGCACGATTAGAGCCATAAATTCGATAAGTGAATAAAAACACTATTATATATATATTGTACATTTTATCAAAATGTACAAAATAAAACCGTGAAGTATATAATACACGGTCCGCAGTATAAATATAAATTTGTTTGGAATGTAGTCCGCAAGTTAAGAAAACTAAAAAGGCTGGTTTATAATATATACCTACTCGTGAATCAGAGGAAAATAATATGCTCCTGTAAAAGTTTCGTGTATTGTGTAATGTATTTTATATATTATAATATAGTTGCGGGCACTGAAATCGTATCAGCGCGATTGTATTGTTCGACGATTATAACGGCGGCGGTATAGAATGGGGGCGAACAAAGGATAACGACGACGATTCGGTTACAACCGCACCGAGTGGCAGAGGCATTTGAAAGTTTCGCGATTCACGTTTTACCCGTCACCGCCGCGCCATCGCTATACTATACGTGTATCGAAGCGGCAACGAAAACTTACGAAGGCGGCGGGGGTTTTATCTGTTGCCGGCGGAACTTCTCGGCGTGCTCTCAGATACAAAATGCAAATACACACACACACACACACACACACACACACACACACACACACACACACACACACACACACACACACACACACCGACGAAACCGTAGAGCAGCGCGATAAACGAAAACAAGACGCCGAGCGCTCTCATATGTCCCCGAGATAAGCCTATTATTATTATACGACGTATTATTGTTATATACGTGTGTAATACGCGCCGCGTGCGCTCTCGATTTAAACAATACCGTCTCCGTAGCCTCTTATATTATACATATATAGAGTATATTATTAAACACGTCACATGTGTGTGCGAGTGTGTGTGTGTGCGTATATGTATATATAGGTATATTGTTATGCCGCGACGCGAGTTGTCTTGTGTCACCGTCACACAATCCGTTTAACGCTACTGCAGCCATTGTAACTGTATAATGTAATAATGTAATATTATTTTGTTATTATACATCATTAAATTATCATATAATATCTCAGGTAGGTACCAATGTATACCCGTGCGGTGGAGGGATTGTCATTGTCGCGTTGGTCAAATATACATAAAACATAATATACGCTTATATACTATACATACACCAATACACCATTATGTTCTCACTCTCTAAAATATTTAAAAAAATATACCATCGTTCACCGTATGTACGCCATACATACGCGTATATACCATTCAATGTACAGATATACTATACATTATATAGGTATTATATATAGTCATCGTGTAGGCCGCCGCCGCGATCTAAAGGAGTGGCTGCCGCAGACCTCACACGGTCCCGCCGCCGTTTTGTCAACAACCATAGGTGGCGGGCTGTATAATAGTATACATTAGGTAGGTACCTACGTTTTAGTGATGTTCATCGTCGTCGTCACCGTCATCGCCGTCTTCATATCTCTACACACACTAAAATATAATAGTTTTGAGAGAAAAAAACCACCGGCAAACAGGAAATATCATGATCACACGGCGAGCAAACAAAGTGCGTCGTCGTGTTCGTCATCGCGCGTACCTATAGGTGTATATAATATAATATATACGTATAAACCTGTGTGGTGGCGGTATATAATAATGCGATATTGGGCGTGCGCAGTGGGTTGCGGTGTGGTGGTGGGTACGGCACTCGCGATGGCCGATGGGTGATGGGATGGGTTTTTATTTTTTTGAAGCAGGTGACGGCGTGGCGGCGGGTATAAAGACAAAAAGAAGAGAGATTGTCAGCGACGGCGGCGGCCCAGGTAGAAACTGCACCGCGCACACACTCTCGCTCGCACCACTCACTCGCCGTCACGTATATATATATATATAACCTACGTATATAGGTACGACTATGTGCGCGTTGTTGTTGTTCAAACAGTTCGTGGAAACAAAACAGGAAAAAAAAACGCTCGCACGGAGGAAAACAGGGTTGGGTTAAATGGGTAGATAAATAATAATAAACCGCTCCGTCGTCGTCGCGTAGTCGTTTCCCGAGACCCACGACGAGAACGACCGTGCGACCCGGCAGCTATACATACGCATCATCAACGGTGAACGGTGTGTTCGCGCGTACATATTATTATATTCGAATATTATGTATTATATTATATACATCGATGTGCGGTATTATATGTGCGAGTGTTTATATATATATATTTAAATATCTACGATATATATATATACGTCGTGCAACGTACGTGTTAGGTACACCTATTGTATATAATGTGAGCACGAGTGCTGTGTATATATGGCATGGTTTTTTAGGATATGCCTGTGTTTGTGTGTGATGAGTGCGTATATTAATATATATATATACAGTACTACACATAGTGTATACGTTTACGTATATTATGTGTACGGTGGAGCGTATGGGTCGTTGAAAAAAGACACATGCGGTTAAAAAATAATAATAAATAATAATAATAAACCGCTGCCGCCGACACCGTCGGCGGCCACTCGAAATTGCCGGCAACTGATGGTGGCGGGGGTTTTGTGGTGGTCACCCTTAGAGAACGACAGTATATTGTATATATATATATATACACCTACGTGTATATATTAATAAAAGACCGATATTTAGGGGACGTTATAGTATATATATAATATTATATACGACGACAACAAATACGCGAGGCAGTATTTATTGTTTTTACGTGCCGCCGTGTTGACCGACGTGTATAGTGGTCGCATACGTCGAAGCACACAAAGGGAGAACAGTTTATGACGGCTACTACGCGACTCGCCGTCCTCGAACGATAATATTTTTCTTATTAAAGCGAATTCTCTTTCTCTATAAGTTTGTGCTTGATGTATATAACACATATATATATATAAATATATATAATATTTATAACTATATATACTAATATATAATATTATATATAACAGTGGCGTCAAACTTTATTTTAAGAATTAACTAAAAAAAAAAGCGAACAAATGCAATATTATAACTGTTCGTTACACTATACCTGAGGTAATAGGTCATTTATTAAAATTATACGCTACCAGATGCATCGATTTATCACTTTCGTCGCGTGGATGGCTATTGTCTATTGCAGGATATCCACCGTAGTTCATAAGCCTTGAGTTCTAGAAGGACGAGGAACAGAGTTCACATGTCTTGAGTTCCTACACACACGCGCACATGACACACAAATATATATGTATATATAATAGGTACAGCGAATAGATCCAACTTTTAAAACGTATTACGTATAGGTAATAATATAATATACACGTATACAAGGGTCGTGTGTGTTGCATTTTTGTATACATATTATATAATGTATATATATATACAATAATTTGCAGCCTAAACACGTAACGTTGGTCCTCCCGTCACCGCCGACCTTTAAACTCGGACTTGACGCGTTGTTGACTTTTTAATTTTTCCATAATTGTTACCAGTCACGATGATTTGTTATTCGTAATTCTCGGACACCGGCAGTCCATATGTCGCGGCAATAACGGACGTGGAAGTGGTCGAGGTGGACGTCGCCGGTTCCGGTCAATGGTTGCATATACACACACATACACACAAACGACGACACGTAATTTGACTTTATGTACGCAACTCGCGCGAATACGTGGTATCGCACCTGCTTGTACGCCTCCCCCCCTACCACTACTACCCCCCGACAGTTATAAAATACTACTGCCGAGACCGACTTTTTAGAATTATTTTATAAACACTGCGCTGTACTCGTCACTCTATTAAATAAATGTTTAAAATAATTATTACAAATCACGCTGTTGTCGTGCGGACATCTGCTGCACACCACGCGTGTCGTGGGGAAACAACGATATAACTTTGAACATATTTTGTTGTATTTCATATATGTTTTGAAATTTTTAACCGTCATTAGTCAGTTATGCAGATTATATAAAATCAATACATCCATAGAATAGTTTAGTGTATTGCATGTATACAAATACGTATCATTCTCTTTACTCTTCATATTGAGAAATTGATTATAATTGCCAATCGGGTTATAGTCACGCATTGGGCATTATAGTTAGCTTATATAAGCTGTCGTCATAATTAAAAATATCTTTAGAAAGCTGAAACTATTTATTTGTTTAAAAATATATTAAAAATAAACTTATGTATTAAAACATAACATATCATTATTGAGTATTAAATCTATAATAAGTTTAGGTTTAATCTATATATATATATATATGTTATGGTTTAGGTATAAAACGTCAGATTTAAAATTAAAATGTTTGCCTAAGGCCGTATAAAATTATTTTTGAAAGCTTACCGTGAACAGTTGTTTTTATCAAACATACGAAATATACGCGTATCATATATATTTTCAAAATTCCGAGGAAATATCTCAACTTTTATCTATATGTAGCCAGGTAGGCAAGTGTTTAGGGCCTATATTTGAATACTTTTAGTGGATTTTCGGAACATACTTTTGACATATCTAAACCACCTATAATTCATTATGAGTTGACTCTACGACTAGATATACAATTAATATACAGAACGAATCAAAGTGGTGCTGTTTTCTCGGTTTCACGTGCCAAAACGTAGCGGAAATGCGGGAAATCAAATCACTGACAATAACGACAAATCATTACAATCAATTACAACGGGGGTTTTTCATTTATATACCTAATATATTTAGAAATATTTATATACTGACTAATTATAATAGTACTATAATATACCTAATAGGTATAAATTATAACGCTATGTACTTCTTATATTATTATAATCACGTTATACCGTGTTCTAAACATAATATGTGCATACCTACGTACATTGTAACAATTGCTTGATGTGTGTACGGTATACCGCGATCTATGAAATATAGCTGGGCGGGCCGCAACGTTTTGCCTTTTTTCCCCATTACATTTAATATATAAATATATGTGTGTATACTGCAGAGAAAGAGAGAGAAACAATAAAACTTAGGTTCGTCCGCGGTATATATAAGGTACATAGATATAATTATATATACAAAAAAATAATGAACAAAAGCTATATACATATATAATACTACAACAATAAGTACAACAACTGTAAATCCCTAAAGTGGCGACCGCCGTCGCGTTTATTTGCCAAAGCTCGCTCGACAGCCGTCCGGTGCTCGCACACACACATTTATATATGTACACGCAATACATACGCACGTGTACCGCCGTGGCCGAGCGACGACCCGCCTAGGGATGCGCGATATCCGACGAGCCGACAAATGGGTGGAAACGGGTGGGCCACCCCGCCGCCTCCCACACTCGATGAAAATCTCAGGCCACCGCCGCCGCCGCCGATGATAATGATTAGTGGCGCATAAACGGCGACTGCGGGTATATTATTATGTGTATATACGCGTGTATATATATATATGATATAGTAAACGGCGGCGGTGGCGGTGGCGCGTAGTAGTAGTATTATTATTTTGATCTCTCCAATCTGTTCCACAGCTGCAGGGGGATGACGCGGAGGGGTATTTGACGTCGGGTGCGGTAATGGGGAGGGGGTGACGGGGACGGTGATGAATTAATTATTATCGTCGGAGCGGCGGCGGTGGCGGATAGCTACCCGGTCGGCTGTGTACTCGACCGCGGGGCCCGCGGCCGCTTTGGAAAATGGGTCGGTCGCGCGGCGAGGGGAGTCGTTTCCCCCGGCCCCGCGCGCACAGATTCGGATGATGATGGAACCCCCGAGAGACCGCTGCGCCGCCCCGTTACGGTCGTCGTCGACAACGGCGCGCATTACATATATTACAATAAATCACCGCCACCGGCGCGCGCGATGGCTTTCCATTTCTATACATATATATATATATATATATATATACATACCAATTACTATTAATTATTATTGTTGCGCGCGCACCATCTCGTCTACGTGCTATGCTTATATATACTATTGAATATAGACTACATAGTATATAGCGTACCGTCGGCGGCGTTTACTGACGACGAAGACGACCCGTCAACACACAGCGCTGCATAATACAACAATATAATATTAAAATAGTTATATATACCGAGTAATAACTCCGTGAAATCTCATAAGCACACACACGCGCGTACTCACTCATAACAATATATACCTACCAATGTAATATTATGACGTATTCCTAATTGTTGTTATGTAATGAAAACGCAATAAACCCGAGTTTATTACAGATGTCCGTCGTATTATTATATACTCGTTTTTAACCGCGCCTGTACCGTGGTAACGTATTACTAATATAATATTGTATATACTTACTTACATCTTACTTATATTAGGTTTCAATTTACAATGTTATATGAAAAATCATAGTGCAACAGTGCAAATTATACGTCATCTTCTATGCGTATAACTGCCAACTGGTATATACTGCAGTTATAGTGTTATATACGTCATGAAAAAAATAAATTATAAAATTGATAAATAAATAAATAAATAGGTATATATACAACCGTTTTGATCGTTTTGACGTAAAAAACAATAACCCCGTACGTTGATGAGAGTTAATAGAAATTAGTATTTATCTGCAGTTAAAGGTAGAGTCATGTATCATCAACATTCAACACGTATTGTTTTGTATATTATGACGATTCGTTATGAGTTTACGACATATTACTCGTGAGTCGTGAGTAGTCGTTAATCGATATGGTAATTATTTATAATTACAGCATTTTTGTAAGTCGTTAAAGGCTGCGTATTTATTAATCAGTTTATGTCCTTAAAAATAAAATATAGTTATGTTCTAATTTATACATTATGTTCAATTATGTTCTTTTTAACTTCAATAAGTTTAAACTTCTATATTATTCTACTGTTGGTATAAATAAATTTAGTACAAAAATTAACTTAAAATATTTTTCTCTTTATTTACATTCATATATTTGTAGTATAACTATGCTAATTATTAGTTTATTTTCTTATCAGACATTTTTATTCCCACACTGTTATTTGAATAGAAAATATTATTCCCACATCCGATTGTTTGAATTTTAAAAATAAAAATATATGGACTTTGGTTATTACTGAACTAATAATGAAAGCATCCGGTTATAAAGAAATACTCTTTCGATATTTATAAATATAGTTTAAGTTTTTATACCAATAATTTTACTATACAATACACATATACTGATATACTATGATTACCTAATTAATTCTATAGAATAAATTGAATTAGGGATAATAATGGTTTGAAAATATTATTCATTATTTCTATACCTATATAATAAGCATATATTATTATGCCCTATATATTTTTAGTTTAATTCTGCTATGTTGCTTGGTACAGCACACATTTAAAATTTCTTGTGAAAAAGTACATAATTGAGTAATATATGTACAGAGCGATTCAATGATTCACCAAGTATGCTCACCTATTGTTCAAATCATATTATATGGCCTTTATATATTTTCTAAACCTATAATGATTATAGTAATCATACTATTATCTTGTATATCCATATAGACCATAAGCTTTAATAACTCAGATACTTCTCGTTCAAATTTAAATTTATCCAAAGACCTATATGTAAGTAGGTACATAAAAATCGTTAAAATATTAGCATCTAAAAATCTAGGTATAAATAGGGTAGTTAATATTTTAAAAAAATGTTCTCAACTTTTCAAGTTCCTATTTAGCAACAAGTATTTAGCAATTTAAAAAATCAAAATTTGTATATAAATGTATAATTAAAGGAAATGATAGTGGTTGAGTATGCTTGGTGAATAACTTTGTATAAGTAATGGTTAATGCATATTAGATTTCTTTTCTAGTAAGATAACACTTTTTCGGAGAACAAGAAAGTAAATTTACATTTAAAATAAAAAAAGTTTGCACAATTTAACACATCAATAGGAATATCTTTGAGTGACCTTAATCGAAACTGAATACATGATTTTGAAGCCTTTCCAGTAGTATAATGAATATTTAATGAAATTTCAATAATCATTAAGTATATTTTGGATATTAAGGTTAGACTTTTTATTTTTATTACATTGTCTTTTTTGTATACGTACCTAGTTACTAAATTATACGGCTTGTTGCAATAAAATATTTTGTCAACTTCGATGACCTGCTTAAACTATCCACTTTTAAATGAATTATACGAAGAAAAAGTTTTAAGTTGTTTAAAATAAAAAAATAATAGGTAAGTTTTTATGCAGTATTATAATAATTTTTCTAAAATACTTCATTGCAGTCATTTTAATTGATACTGAATTAGTGATAATGTCATGAAAAATTTAATAATTGTTACAAATTATATAATTATCATAATTGTTATATTGTAATATTGTATAGGTACCTTATATATCTTTTTTACTGACACGATAAGATTCAACAGTTGTCTCTAAAATAAAATACTATCGAATGAAATCTTTATACGTACTAATAAATTTTTTGTATCAGTTTTTATTTTAATACATACCTATCAGGTATATTATAAATCATGATCGTTTTCTTTTAAGTTATAACTTTTATTTACAATAATTATATTCAGAGTAATATTATATAATATAGCTATTTCCCACCTATATATTTTTATATGCCTGTTAATTTTTTTTGTGTATTTTTGTATATTTATTATTTAACATATTACATTATAATTACAAAAGACAATCATATTATGCGTTACTATAAATTATAATTAATGAAGCTAAATTGTACATTGATTCGCGATAAATTATTTCTGACGAATGTGTGTAATGTGCGCATTATCGTAGTACACATATTATTATAATTGAATCAGAACATAAAAGTATAATGATAAATATAATGTTATTGTAACTGCCAGTTATTATACAAGTATTGGTACCTATTATTGCAGTTAATAGAAATTATTTGATTTATTGTTGTGATATGAAAAAATAATATTGCCGCTATTTAACACAACACACTATTTACGCTACAATATGAACGAAATCATCATTAAAAAAAAATAAATGTTTATTCGTATAATTAATAAAGAATAAAGGTTTTACTCATATTAATGTTTAAAAATTAAAATGTGATGAATGTGGTAGTCTGATATTCGTTTATTTTGTTTGAGATAATTTTATATTTATAGGTACCTACTCCTACAAAGTAATATAAATATAACCCATGTGATAGGTCAATGATATATTATATGATAATAAATATTATAATACATTATGATGCGAGGGAAATCGTGATGATACTTTTCCTAATTTTTTGTACAGTTGCCGTGTTTAATTCCATAACACTATACATACGTAATGATAGTTTCATATACTTACAGGTTATTTTGTGAAGTTGTATGTTGTATCAGAAATATGTATTGGGGTTTTCAGGATATTGTAAGTTGTAGCTAAGCTAAAACTATTGTTACAAGTTACGTTATTATGATTAATAACCTATATATGTATATAAATAAATAAATAGATAATTATAATATATTAATGTCACACCGATACACGCGCATACACTGCAATGTTCTGCATATTTCATATAGGTATTACGCGTGTATATACTAATTACGTGTGTAGTATAATTAATTATACTAATATGGTACCCATTTCCTAGTCAAAACTTGATGTACAACTCAAAACTCAAAAGGCATATAATTATATTAAAATACAAGTATATCGTGTAAAATTATACATCTAATATAAGTAGGTAAAATTATGTCGTGTGACATAAAACTGATCACACGGCCTGTAGTGCATTGAAATGATAATTTTACACGGTTTGTAAAAAAGCACGTTGGTATAATTTTGTAAATGTTGTCGAATTGAATTTATTTTACTTAAAACCGTACACATGATAAATATTTATAATATAATATACACATAATATAAATATTTACATATTATATAGGTAAAATATAGGTACACGGCATATATTTAGGACACGATCGCAATGTGACAAAGTCACACTACAAAATATACACGTACAATGTACATATATCGATCGTATTATTGTATTGTTGTATATATATATTAATAGATATATATGTATATAAAAAAAATACTTAAAGTACAACAGTTTGCTGTGCGTACGCGTATATATATATATATATATAGTATAGTGTAGTGGCGGCGGCGGCGGCGTCGTTTAAGACCCGGCTAACACCGCTGTCGCCGCGCACGCGACGACGACGAAAAAAAGTAACATAAAAAACTCCTATTTTCAACGTACATTTATATATTATATATTAATTCTATAATTATTTTAACATACTATATGGTAACGCGGCGAAAACGATCGTAAGTCGCTCGACGTACCTATATATATATATATATACTGGCCGCAGTGAGCGTCCAATATATTCACAATAGTACAGCTTACTACGTTTACAAATATACATATAATTCACAATATTTACATATATTATACTTTTATTTGTATAAAATATATAAATATATAATATATTATATGCATACATAAATGTTTACGAGGGAAAAAACGCAACTACTTGCACAACAATTTTTGCATCACATCGCATTACTATTTTGTATAAATTAATAATTTTTATATATATATATATATATATATATATAGATAAACGTAAAAAGTCGTTTTGTAATTTTTTAAACGCGTACACACTAACATAAAATATATACTGTACACACACACGTATATAATAATAATAATAATAATAATAATAATAATAATAATAAATCTAAAAACGAAACATGACGGTATCAAACACATATGAGTATAATATATATAATAGTTTATAGGCAGAAGGTACTCGAGAGATTACTAGAAAAAAACAAAATAAAAATTACACATTCGTTGCGTACCGCAGTCACGCATGCGCGCGCGACAGACGCTTGGAAATTATTGAAGAAAAATTAAGCGCGGCTGCATTAATTACTATTGCTGCTGCCGCTGTTGTTGCCCACGATCGACCACACCGTTTTCAAACAAGTGGCGGATATTGGTGCTGGTGGTGCTGCTGGAGCTGCTGATGGTGATGGTGATGTCACAACGGCGACGACGATCCGGCGGCGGCGGCAGCGGCGGATACTGACGATCCGGACGATTGCGGTCCGCCGGAAGCTGCTGCTGCTGCGGCAGCTGCTGCAGCGGCCGCGGCCGCGTGATATAGTGACGCCTGCTGGTGGTGTGGATGTGGGTGTCCGTGGTGATGTGGATGATGTGGGTGTGCGTGTGGGTGATAGTAATCGTTATACCCAGCCGTAGTACCGTATTGCGAAGCCGCTGCCATTTCGTACATTTTCTCGGCGGCGGAGGCGGCGGTCGCGGACGATGCAGTGGCCGCGGCCACGGATGCAGCTGACGATGGTTTGTCGGACGCTGATGCGGCTGCAGCGACCGATGCCGTTGGCGGTGGCGGCAACAGTCGCGTAATCGAAAACGGATGATTGGATGCGGCGAATTCGGCCGCGGCTGCGGCTGCGGCGGCAGCTGCTGCTGAAGACTTGAGGTGTTGCTGCAGTTGAAGTTGCTGATGGTGGCTATGATGCTGCTGCTGTTGCTGCTGGTGTTGTTGTTGCTGCTGGTGGTTGTGGTGCGCAGCGGCCGCTGCTGCGGCGTAAATGTCCACCGGACTGTGCTGCTGCTGATGGTGTTGCTGCTGCTGGTGGTGGTGCTGTTGCTGTTGGTGTTGTTGTTGCTGGTGTTGGTGATGTTGCAGCAACGACCCAACCAACATTGACGATGACGAGTCATCGTCGCCACCACCGTGTTGTTGTAGGTGATGGTGCATGTGGTGCACGTGATCGTGGTCACTGTCGTGGTGATTACCGTTGTTGTGGCTGTTTTGGTGCTCGTGCGTGTGGTGGTGGTGTAGCAGTAAATGGTGTTTGCTGTGCTGCTGCTGCTGTTGGTGTTGTTGGTGTTGATGGTGCATGCCACTACCGAAGCCTAAATCTGCCGCGGCGGCCGAAGACATGAGCCCGCCACCACCGGCACCTAGTTTTTGATTATGGTGGTGTTGCAGTTGCAGCAGATGGTGGTGGTGGTCCGCAGCAGCGGCGAGTACCGACGAGGACGACGCCGATGACGGTGGTACCGACGATGACGGTTTTTTGTCTAATACCATGTCTAAATGGTGCTGCTGATGGTGGTGGCCACCACTAAGTTGATGTTGACCAGTAAGCTGGTGTTGACTGCCACCGCCGCCGCTATGCAGCATGGGCGACGAACTCTTTGAGTGATTATGACCTCCGTGGTGCTGATGATGGTGACCGCCACCGCCGTCACCGTGTTGTCGGATCGACGAAGCGTCTTTTTTGTCGTCTTTGAAACGCTTTTGTCGTCGTAGGTAGCAACCGTTCTCGAACATGTTTCCTGAGTCTGGGTGTAACGTCCAAAACGAGCCCTTACCTGGTTTGTCGGGTGTCCGTGGCACTTTAACAAAACAGTCGTTGAATGACAGCGAGTGCCTGATGGAGTTCTGCCACCGCTGTTGGTTTTGCCGGTAGAACGGAAACAAATCCATGATGAACTGATAGATTTCGGAGAGTGTGAGCATTTTCACCGGCGAATTTTGTATGGCCATCGTAATGAGCGAAATGTACGAGTATGGCGGTTTAGCGTGAGTGTAGTTCCGACGGTACGTCTTGTCGGCACGGACACGTTGTAACGCCGCGGCGTTCGCGGCACCGGTCGGGTCTCCGCCGGCACCAGCGGCTGCGGCCGCGGCAGCGACGGCGGCGGCCGACGCGTTCAAACCGTACATAGCCGCGGCCGCGGTCGCGGCGGAATTCATGCCGCCGTACAGTTGCTGTTGCATGTTAGCCGCGGCCGAGGCACTGCTGCCGAACACGAGCTGCTGTTGCTGTTGCTGTTGCTGTTGCTGCTGCTGTTGCTGCTGTTGCTGTTGCTGTTGGTGGTGCGACTGCGGAGGCGGCGAGCACAGCGACGGCGTCGACGACGGTCCGCCGCCGCCCCCACCGGCGCCGGTGGTCGACGAGTTGCCGCCGTACATGGCCGCCGCGTTGACAGCAGCTGCGGCAGCGGCTGCGGCCGCGGCCGCGGCGGTCGCCGTATCGGAGTACAAAAGTTTTTGCGACGATAGCATTGTCATAGTTAGCGTTTGTACTTTTACCTGTGTTTATCGGTATAATAATTATGTATTGTATACCTATGATGTGACGACGATTGCGGGCGGTCGCAGACGGCGTTGCTTCACGTGTGTACACTATGTATAATACGACGCTGTCACACTTGCGCTGCGAACATCTACCTGTACGTGATATCAGAGGCGACGGCGGAGCGGCGATCGCGACCGCGGGGACGACGGCGACAACGGCGGCGTTAGCGAATGCGGCGGTGACGGTAACGGCGGACAATCGTACATAATATTTGTGCACAGCGACTGTACGGCATGTATATACAGGTATACAGATATTTCGTAACACTTGCGCCGCGCTGCTGCAGTTTTCCGGCGGCAGCCGCTTTGCCGGCACTTGGGTCTGGTGCGCGTACCCGCAAACGGCGCGGAGTATATTGCTATAATATTATACTCTCGACGCGCGCGGTTCGCAAACACAGCGACGACGTATCGGCGCGGCGGTGGTGAATTCGCGTGCGTCTTCCACTCGCGGACACTGTAACACGACCGACGGACCGCTATATTATATTAGATACGGTTCGCGGCTACAATAATAATATAATATTATATACCTATTACGCGATGTACCGTACAAAATAATAACACGATATTATTATTATGACGCGTTTGTGTGCCTTTGCGTGCGTGTGAGTGCGTTGTTTGCTCGCAGGTATATAATATGATATTATTACGTGTACGCGCATATATCGTTCGTTCGGGCAAGGCTGATCGCGGCAAACTGCTGCCGTCGTTAAACCGACCGAGCGAGAGTGTGGTGCCCCGCCGGCCCCGGTCACGGTCCCGGTCGACGGACACACACACACACACGCACACACTAACGCACACACCCACAAAACACGTATACTCGTACACGTCAGTGGTGCGGCGCGGAAGGAGGAGGGGCCGGCCGCCGAACAAATGTATATGCGCGTCGGGCGCGTGCGTGCGTGCGTGGTATCGCTGTCGTGCGCGCGCGCGCGGCGTTTCTCGGTGCGTCGGTGTCGTTTGCCCGAGGCGCGGTGCGGTGGACGGCGAGGTGCGCTCGCGCATTGGACGACGTCCTACCGCGACGCCGTGCGCGCGCTCCGCCCGCGATACCGCGCCGCGCCCCCCCAGCCGACGGTCTCCTAGACTACGACCAATCGGCCGTCGGCCCACCGTCGCCGCCGAACGTCACCCCGACCCCACCCGGCGGCGCGTCGACGAGTTTTCCGCCGCCGTCGCAGTGACGGTTTTTTTTTCGTCGGCCGTTTTTTTCCCACATCAGTCACGTCGCCGCCGGCACACGCACACACGGTCGGTTGTCTTGCCGCCGCCACCAGCGCACCGGCAGATGTTTGGCCCGCTTGCACTTCGAACTGCACCCGCACCGCGCCCCACACCACGCCACTTATAGTGGACTTGGGCGCGCATAGTAGTGATGGTGTTTCAGTGATAGACGAGCTTTGCCTAAACACCGCCGCCGCCGCCGCCGCCGCCGCCGCTGCCGCCGCCGCCCGAAGTCGCGGATCGCACCTGAAGAGAATAGAGAGCGCTCGTTTTACTATAATATTAATCAATATTTATTATTATGTTTTTTATCATACATTCACTATGACATAGTATGTAACATTAATGTAATATTATTACGATAATTTAATATACGCACGTAGTATGTACGTAAATAATATAATAGGCATAGGTAATATCATGTGCGTTTAACGGTCCCATAGAATTACCCGCTTGGCCATTTGATTGTGGCGCCGGAGTAGTAACAATATCCGTTAAACCCGCACTGGGCGCGTTTACCATAATATTATTATATTGTAACATGTAACGCGCTTATATATTATTGTTACTTTTTCGAAAGTTAGAATTTTACATAAAAGTAGATGGTTAAGTATAATATCTACCGTATTACAATATTATTGCAGTGTAGGTACCAATATATAGCTAAATGTCCTACATAGAATTACGGGTTGTATCGTAAATTTAGGCTAGAAAATATACAAACTATATTGCCCGCTACTCGAATGTATTTCGGGTATGTTTTACGTTCGACAGACAAACTATATCTGACACCCCCTCTTCACGTATATTAATTCATGGAATAAAAATAAATCTACAATTTTATACTATATATAGTCTATAACTGAGGTGTATCGTTTATAACATAGGTAGTGTGCAGCAATATTCACTGGGTACCTATATATATATATATATAGAGAGGAATAATCTCTATACACGCATATTAAGATGATCTAATAGAGTATTACATAATTCGATGGCTAGGTAATGGTGACCAGTTACATATTATAATAGATACTCATGTGGATCATGGTAGGTTACAGTTAATCTTTATGGATATATTCAATGTACCTCAATTTACACCCATACTAATATGCAGGTTTAAAAGATGTATTATCGACTATATTGTATACCTATATATTATATTATAGTATGTATATTACCCATATATTACTCACCAACTAAAATTGTTAAACAGTTATACTTTTTATTAATTTTATTATTTTGAATTATGTTACCTAAAAAAACGTTCATAAATAATATATGATTATTTACCTAGTGTTACCTATCTACATTTTCGACAAAAAAATGCAATTATATACCACGGTACAGTAGAATTCCGATTATCCGGACTAATTAATGTCGAGGGTGGTCCGGATAAGCAAATATCCGGATGATTGATATATGACATATCAAAAATTAAATAATTATATAGTTACAAGTTGAGCATTAACGAATTAAAAAGTTATAGTTAATTTACTTTTAACTAAGTTACTTAACGAGTTACTTTTATTTTGATAAGTAACTTCTAACTTTACTTGTTTCTTTTTTTCAAGTTACTTCTAAATTAACGAGAAAACCCAGAATGATTTTAACATATTGACTATTAAGCAATAAATTCGTTGTGTCGTCAACAATTATATTATTTGTTCATAACATTTTGTTCGTATTGTTTTCTGTAACCGTTTTGTAATTAATTTTACACGAAAAAAAGAAAATCAACTTAATTTTAAAGATAAGTTACAATTTTTTTCAAATTAACTTTTAACGAGTTAAATAAATAAAAAATGTAATTTTTAACTTTAAACTTAACTTACATTTTTCTGTATTGACTTAACGAGTTAAAATAATTAGTTAACTTGCCCAGCCTTGTATAATTGTATGAATATATTGTATGTATGTACTTGTTATTAATATGTATGTACTATAATTTGAAATTTATAACAATAAATAAATAATTTTATTATAATATTTAACTGAAAAAGAATAAGCTATAATTTAAAAGAAATTTTGAAGCCGTTAAATCTTTTTTCTCGTCCGGTTAATTGGACGTTCGGTTGATAGGCGTTCGGATAATCGGAGTTCTACTGTGTATATATAATGTCCATTTATCATTTTTTTTTTTTTAAATGTGTTTTTGGAGGTACCGATTAGAAAAAAATTTACTTTTTACATAATGGAAGTTAAATAAAAAAATTAAAAGATAAATTTTTAAAAAATTGATAAAAACGACTATATATACCTATAACGAATTTTGGCATTAGCAAGCATTATTTTTTCTGACTATCAATAACTGAAACTGAACATATAATAATTAAAATTAAAATATAATCAATATTTTTATAATAATTATCATATTATAATATACGTATAGGTAAAGAATATTTTTATTTAAAACAAAAATAAATAGATTTTGTCTCATTTTCAGATAAAGTGCAATGAAATATATTTTGAAAACAATTTTAAAAATGAGTTCGGGTCTTAACTTCATTGTTTATCCATTTGTGTGCCTTGCGTGTGTATGCTGCATGGTGCACTCATATTTAACTTATTTTCTGAAATCGGTCTTATATAGCTATACATTTACATAGATATTATATAGGTACATTATATTTAGAGGTTATTGATAATAATATAGATAACTGCAAGGACTTAGTTTTAGTTTTAATTATTATTATTATAGGTATTATTCAAGTTTTTTTTCTATTTCACCTTTTTTTCAAAAAATGCTGACAAAAATAATCTGTTATGTTATATAAGTTATAACAATAATGCAATTATTTTTTCATGGCAGATCATTATTAAATTTTGTAGTAGATATGCTAGCTGGCTGTATTAGTGTATTATATATAATAATACAGAGTATCGTATCGTGTTATTGGTGATCATGGAGAATGAGTGCTTTTATAAAATATATAAAGTACTTGTGTACAGAGCCGTATTTAGTTAGAAAAAAACGACTATTAAATTTTTTTAAATTTTCTTTCTGGATTGTTATACTCAGAAAACGTTTTAATTATAGTATTACGCAATGTAGTTTTATAAATAAATGTTTTATGACAATGTCAATGATAATAATATTATATTATAATTTATGGCAATAATTTACAAAATATAAAAATAAGTATAACATATTCTGTATAGGAAATATAATTAAATATCCGCAGTTATGAGAGTGGATTAAGACAATGAAAATTTACAAATAAAATGAAATGCTTCCTGTTGCTATATTCCCTAAATATGGCCATATTACTATATTAGTGAATATAATCAATGATATTACCCATCATATATTAACTTTTACAGTTTATTGTGTATGACGCATATACTCTATCATGTTAAAATATTATTATCGTGTCAGTTATAGTAGTTATATTATTGTATTTTGCGATAATCTATATAAAAACTATACATACCAACTATACCTATGCATATGCACATTGCATAGGCATCTACATGCAACGTGCCCACAGAATTTATAAATATATATTATATAATATGTAGGTACATATATACTCACATTTTAACATTTATATTAACCGTAACTCTTATATTAAATTTATAAATTTTATGTAACATCATTATAATATATTTACTTATTATTGTTATGCAGTAGCCTGCATTGTTGTATAATAAAGTGTGCAATTCTTTATTTTGTCCAAAAATTGCTACTTTTTATTCTGACTAAAAATGAGAGGTATAATAGCTTCCTTTTTTCGTCTAAAAGTATTGCATTATTTTTGTCCATGATTTTTTGATTCAGAATTTTGTATAGCATTGTGTAAAAATGAGTTTAGTTTAAATCTGCTTAACCAAAGCTTTTAGCACGTTATATTTTAATATAATTTTTTTTGGTTTTGCAGTATGGAGAATGTAGATCTTTTGAAAGAGTTTTCATTTATATATAATAATGTTGTGTTGCTATTATAATTTATTGATGATTAATATTCGATTTATCATATCCATTGTAATTATGTTCATCAATTGGTAATAAATAAGTAAATTTGTATATTGTATATATGTTTATAATTTTGCATTTATATTCTTATATATTGTTATATACACATATTTCCAATGGGTATAGATGAGTTGTTTTTTGTTTTGTTAGTCGAACCAAAATAATTGTACTTAAAATTACTAAAAGGAATTGTATAACTATAAATCTTCCACCCTTTTCACTTCTATAAATTTAATTTAATAAAAAAATGTAGTCATCACCCTCTTTAATAAAGTTAGCACAATTTATCATAGTGAAAAAATGTAAATAAAATAAAAGGTTAACATAATATATATAAGTACTGGCTACAACTCGTTTGCGCAAATTTACCTTTTTTACAAACCGTTTACGTACAAAAACACAACTCATTTGCGCACAATTTGCGAATAATAGAAACCTTTTTTCAAAGAAATTTACCCTCGTATAGAGTGTACATAACCTGTGTACGTACCTCCAAAATTTTTGAATTAATCATTAGAAGGGCTGTGCATTTAATGCACTAAAAAGATATTAAATGTATGCATGCATTTTTGCGCTAATACAGGCAAAATATACACTGAAAAAAAAAACATTCAAATGCATTAAATTCACAGCACTGGTCAATAGTGATGGTGGAAAATTATTATACTCTTACAACATTTTCTTTCACCCTTTATAAGGCTTAGAACTTTCTGTCTAATCATATTCTGGTATCATAGACTGGTGGGTTTAAATATGCCGTTTGAGTTATTTAATTTATAGCATAGCTTTCTAATAGATAATAAGCCATCATTATTTACAATACAATTATATATATGTATAATACTATTTGGCATGCGAAGGGGAACTACTTATTACTAAATTAATATGTATAATTGTTTATTTTTATGTATAATAATTAAATGAAATTGTCTGTTTAAACTGTTTAAAAATCATACTTAATAAGACACCGTTCTAAGTTGTATCTA
Source organism: Rhopalosiphum maidis (assembly GCF_003676215.2). Taxonomy (NCBI): domain Eukaryota; kingdom Metazoa; phylum Arthropoda; class Insecta; order Hemiptera; family Aphididae; genus Rhopalosiphum; species Rhopalosiphum maidis. The sequence goes on along the minus strand of NC_040879.1, from coordinate 35,330,710 downwards.
TTCAAAGTTCACAGATAATCTTGTCACAATCGTCCATACTCACATCATTATAAGATAACATATAATAGTATGCAACATAATAATTTTGAGACAGCGCGTCCCAAAATGTCATACGTAAAATCGTGAGTAAAAATAATACAGTTTTTTTAATGTGAAAAGAGGAAATAACTTTATTATTATAATTGGTCGAAAAGTAGAATAGGTATATCATTTTTGGGCGAAAGAGTATTGCCTGTCCTATATAAATACTATAACCGCAATTATCAATTTAAATGGTGCTATATTATAATTAGTCTATTATAACACCTATACAGTATCGTTTAAATTAATTGTTTATAATGACTTTAATTTTTAGTATATGTTTATATTGCATATAGATACACTATAATACACTATACTTTACAAAACCACTATTCTACATAATCACATCTATGTGGAGGAGAAAAGAGATGTTTGCAAATGTTACTCCAATATTACCACATTACCCTAGGGTGCCAATATAATATGACTTAACATGGATCTGAATAATATATACGCCTAATCCGTACATAGTTATTGTATAATGGTCATGTTGTGCTTTTTGGTATTTTATCCACTGTATATTTCTTCAACGACTAAATCAGCCGTGAGAGGTGATTATAGTCAAGTGAATTGTAATATACCTATACCGGCTATACCAACCTGTAGTTCGAGCAGTATTATTGAAAGATATATAGATATAAGTTTGCGATATATTTACTAAATTATTGTAGTACCAATTAATTACTTTATATTTAGTCGTTATATTCGTGTAAAATTATAGACTATTATGGTTGACATTTGTAATTTGTATAGATGATACACGCTTGTAGATATATATTCAGTTTGTTTGTTTTACTAGTTATTTTTTAATTTAATTAATTTTAATAAAATGTTATAACAATAGTAGCTAGCGATCCCATAACTACACTACATGAGTGAATAGTTAATTATTATTATATATACATATGTATAGCCGCATAGTTTTCTATTAGGTACACTATCGTAGCCTGTAAGTATTGACTATTGTAGTAAACTTGTAAGACTGAGTAGTAAAATACAATTTAAATAAGTTTCGTTGTTATTTCTATTAAATGTTTTTTTTACTTTTTAGTATCTATATCAGATATCTTCAATCAGGTCATCACAAATTTGAATTGGAGGTGCTGTAAAATTATTTCAAAAATAAAACAATCATACATATTTTTCACTATTTAAAAATATAATTTTACGAAAGATATGAACGTGTGAGCTTAATCCATTAATTAATTTTTTTACAATATATAATGTATATTATTATAATAATATATTTGCACAATATGTTTGGTTGTAACTAGTTAAAAAAAACCAAAGATATAAAATATAAATACAAATACAGGATATACTACTTTAGAGTATCACTGGATTTTTGTAAAATATCTTAAGGTCAAAACTCAAATGATGTTGAGAAACTCTGATCTATAATAATATGTATAATATTCGAGCACACGTATAATTAAATAGACAACATTTATAATTTATTCCTGAACTAACTAGCCACTAAGTTATATATTTCTACATATATCTATTGAAAACATAAGTTACAGCTAAGCGCTAGACTAGTCTAATAAAGATTTTAATCCTATTTTATTGTTTTATACAGGTTATATTTTATTGATTGAATATCATGATGCGACGGCCCACGGTGACCCAATAATGACTGCATATCAGTGTAGTACTTATATATAACTATAAAATTATGGTAAACTATTTATTTTAACTGGTACATATTATACACAGACTATTTTAGTTAATGCTAAGTGCCTTGGTTAGTGGTGACTGAATATAAAACGATATGTTATATTATTATATAATATATAAGTTTTGGACCTCCAGTATTTGTATGCTTTTATTGGATAGTTCAATTTAATTTAGGGTTAAATAAAAATCCTATTTGGATTATAAAAAATCTAAATTAAATTAAATACATTTGCATATTTTAAGGTTTTTGCTTACTACGCGCATCATTTGTAGTTACTATGACCAGTATAAACTAATCTAAACTGGAAAAAAAAATAATATACTAATTGAATCCTGGTATAAACGGAAAAAGTACTGCGGTAAATGTACCTGGAATAGAGTAGGCCACATTGAATGTGTAAAATTTGAATTCAATGTTAAATCATTGCATGTATTACTATATTACTAAGTGTCTAATAAGTATACTATATATTTTCATAATATGGTTTTTTATATTGCTAGTAAAGTAATTTATTTTACTAAAAAAGTTTTTTTCGATAATATTGCATGTATTTAATTTTTATTTATTGCTTATAAGTTTTCCTGATAGAATCTATTATACTTAGACTTATAAATTTACAATTTTTAAAGTAAAATATATCGGTTAGCATGCAATGGTTGCGCATTAATCTAAATTTAGATTATTAGATTTTTAAAATGTAATTTACAAATGCATTAATAATTAATAAGGTATAAAAAGCTTTTATTATATAAATTTATAATATTTAATTATTATATTAGTATATTATATTGATATAATTTATTATTATTATTACATTTTGAGTGAATACTCCGTTACCGTAAAATAGTGGAATATGTTCATGATGGTAATATGATTGCATATAGATATTATGTAATAGTTTAAAATTAATGTTATTCTGTATATAAATACAATAAATAATATTGATATATGTAAAAGTTTGAAGTGCTCACGAATAATTCATTTTCCTATATTATAACTTTATAAAATTGAAAATTTAAGAATTATTACTTCTCCAAAAAGTTATGACTGAGAAAAAACAAAAAACCTGCTATTAAGTATTTATTGTAAAAATAATTTATTCATAATTTCGCTCAGAATCTAAAACATTTTAAAACATACCTACTTGTAGAGTTAATTGTTAACTGTTAAACAGTTATTCTAAGTTTGTACAGATGAAATAAAGGACGATGTTTTTTTTTAAAGTTATACCTACGGGACTTAATTAGTATTAATATTAAAACATGGATTTAATTTGTTTTTATATTTTTGATTTGACTGGACTCAATCAGTATGTGCTAAAACAAATTGGACTTCAGTCGTTCTAAAATATTTTATCGAGATTTGATTTGTATGCATTCCTACTGACAATAACGTTTGAGTTCAATTTGACTCTATTTATCTATAAAAGTTATATATTTATATATTATTTATAGTGGTTATATCTATAATATTGTATAACTATAGCATTCCAATTAAACGCCAAATGTTCTAAAAATAATTTTTTTTATAATATAATATATTAGATACATAATTAGCATATAAATTAGTGTAATAGATATTAAGTTCTAATTGTGACGTGAACAATTACATTTTTTATCACCATAATAGTTGTCAGCTGTTAATTTCATGACTGCGTATACGTCGACTAATAGTTATTACTAAGAAAAATAATAAACTACTACAGTTAATCGCTATTTTTTTGCCACGTACCTATTATATCATAAAACAATATAATACATCATCATTGTCCCGTAAACTTAATAATTGCGCACATACTGCAGCCACATTAATGCGTAAATATAATAATAAAGTAAGTATCTATACTACTTAATGGCTAAATATCTATTTTTTCATTTTTAAAAAATAATATTAATAACACAGTATCTTCACGTAAGACTGCTTGTTACTGTTATTAATTATTATAATATATGTGTTAATAATTAATTTTAATTCTATAATAAATAAAAGGATTAAGATATATAATATAATAAATTAAAATAAACGTACATTTTTCGTTGATTGCACAAAACGGAAAACTAGTATTGGCCAGACAGATTGTCATTGAAGCTCAAAAATACTTACATAATATCACGCATATTAACGATTCGTCAAAACAATTATGTAATATTATAATAAGTCGGTCGAAGTTGTATCCTTAAGTCATTTGATATTCACTGAATTTTTGTAATTATAATAATTTAGGTACTTGGACAGTGGTCGTTTGGGCGAAGATAATAATTTTGACCAAAAAAATAATAGTCCATTTGGCCGAGTGAATTTTTGCCTATGCTCTGTAAAAACCTGGTGATAAATACGGATGATATCGTTGCTAATAACGGTTATTCATCATTATCACTATTAGGTATATTAAAAAAAAATTATGATTCAGACGCATGATTTTGTTTAATTAATTGTTGAGTGTACGTATATTATAAGCATTCTCATACTTATTTGCCCGGTATTTTTAGTTGAATGAACCCTTGTCCAAACAAACTATATTTTGGATCGATTCGTCTAAACGGTCTACGCCCATATATTTATATAGGCATATCTACTAGATATAGGTATACATTATACAAAAACGGCACATAATTTGCAGTGTATTTACGTTAGGCTGCATATATACTCTAATAATAATTAAAGTATAAATTAAATAACTAAAATCACGCATCCATCAAAACACATAAATACTACACATTTTGTACATCGCATTACGTAAAGGAAGGTTTTTTTATGATTTACGTCACGTATTTTTACTACTACCGTTTGTGATTATAATTTATTATTTATTATATATATATATATATATATTATAATTAAGAGATAAATTATAATTTCATAAATAAAAATTAAGTTACCTATGCGTAAATCTTATCTACCGTTTCAGCTTGAATATTTTAATTATGATATCTACAATATCTTAGAACAATTCTGATCTACAAACTCAGATTTCACTATCGTCGTTTTAGCAACTCGTCGAAATAAGTAAGTTTCAAACAATACCTAGCTATATTCCCGTATACCTAACCTAGATATTACGAATTAAATTTATTATTTATATTACTATATTAATTGGACTTTGCCTAGGTTGTTACCAGAACATGTTTTTAACTATTATCAGTTTTTAGAATGTATATTTTAACCATCTTTTTCCATAAGATCACAATAATTATGTACTAATAATGATAAAATCTACTTTCAAAACTTAAACTTTTGATCATATAATAACATCGCTTTATACAAAAATGTGTATAAAGTTTCATATTGTTTATGCTTAAGTAAGAAATATTCATTAAATTATCTTTGAAACAAAATAGGAGGAAGACATTTAATAAACAGTATAGCCCCATTTCATCTCACCAATTAAATAATATTATTGTATTAATTCAGTTGTTAAATAATATTAATAAAAATAAATTACCTATTTAGTACCTATTTATTTTTTAATGGTATTAATATTAATTTAAATTTTAAATTATATTATTTTGTTCAATATAATAATATATAAATAATAATATTTTTCATATAAACTAGATCTAGTTTATATAGTTACTCATTTTCAAATGACATAGAGTCTAAAATATAATAGAGCCCTCAATGTTGAAAATTGAAGCATTTTTATTAATCTAAAAGGTAATAACAGATATTATATATATATATATATAATATAACAAAATAAACTATTTTAAAACCAATACATTTATCACGCCAGTACTTCATTTAGAATCTAATAATAATAATAATAATAGTAATAATAAAATATTGCCTTTCTGAGTGTAGACTGCAGACGAGTGCTTAGTTAGATTGACCTCGTGCAATTTCATTAAACTGAATGGAAACTATTTGACTGGGAATAGTTCTAAGATGTTTTGTGATTTTAGATAAATTTCAATTTTAAAATATTCTTTAAGTCATTAAACATTGAATAGAGATAAGCAACATAATAAATAATCCTTCAACATAAAACAATAAACTACGATGACGTATACTTAATCGTGTAATTCAGAATAATCTAAATATAATAAAATATATACAGCCATTGTTTAGTGTCTTTGGCTAAATGTTTATGGTCTTCATACTTTTTCAACTTTTTTAATAACACATACTATTTTTGAAATGTTACATCAAATAATTTTTATATGTATTTATTTAATAGCGTAACAATCTCTTTTATAATTTTTAATTTTTAATTTTTTAAATGCACATTTTAGGTACCCATTACAACAAGAATAATTTATAATATTTTACGATATAAATACAATTCGATATTACAATAAATTATAGTAAAATATCCAATTACTTTATAAATGTCAACTATAAAAAAAGTTAAAACAGAAAAGCTGGTCAACATTATAATTATAATGTAATATAATTAATAATTACACATAGGTTAAAGAGTTTAGGTATAATTTGTATTTTTACTTTAATAATTACATTGGAATGACAAATGAAGCATTAAATGTATTAAGGTCCTATATTAAATCCAAGAACTTTGTATAGGTAGATATTTTGAAAGTTGTATAGGTAACCTTAATAAATGAGCTGAACATCTAGTCTCTATGGAGTATAAAAAATTGATAAAACTAATTTAGCAATCAAAGATAAAGCATTTATATTGATTAGATATCATATATACCAAGTTTTTTGTTGTATAATGTATAATACCTAAATACATTTAATTTGCTCATAATAGTTTGCCCTGCAATATTCTTTTAATTGAATACTGTAAATCATAGGTTGTAAATTTACCATTTTTATATAGCCAAATTTTTAATAAAATGTAAGATCGTATAGAAAATGATACCTACCGTCAAAAATAGCATCATATTAAAAATGTGTTGGTCTTATTCATTAATAATTATTTAGAATTTTAGGTGGAGAGCCATGAATCATCAGCATAATAGTAATTTCTACCTACTTATATAATATTGGTAGGCATGGTATAAATACATGTCACTTAGGCGTCTATCTATTGAACCTAACATGCGACTATACTAAACGAGTTCCAGCTGAAGAAGACCGTATTACCTATACGTTTATATTCTTATGTTACGGTAATATTAGTATATTACCATCAAGTATTAAATACAAATTCTCCTATAGTTATTATTTATAATTTATGAATTTATGATTGTTATTTTAAAATTATTATAACATATGAGAACGCGGTTTCATGTTATGTCAAGAAGCTTGAAAATTTAATACACCCTGTTCCTTATAACAATTTTTCTTACAAAATATGAATTGGAAAAAAAAATTATAACTGCTAGTAATATACTATGAAATAATATTAAAATTATTATTATATAATACGAGAATATTAAACAATAATTTTTCGAGACAAAAATTTGTTCAACCTACGATATTTTTAATAGGAAAATAAATAATTATAATAGTAGGTATTGATGTAATTAGTTATATGCGAGGCGCATAGCACCGACAACCTATTACACAAATTCGTTATTTAAAAAAAGTATAATATAATAGTTTTAACATATTTTTGAGCTTTTATTATTCTTAATGATAATTATTGTTACGAAATTATCATTATTAGCTACTTACAGGCTAATATCATTTAAATTAACTTTTTTTTTTGATAAATTTTACTTTTCTAAAAAGTTAGTTGCTTATAACAACTTTTGCAAATTGATATAGACTATATTACAACGGAATTAATAATAAAACATTTATTTATTTTGTAAAGTTGGTAAAACTAATATTAGTTACATGTATTACGTGTAGGCAATAAAATGGCATAATCCATTATTATCATAGAGTTGGGATAGGTACTCTTGTTCTAAATAAAATTATTTAAATATAGGCCAAAAAGCATGTATATGTCCTGCCATCTAGCGGACAATTTATTTTTAGGTTTGAGCTAATTTGGCTTTGAAATATAAAATTTTTTTTGACCGATTAAGCTGTTCTAACGATATATGTTTATTTATATTATAATTTATATTAAATGTCACCTTGTTACTAGAGGACGTATGTAGGTTGCATGCAAAGTTGTCTTCGTCTTTCAAGTACTTAAAATATAATAAATGATAATTTTTACTTAGCTTTTTTAAACAATACACATAAGTGAAATTCCTTAAGTGTTGGGAATATAATAATCAATATTTTCAAGACATTTTTAATAATAAATATTTACGTATTTTTGAAAAAATTAATTTATTATAATTTATTCAAAAATCTTTATCTGTAGAAATAGTAGATACGATAATATTTCATTAAATAATATTGTATAAAAGTTTCAAAATATTTTGAGCTGTTTATTGACATTTTGAATTTTTGAATTTAAAGTCAAACAATGAATACATTGATTTTCCAATAATTTGTGATTTTCTATTTTCGAAGTGAAAACTATTATTATTTATAGGCATTTTAAACTTTCAAATTTAGAGTATTTTTTTCTGTGTTGAATAAACTTTTTTAGGCTCGATCAAACAGATTGAAAATATAATACTATTCTACGTAAATTATAGAAATTTAAAAACATCAAAATTTTTTTTCATTTAAAAATTTAAAGATTTTTTTTTATTAGCGCTTGAAGTTCAAAATTTGAAGAAAAAAAACAGTAAAATTTGTAATTCATTCTATCATTATAAAATATAAATGTTAACAATTTTCAATTTTTATAATTAATACTTATAAAAGGTACTAGAAAAGAAAATTGAATACAATATTACATATAAATAATTTTTGTTTTTCCCTCATATCTAAAAAAAATTACCTCATTTTTTTATCATAGGCATTTTTAAGTTATTTAAACGAAAAATAACAAAATATTGTTTAATTTAAAAAAAAAAAGGCGAGGACTTGAACATATATTATAAAATATACTGGTTAGGTAAGCCAATATATATTTACTTGAAAATGATGATATACTTACAATGATAGTTTAAAATATTACAAAATAATTTTACCACCACCGTATGTATAAAAAATAAGTGTGTTTAAGATATTTATAAATTGTTGTGACTTTCTCATTTCCAATAAAATAATAATGCTCTAAAAAAGACCATTATGGTAATCGGTCCGTGGACAAAAAGTCCGAATTCAGTTTTTATAGTCGGACAAAAAGTCCATGTACATTTTTAGTGTCGAACAAATAGTCCGGAAATACAAAATATTTTATATAATTAATATTTATTTAAAAAATTTAAAAATGTTTATAGACATTACATTTATTTCTATTATCTTGTTTTCATTTATTATTATATAATTTATTACAACATATTAGAACAACAATATCAAAATTTATTTGTAACTAAATACATTTTAACAAACAATGAATTTTATTTTATTTATAAACACGCCAATCTAAATAAAACTAAAAAAAAAAAAAAATAGTATATCATAATTATAATAAAAAAATATAAATTAGTCATTATTATAATTTATAGGTACCTAACTATACTACTATAAAAAGATTTCCGTTTATATTTTTATTAGTTATACGCAAATATAATAATGTGTATAAAGCATTTTAAAATTTCAAAATAAATATTAATTAGGTATATAAAATATTTTGTATTTTTAGACTTTTTGTTCGACACTAAAAATGTGCTGGGACTTCTTGTCCGACTATAAAAAATGAATCCGGACTTTTTGTCTAACTTTTTTTAAAGTTGACTTGTTGTAGTTATATGGACCTTTTGTCTCCGGACTTTTCATCCGCGTTTCGACCATTATATATATTATATGGTGTATAAAAAAATATTTTGGTAAGATTACAATTTAAGGTAAACAGAAAAAAAAAATAACACAAGATATTATATTTCTTAAATTGTGAATAATACTAAAGCTATCTACATCTATCAACTATCAAGTACGTAAGAATGTTCGATAGTGTGACAGAATATTACAATCATTAGTTGTAATTTATGACTCATAACTCCGTGATAGCAACTATCCACACCTATTGTCCTCATGATTACAGCCTCTTTAAACTATCAGAATATCATTGTGCGGTCCAGTTCATAAGTGGTGAGATCCAAAATTATAAGCCTATTGTCTACCTATATCTTATGTAGATGTGTAGTAGTTGTGTATAATAGAATAATATACGTACTATAATACATAGAGTATTATGTTGTGCTGTTGTACCTACCGTATACAATTTGTATACTTATTTATTTATGATCTTACACAAAAAAAACTCTTTTAACAAAAATTATGTATACGTATAATAGAAATGTAGATATATAATAGGAATGAATAAATGTGTACAGAATAAGAATACATTTGTACACGGTTTTTATAACAATAAAATAAATGTTTATGTTATAAATGTTATAAATTATAATACTAAAAAGTCGAATTTGAATATTAAATTAGAAAACCATTTTTAGTTAATAAAATGAAACATTAAATTTGAACAAAGTATATTACTAAATATAAAATATAGGTATAAAATACAAAATATATTATTGTTTAAGTGAATACAAAACTCAGTAATTTTCATTCTCAATTTTATAGAGACTTATGACTTTCTATGATTGATTATAACATTGATATTTGATGAGTTACTTATGAATACTTATGATGTGTAAATACAAAGTATTTTATTACTTGCAGTTAGTTATAAAACATTTTAGAGTAGTAAAAATACTTAAATTTTCAACTTCAATATCTTTAATGATAGAAAAATGAATCTTATAGTTGATATTTTTGAGAAGGGCAAGAATAAAAAATTTCTGCACTTTTCTCAATAATAATTGGAAAAAAACAGGAATTTTGTTAGTATTTCTTAATTTAATATATTTATATATAATACATTGAAATACATCATGTATTCAAAACATTGTAATTTTCAGTAGTATAATAAATTTATAAGTAGGTATAACTACATAGTCTTGCTTCACTAAAAAAAAAAAGATTAGTTTATTAATCCTGTAGATTTGTTACGAATGATATTTAACTATATAAATACATTATGTCATCAACTTAAAATCTTTAAAATACTTTTATTAAAAAATATATTTAAGTACTTATTATCAAAATAAGTAGGTAGGTAGTAGGTATATGTAATATGTGGTAGATACTAGACTTGATGTGGGATGAGTGGATTTAATTATTTACTATTTAACGAACGCTTAAATTTATGTTTATTTTAAACATGATTCTTGAATAATAATTAGTTTTACTTTTTGTGTATACGCACAACGTCATTCTACATTGGTCGGAAGTGGGAGGTGTCCTAAATGTAGTCATTACGCTACCACGCTACCTCAACACAGTAAAAAAAAGCTAACCTAAAAACTAACTAAAAATTTAAGGCACTAACAAATACTTTAGTTAGATGCTTAGGATATTAATCAATAGTATTTATTACACAGTTTTTATTAACTTTGAAATTCATAGGAACGACTAGGTAATAGGTAATACCTCTTACGCAGTATTGGTTCACATGCAAGTTGTATGAAGTTAACAACTAACATAGGCGTGTCTATGGGGGGGGGGAATATTATTGTTCATCGTTTATTTATGACCAATTTTTTTTGTGTCCACGATTGTTTTAGTATACTGCTTATTATGACTATTGTTTAAGTGAATACAAATCTCAATAATTTTACCTTTTAATTTTATAGAGACTTATGACTTTCTATGATTGATTATAAGATTGATATTTGATGAAGTTACTTATGAATACTTATGATGTGTAAGACACTTTTTTTTTGGATGTAATCATAAGAGTATATATAATATATATATATCATAAATATAATTGTATTTGAATCTATAATCTATATTGTATTTATTATACAAAAATAGTTTTATCTTTTATCAAATAATTATAATGGAAACCAATTTTATTATGCAATCATTGGTTATATAGTGAACAAATGATAATAATTTATAATATTTGTTTAATTTTTATTCAGTTTTTTTAATTAGAGTAATAAATTCTCAGCTCGTAAAAAATATAAATGGGTTGGCGAGCGAAGTGAGTAGGGTACAGAGTCCATTAGTAAAAAATAAATAATATTCTTTATTAAATATCTTTGTTAAAATCTTCCAGTAATTTTTAACTCATCTGATTTGTTTGAAAATTTGTTAAAAAAAAAATTATTGCCCATTTGCTTTTGAATATAGGTATTGCCAGTTATGCTAAATTATCTTTTAGCGGAAGTATTAGATGACAGGTAAGTCAGTATGACAGTATATTAAGTTAAGTTACATAAATACATTTTTTTCGACTGTTAGATCTTCGATCAAGGTAGACTGAATATCTCTCCAAAATACTGATAAAATTCATTATACATGTATGACATTGCATTGTATTGTAAATAATAGAATTTAAATTAAATGAATTACTATAATAAAAATATGAGTTGTTATATTATATAGCAGTAGTATACATATAATATTAACAATGAATAATTAGTATAATTATTTCAGTGTCTTCTGTAGTTTCTAAAAATCCATTAGCAATAATTTATGTTTTTGATTATTTGTTACATCTTACATGTGAATAATTTGTGTTATAATTTATGAATATTAGCTAACTTTTAATTTTATTTGTGTACATATTTATTTGTCACACTGACAATTTAACAGTTTACCAAAATACTGTCATATTGATTTTTCTTAAAACAAGATATTACCTTAAAGTTTTTGGAATACAATTCAATAGGTACCCGTATAATTAAAATACTTATCTTATGAATATTAAAAATAAAATGTATATGACATCTGATATAAATTATAAATATTTTTATGAAATAAAATAATTATTACAAATTGTTTATTAATAATATTTATTCATACAGATATACTTTTTACATCTATAAAAAATACTATTATTTAATATTTACTAATACCTACTATAAAATATTCCTATATATTATACGATTATTATAACACTTATTACATGCTTACTAAATGTTGTTTTGTTTGTAAAGTAAAGCTGTAGATAAATTATAATTGTTTTTTAATTTGTACAATATTAAGTTTATTTCATAGTAGAAAAGCAAGTCTGCAATATTTTTTTTTATAATTGTAAAACTATTTTATATAAATAATTATAAAGAGATAAAAATTAAGAAATTAATTATTATCTGAAATTTGTAACTTCATAGACATGTTTGATATTGTTTAATACAATTTAGGTATTTACTAATTACTATACAAAAATGTAATTATTTAAATTAATATCTACTATTAACTTATATTTTATCATACCTGAATAATATGCATTATACATGTTCATAAATATAAGTATTGATAAGAGGTATTTAAAAATTGTTCAATTAAGATTTTTAACTTAATTTTTAGTTATACGATTGAAAACGCTCAATTTATATTTTTTTCTCCGTTATTGCCTTATTTAATAATTTATTTCGAATAATTGATTACTATACACTCTGTATTTATTCAAATAAATATCGAGTTTCGAAAAATCAAAATAATATAGAAAGTCTAATGACCCAGAAAAGCGACTCCAGTTATTTTCTGGTCTACTATTTTGAAGTCATGAAGAAGTCGAAGTCTTCGACTTGAAGATCTGTTTGTAGTGGTGACACTACAAAATATCCTCGCAAAAATATTCCATGACAAAATATCCCACGTAAATATTAATTCAAAATGTAAACCTTTTTATAAAAGTCATATAGATATTATTACAATATAATTATTATTAACATAAATTATAGAATACAAAAAATTAATTAAAAAATGTTATGTGCTTGATTTTAAGCATTTATTGTTATTCGTTTCATCATATCCACAACAACATATTTTCGTCTTTTCTTTTGATGGTATAAAATGACTCACTATTCCATTATCAAAATAACGAATGATACACATTCATTAAAAATAAAGTTTGATTATTACTTATAAGTTATAATCGTAACTTTAATAATAGAGGTTAACATTTAAAATTATTATTTATGTGGGATATTTTGGTTTAGGAATATTTTTACCGAATATTTTGTCATGGAACCATTTTTAATAAGTACGAATTAATAAGGTCATAACTCGTAAGGTAAAAAAAAACTAACTAAATAGGTACCGAAAAAATAAAAGTCATAACAGTAAATATTTATAGTATGTATATAACATGAGATACGGAATTCAGTAAATTTATTAAAATATTTAAAATATGTTTGGATAATGCTTTTTAGGAATTGGTGTATAGGTTATTTACTACTATTATTATTTATTGACTCATTATTTATAGTCATAATTTAAAAAAATATATAATTATAATAATTTATGACTACAACATTAAGCATTTGTATCACATATTGTGTATAATGTATAATAAATAATATTTATTATTTATTATAATTTTTTTTTTAACGATATATACTTATTTTTATTATAAATTATATTTCAATATTTAGTAAAATAAATTCAACGCCTTGACTCGTTCAATAAGATAATTAAATGGGCATATACCAATTTCGCCAAATACAAAATTTTCGTTTAGTATACCAATTTATTGCGCTCTTTATATTTTAGGATAACTAGGATAAGTATGCAATTGCGCTTGTATAACACATACTAAGATGCTTACTGGTTAATGTGACTCGGTATAATATTCCTATTTTATATCAATATTAGGAATTTTATGAAACAAATAATAATGTAATGTAACTGGTATTTAATTTTGAATAAATGACGACCAAAAATAACTTGTAAAATGCGAAAAATATTATTTATTTATTTATATTATATTATTTATTATGTATTAATATTCACAAAAAAGTTAGTGTTTTCATTTATTATATAATAATTTTAATTAACTAACATATTTTTTTTTAGGTATATTGTAAAATTTTTTGAGCAATTGATCTATCGATCCTAAAACGTATAGAGTACAATTGGTAAACAAAAAAGTAATGTTAGGCGTAATTGGTAAACTGCCAATTAAATAATATGGAAACGGTGCACGTAAATTTTGTTTTTCATCGCATAGTATTTTTGGTAAATCGCGAGTACTTCATGTTTTTAATCAAGGCTAGGTTAAAAAATGGTAAAGTGTTCTCAATTGCTCGATAGCTTTGTGTTTGATACTGTAGTGTTTGGGAGTACCGCGTACCTATATCTACGTTTGGATACCGTATTTGCATATTTGATAAGTAGATAAATAGGTATGTATATTATATATTAAACTATTTAATCACTATGTAAAATAATAAAAATGTACACTATTATTCTCATAACCTGAATGATGGTATAATTTATTAGCTATTATTTGTTACATCAGTGAAATTTGGTGGTTTTGTATGATTTCGTGCGTTAAAAGCTGAAAATAATAATAATTACCATTATTAATAAATTAAATAATCTTAATTGAATTAAATTAAAATACTTTATGTAAGATTATTAAATAAATTACCATTATTTCATGAAGACAAGGTACAATTCCTTTCAATATTATTAGAAAATATGAATGTTGACTATTCATTTGTAGGCTTGATTTTCACAAATGTAAAAAAAAAAAATATTAATATTAATATTAGTTAAATATATTATGTATTACTAAAATTTATAAATAAATACTTATCAAATTTATTATAGGAATTTACTTACAGGAAAATAATTTTGCCCATAAAAACAAAATTTTACAAAACCTAAAAAAATGTATTTTAATTAGAACATTATTATAAAACATTATTACTTAAGTTATTTCTCTACATAATAAACATTAAAAATAATTCAATGAAAATATAAACACATAGATTAATGATTAATATTTGATAGTTCTATTTGCCTTACTAGTTACTACATTTTTCTATTTATATGAATCTTTGTTCTTGAAATATGGTGCAGGTGTCCGATTGGTTAGGTATGCGTTGACGCGATTCTAAATCAACCATCACTTGAATTGTATTTTTGTTATGTTATATTTATTACATTAATAATTAGAATAAAAACAGTGGCGTACTAACGGGGAAGGAGGAATACCCCTCCCCCCCGGCTAAATGAAATTTTTAGGAAGAATTAGTTTCTTATAAGACGTATATTTTTGGTCATACAAATTGTTTATTTAAAAATTAAGTCCTCCCTCCAAAATTCAGGTCTACCTAAGTACACCACTGAATAAAAAGATAACACGTTATACTTTATACTAATATACTTACTGACATTAATTATTTACGCAGACAAGCCAAAATAGTTGGTGCTTCCATAGTAGGTATTAGATCGAATTAAACTTACAGAAAAATGCTACAGGAACTTGTATCATATATTCATTAAAATCATAATTGGAATATTTGGAGCTAAATTAAAGTACTTACCTACTAGGTCAGAAGATTGAGAATATAAAATGATAGACTAATAATATTTCGGTGTCTTACAATAAATATTACTGTTTTACTATATATATCATTATAGAATTATTTAAGTAATACAAAACTAATGTCGTATACAGTGGACAGTTATTGTAAATATAATATTATTATTTAATGTAGATGCAAAATAGGTGGGAATATATTAATGTTAAAATAGGTCAGGCCAGTGAAGCAAAATGTGCTGAGGCAACAACCAAATTGGCTTTATAAGACCGCCGCACGCGCAGGCATGACTCCCGTTTTCGCTGAGTGATTCGGCGAGGACTAAGCACGGCGATTGTGCATTTAAAGTGTTTTCGAATTAGTGTAAATTTTATGTTTGTTTTACACATGAATAAAAGTGTTTCCGACTAATAAACTCGAATTTGAGTTATTATTTTATTATTTGTGGTGATACCACACTAATAAAAAGTTGTAAGATAGCCTTTTATTTCTATTCAATAGATTTTTTATTCTGCTGTAAATTGAACGGTAATTTTTTTATATTTGACCAAATATTTCCAATGTTATCCCAAAAGAATTAATATATTGTTAAAGGATGTAATTTTTCCAATATTTTGAAATATTTTTCCTTTCCTTTTCTGTAAAGTTTTAGGGTTAAATTACAGTCTTGACCGTCAATTAACGAAATGTTGGCAATGACGTAGAAAGTGAAATTTAAATCGTGAACATACAATTTGGGAAAAATTGTAAATTAAGGGAATATATTAAAGCCGGTCCAAAATGTTTTTATACGTTAAAAAATGACCAGTTTCAAAAATAATACATATTTTTATCGTTTTTATTGCGATGTATATCTAATTGTTTTTTTTATCACAATACGAAGAATTATCATTTTCAAACATGGAATTTACATAAGAGATATTTAAAATTAAAAAAAAGTTCATACATAACGAGCGCGACCAATGCACATAATAAGCATCAGACTGTTTTTGAAAATGTTAAACAAAAATACGGAAAACGTGGATGTATACCACCTACATGATGTTCACAATACATTAATACACTAGAACGTGTGTATACCACATGTCCACATATTATACTTATATATATATACATTTAAATACTCCTATTTAAATCACTATAGAGGTAATATTATTGTAAAACACAATTTTATTGTAATACAATGTATCATCATTTATCGTGTAAATAATATTATACGCACAAACATACGCATCATTGTCAGCTGCGACTTACATCGGTAACTATATGTACCCACACATAATATTTATGGTATATTACAGTCGTGCGTGCGTACTGCAACGGCAATATAATACTGCGTATGTAGTACTAACAAGGGGATAGGCACAGTGGTATATAGCGCGCGCACATATAACTTCCGCCGCAATTAATTTTTCATTACCCTGCGGCGGCGCGTGCGGCCACTGTCGTCGACGCGTGTCTTCCCCGTTTAATAATATCGTATCCGTATCCGTGTATGTATATATGTGCACGTATTTATATGTGCATAAATTATTCCGTTAGCCGCCGCCAATGCCACAGCGGCACGTCGCATTTCCGCATTTGGCGGCACGTCGCGTGCCACTCGCCGCCGTCGATGGGTGCTTTTGGTCGTCGTTGTCGTCGTCGTCGTCGTAGTCATCACCGCAGTCGTCGTCCGCCGCCGCCGCCTTCATCAAAAGCCCCGTCTGCCGGGCAGTTCGCCACGCCGACGCAGCGCACGCACGCCTGCACTCACGCGAGCCGCCGTCATCGAGTATTCCCACAAGAACGCGCACGCGAACGGTTTCGTCTGTTCGTTTATCTATAAGCGTGTGTTCGAACACAGCGATGACGTCGAACTTTCACACGCTCGAGAGTCCGAACCCCACTCGGCCGTCTGGATAATCGCTTCTCAGAGGTATATAGGGACTAGAAAACCAATTTCATATAATTAGGGCTCGGAACTTAATGCACTAAAAAAGTACTAAATATGCATGCACTTATGCACTTAAAAAAGTACAAATATGCTCTAAAAATATGCACTTATATTTAATTATTTTACACATTATTTTCACAAATATTTTTTTAAATTTATAAATAAAAAAAAAGCAAAGTTATATAAATAATATTTATTTTAATTTTTTTAATCATAATTTAAACAAAAAAAAAAAATAAAAATAATAATAAAAAATCGCTTTTAAAATGAAAAATGTTCCTTTAATAAAAAAATGTACTTCTGTCGAGTTATATTTATATACCTGAAATACAGAAATACAAATTAGAAAAACCACCAGGTACCTACCTATAATTAAAATGCATTAGATATAATTTTGTTCCTACCTTCAAAAGTGTTACATTGGACCACTAAACTTTTTTTGATGTTTTCAAAATTGAATGATCGTCGATTATCCACCAGCAAAGTTTTGTATCTTGAAAAACTACGTTCAACATCAGTTGACGTAATCGGCGCATATTTGAAATATGTAATATCGTCACCAGTCAAATCATCAGGAAGACCTTCTATTGAACTTTCTTGTCCACTTAATATTTTTGAAATTTTAAGTATCGTCTTAAAGCCACAATTTTTCTCTAATACATTATTTAATTTTTGAAATACTGCAACACCGATTTCACCCTCACAGTCGTTTAATTTATTTTGAACATATTTAACTGCAGATAGTGCTTCTGATAGTGAAATATATTGTGTTTCAAGTTTCGTTATATACTCCGGTATAAATCCAAAATTTGAATGTATGTATACCAAATTAGCTTCCATATCGGGTTCTTGAATTAACTGTTGAGCTTCTTTAACAGAAATGGCATCTTCAGCATTTAAACTTAGTAATACTCTACGTATAACTTGGTAGTATTTGCAGTAATAGGAAGCTGCGATTATCCATGTACCCCATCTAGTTAATATTGGCTCTGGTGGAAGTGGTATGGCTGGTGCTTCACTTTTAAATACTAAAACACGTGAAGGAGCCTTTAAGAACACCTGTTTAACTCTAGAAATAAGTTTATCAACTTTTTTAAACTTTTCCCGTATATTTTCGGCTACTCTATGGATACCATGTGCGAGACATGTTAAATGTATCATTTTAGAGTACAGTGATTGAAGTGTTTGCCCAGCTTTCACCATGTATGGTGCGGCATCGGTCACAAACAGTAGGACGTCATCATGGCGAATTCCGTTTGGCCAGAGGACGAACATTGAATGATCAAAAAGTTTTACTATAGTCGAATTATTCGCTTTTTTCAGAACTTCGGTTGTTAGCAAATAAGTTTTTCCCGGCGCGTCAGTATTTAAAGTTCCTATTATAACGTTAGCTACATATCTTCCTTCAGAATCTGTAGTTTCGTCAATCGACACCCATATTTTATTTCCTTTAATTTGTTCTCTTATTCATAGTTTCTTCGTATATGTCGTTGACATAAGTTTTGCGTAATGTCGAGTCACTAGGAATTTCTCTTGACGTATACTTTTCTAAAAATGATTTTAATTGAGGATTACTTATTTTGTAAAATGGTATGTTTGCCGACAATAATGCTTTACACAAATCGTGTAAAAAAAGACACTTTTTCGGAGTATTAGTTACTAGCTGTTGGATTTCAGAATTTTTGTTTTTTTCGTTTTTTCTAATAACCGCTCGTTTATGTTTCTTAGTGTTAACGTGTTGAGTCACTACAAATTTTCGATCACTATTGACCTTCACT
This sequence comes from Rhopalosiphum maidis, assembly GCF_003676215.2. Taxonomy (NCBI): domain Eukaryota; kingdom Metazoa; phylum Arthropoda; class Insecta; order Hemiptera; family Aphididae; genus Rhopalosiphum; species Rhopalosiphum maidis. The sequence continues at coordinate 35,310,967 of NC_040879.1, read as the reverse complement.
TCACATAACTTACAGAATAAAATACTTCCGTCGGTTTTGAATATATCCGTACCATATTCCAAAACAAAACTATTCAAACGATTTGTCGCAGATTGTTTGGTTTTCGGCATAATGAATTAAAAATAATATAAGTAGGTAATTAAAACAAGAACGACGCGTACAACTACAACAGATAAGACGGACGTATAAGCCGGAACTGACAAAAACATCTAAGCGGTTTAGCAGTAGGTCTATTAATGCCATTAACAGTAATCAATGAGTTATTTTCCTAGAAAAGTATTTATAGAAAATCGTCGTATTTCGATAGCTGTTGTTTCTATTTTTAAATTTGTATAATATTATATTTTAGATGAAGATAGCTGTAGTTGTAATTTATAAATATATATACATTATATTTTTATATATTAATATTATATTATATTAATCAATAGGGGAAAAACATTGTTTTTAATATCAAATAGAAATTTGAAAAATACGATACAAGAATATCTAGTAAGGTCTCTCAATATGAATGTATTTATTTTTTTTATTTACAAATTTACAAATTTTCATATGAAATCTCCATAAATTATAAAATATGCTCTAAAAAATTGTAAAATTAAGAAATATGCTCTAAAATCTAAAAATCACCAAATATGCAAAAATATGCACTAAAAAATTTTGATACGTTTTTCGTGGTGTCTTGGAATGAATTTCTAGCTCACTTAGCAATAAATCTAACGGTTCAAAAAAATCATGCAAATGCAACAACTTCCGAGCCCTATATATTACACATCACTTTTATAGAATTTATAGTGTTTAAATTTACAGCTTTTTCTGATCGGTGAAGGTCATTACGTGAAAAATATTTATTTCTTTTCAAACCCTAATACAGAGCTTATACTGTTTGGAATATCAAAACGTAGTCTTCCATCACATCTTATTTATGATCTAAAATCTATACGATCCATAATTAAACTGAATGATAAATAAGTCCAGTTTAGTTTATTAAAGGCTAATAACTCTTTCGCAATTTTATTGTTAATATCTGCAATGTTATAATATCCTTGACTAATATTAAACTTTACAACGTATTTTATAATATCTCTAAAAGTTAGTGGTCTGTTAGGTAGTATATTCATCAGTTTTTTTTCCTTGATCCATTATTATTTAAATATAATCGATTACCTTTCTTTCTTTTTAAATTTCGTATTGTATTATACACACTAGCACTTCCAGACATTAAACTACCAAATGCTGATAATCCTGCAGAAATAGGTATTAAGGGAATTGCACCTCCTGACTGACCTGGTGTTAAAATCAACCTTTTACCAACATTTTTTTTTTAAACGTTCTTTTTATCTTCGCTGACAGTATACCATTTATTTTTATTTTTGTAGTCCGTTTCCGTTTACGTTTAAAACCCATACCTATTTTTCTTTTAGTTTTCATTGTGTTTGTTACGATGTACGCAACGATATTCTCTTTTCTAGGTGTATCTTTTGCTTTAAATCTTTCCCAAGCACGAAGTTCTAACACTTTATGTCTATCTTCTAAATTTTTACTAGTTGCATGCAAAATATCGTGATCGTGACATGCAGTATCTAACAGATTTATTCCTTTATCACCCAATCTAGTCTCTTTTTTAATTTCGTACCATGTCTACAATACTCACGAGTCGCTGCGTCGTCAACGAATTAGATCTTGATTTCGTCCCCCACCGAACGGTTGTACTTGTTAATCCGTCTAATAAACTATTAACTAGGTTTTTTTTTAACAAATATAAATACAAATCTAAATCTTTTCGATAAAATCACTAATAGACTTAAACGATAAAAACACTATTCTGAAACCAACGAACATAATAGCGAATAATAAACAAACATTAATTTCTTTAGAAACAGCTATAAATAACTTTTACACAATTACTTAAAAATAAACTGCTTCATCCCCACTAATAAATGCTAACAACTCGCTCGCCGTTTCAGATATTGAAAAAGCAGAAGTATTCCAAGCCCATCTTTCTAAAACTTTTTATCCGCATGAGGACATCCACATTCCGCAAGATATTATCGATGTTGAAAATTATTTATATTCTACCTTACCAAGTGCTCGCCCAGAAAAATATTTTACAACTAATGAAGTTAAAAGTATGATCTCAAATTGTTCTCGCAAAAAATCTCCAGGGTTTGATCTAATAACGGCTAATGTTGCTAATTGCTTACCGAACAAAGCCTTCATACTGCTTACTTATATCTACAATGCTATTTTGAGACTTTCATACTTCCCCACTCTTTGGAAGTTTTCGCAAATAATTATGTTTGCTAACCGGACAAACCTCCTGACCTCCCAACATCCTATAGACCTATAAGTCTATTGCCATATATCTAAAAAAATTGCGAAAGACTCATTCTCAAACGTATTTATCCGCACATAATATCAAAAATTGTACTCCCATCCTCACAATTTGGCTTTAGAGTCAAACACAATACCGTACACCAGGTCCATAGAGTAATTGATGCAATCTCTACCTCTCTTGAAAACAAATGCTACTGTACTTGTACGTTTTTAGACATCTCCCAGGCATTTGACAAAGTGTGGCATGAAGGTCTTCTGTTTAAACTTCGTAAATTTCTTCCTCCTATACTATTTCTACTAATGGAGTCATATCTTACAGACCGATATTTTCAAATACGCCAAGGTTCCACCACCGAAAATATAGCCACAATTAGTGCAGGAGTACTTCAAGGAGGTATACTTTCTCCTGTCTTATTTAATATTTATGCTGCCAATCAACCTTCTACACAACATACTATTGTTGCTAATTATGCTGAAGATAAAGTCATATTATCAGTACATAATAATCCACTAATTGCTTCAAGAAATTTACAATCCCACCTAAATCTACTCTCAGAATGGTATGCCAAATGGAAAATTATATTAAACAACAACAAATCCATTCACACAACTTTCACCCTAAGACACGGACTTTGCCCTAACATAACTGTAAATAATTTACCTATCCCTGCTCTTGACACTGTTAAATACTTAGGACTAAACCTCGACAAAAGACTAACATGGCAAAATCATACGAGGAAAAAAAGACTAATACTTAATGCCCGCTCTCACTCTCTAAAAGTATTACTTTCAAAAAATAAATTCTCATCTTTAAAAACAAAACTTCAAATATACAAATCTCTTCTGAAACCCACATGGACAAATGGAATTCAACTATGGGGATCGGCAAAAAAATCAAATTTAAATAAAATTCAGGTCTTTCAAAATATTATCCTTTGTAAAATCACAAATGCCCCACCATTCGTCTCTAACATGACCCTCCACAAAGACCTAGGTGTAAAAACAGTAGAAGAAGAAGCTGCTATTTTCTATACTAAATTAGTAAACCATGAAAATCCTCTAATAAAAGGCCTACATATCCCGTCACTTCCTGGTAATCCCCGTCACAGGCTGTAAAGGAAATGGTATAGGGATTACCTAACTTAATCCTAATAAGTTATAAGTTATCAGATAATAAACAAGCTAAGTGCTACTGATAGGTGGCTTTTTATTCATGTAACCCTATAATGTTTTGTTACCCTATTCTCACATATACTTATTATGCTTAATTGTATTGATTGTATATTTCTTGTAAAAATAAAAAAAAAATTAAAAAAGTCGATGTAATCGATATGGGGGCAGATTTAGGCTGTCCGCGATTCAGCCAACTTCATCAGCAATTGGACTATGTTAATATTAATAATAATAATAATGATGTTAATCGTATGAAAAATTGTAAACTATTATTTCCGTGCTGAGATCGGGTAGAACGTGACGTTTATCATACGATCTGTATAACGTTAATTTCATTGTTTTGATTGTTTTAATTTGATACTTAAATGATCGGATCGACACGTTCTCTCTATACGAGGTATACGGTTCATAAGACTGCTGTGTTATTGGTGGTGGTGGAGGCGGGGAAGATGTTGACGGCGTTGTCGCCGATGCTGCTGTTGTTGTTGCTGCTGCTGTATGCATGCGTGCGATGACTTGTTGCGCACAAGACGACGCTCCATCTTGCTCGTGCGTGCGTTGAACTCGTCATCGCGTTCATCGGATTCATTGTTATTGTCATCGTCGTCGACGGCAAAAAAACATCGCTTGTGGTCGTCGAACGTTAGGTGATTTCGTATCACGTGACCTCTAATTCCCTTTGCTCGTATGGTGGTTGCATTCTCGATGTCATACGCGTAAGATTTAGCGCGTAACGCCACAAACTCGTACATTTTGCGCCCTCCGGTTTCGTCTTTGAACAATCCGGGGATTCTCTTACGCGACAACGTGTAACACGCATGATCCGGCGGTAGATTAGAGGTATCCTCTGATGTCGTACGACTCATCAAGTTCGGGTTGTCCGCTAAGTCGCTGTAAAAGTCGTCCGTCGACACACAATACAAGAGGGAATCTGTAATAATAATAATAAAAATTATTTTTCATTTTAAGTACGGTATACGTACCGGTGTCGGTCTACAACAGAACAATCTTGTCACCATAATGACATTTCATGACGTTATAATGATAATCATACGTCAGTGTCTTACTCCACTCAAGGACTGCAAACCCAATGTAAATTGGTTTACAGAAATTAATCACTTTGTTGTGCATAGGCACTGCTGCGAGATTTTCACTATAAGTGGTATACTGCTTAAACATCGAGCGGTTAATGAGTTGTCGCATCCTCTGGGGACATGAAACAAGCTCCATCTCGAAACGATTGCGGACATTCTTCATTGTTTTACCTATGTAAGCGTTAATCCATGACATTATGAAGACAGATAATAATAATAGTTACCGAAAACGCTATTATTTTGATCTTCCGCTCGAACGTGGCCATCAACTTTCGGACGGCAGAGCCGGAATACTAGCGTGCGGTAGGAACGGTATATTGCTGTGTTCGTCGTGCAGATGACGCGGGTACGAAATGTCAACTTCGTAGACTCTTCCCACGTCATCCGTATCCGACATCCACTCGAGCTGAGCTAACGCGACGTCCGGATTTTCCGCGTACCACGAAAAACCACCGTACGGCATATATTCGCTCATGGCCCATCCGTAAAGGTTATTGCCTTTCGAGAAAAAATTAATTAATCAATTAATACACGAACATACGTATATTACTATTATTATTATATATAATTAAAATCTTGATATACGAGCCACGTATTCGGCTCGTCGGCTCGGCGTCTTCGGATTGTTGGCCTTGGCCTGACGCCCGATCGCCAGTACTAGCCCGCTTCGGATTCCGAGCTCGAAAAATAATATCTGCTCGTAATTTGGAATATGTTGGGTATGAAAACTCCGGTAGACGAATAGTAGACAAAATTACGTTTTTTACCAAATTAAAAATAGTAATCATAAAAAACCATTTAGTTGTTCATTTTTAAACATGACGTTTCTTTCCGAAAAAAAAACATGGATTAAGGTCAACTTTATTGACTCGGAAAAATCAAAACCGAAAAGTTTTTTACTAATTAACGAAACCGCCGTTACTGGATCGATATCAGCTGGAATTGGATATACGCAATCATCGGAATTGAGCGCGACAAAGAATATTCCATCTATGGCGTCATGTACTTTTATATTAGTTCAAAAATATATCAATAAATGAATACATGATTTCGCAGAAGCACAAATGAAAATCGCCGGTGACGAAGAACGTCGTTTAGCAATAGAAGCTGGAGTAGTAGATACTGATGGAATTCCTATGTGTACGGTTGTCGCGGATGGACAATGGTCAAAGCGTAGTAACAAAACTATAAATATGATGCATTATCTGGAGTGGTAAGAAATGTACATATAACAATTTTGTAAATTTTAATATTACATTCATAATTTCAGGCAACAATAATTGGTTATAGATCGAAAAAGATATTGTTTGTGGAAATTAGAAATCGGTTTTGTGTAATCTGCCAGAGGGCGAAAAATAAAAAATTGAATCCACCTGAGCATACATGTTTTTAAAATTGGAAAAAGCGTACTACAAGTATGGAAGCTGATGGTGTTGCTGATGGATTTAAACAGAGTTTAGAAATGCATGGTCTAAAATACAATAAACTAATAGGTAAGCTACTTTACGTTTTTAAATCGGCATATTTTTTATATAAGTAATTTTAGTTTATTCATGAATTATTTATTTTAATATAATAAAAAAATGTCTAGAAAACGGAGACTCAAGCGTTACAAAAAGATTAGCTGAAATAATGCCTTATGGATCTAGACTACCCGTCATAAAAATAGAATGTCGCAACCATTTATTGCGAAATTAGTAGCTATGACATTAAATACAAAGTATCCGATTTCGTTAAAAAAACATTAAAAATCAAATATATTACGCTTCTTTAGTTATTCTTACATAATCTGAAGGAAGATGAATTTCCTTATTTTTTAACTTGCGCTCTATAGCACTATATACATTATCATAGGGCATTTGAGTGTCACCTTTAATTAGGAATTTTTGTTCAATAACTACATTATGTTGGTCGGAAAAATTTAAAAGTGCGTTTAATAAAATAGAATTACGATTTTGATAACCACGTCCATCAGAAAACAGAATAATATATTTTTTTTCTTGGTCAATATTAATACAATTGGTTTCAAGATGAGATAACAGAATACTTACAAAAACTGATGCATCTAACTCTCCCTCACATTCATTCCACCAATAGTTGTGACATTGGTGTTCATTGTTTACATTATTGATGTAAGCAGCATGTTAAAAACAATCAACTTATTTGCAATTAATATAAAACTTATCAAATAACTCCAAATCAGTTAGAGAAGCATGTAAAAAAACTAATATAGATACACAGACTATTAGCTAAATGGCTAGGCATAGTAAAAAGGTTAGACGATCATTTGAATCCGGAGGTTCAGCGTTGCAGTGGATGTTCGGTAATACCGACGCTGATGATGTAAGAAGGTATGATAGCTCGATTAACTATCTTTCAATAACATCGACGCAAAATTAGATCAACAAGATAAATTATTTAATTCACTTATATTAGGTAAAAAATCTACGAATTTGTATATGCAAATAAATATTTGATTATGATGATAGTTCTCAATTTAATTATTATTGTTTTTATTAATTTCATATTTATTTTATAAGCTGTAACACATATCCAGCCAGTGTGAATTGAAGTAGAATATTTTTTGTATAATAATTTATTGTCAATAAATTTTTTTTTTATTTTTAATAAAAATTTTACCTATTATTAATAATTGAAAAAATGTAAAAGGAAAAACAGGAATATCAATGATGAATATTGTTTTATATTTTCCTATAATTTAATTATTGTTCTTGTAAGTCGTAATAGGAATAAGTATAGGTAATATATAGGTAAATTTGTTTAAAAAAGTAATTTTAAATACATATTAATGTCGTGCGGACAGCCAAATCGTACGGTAAGGTAATTATCGTTAATTAAATTATCATGTTAAAATTAATCACCTTAATTCTACTGGATTTTTTCGGCTAAACAACCTATCGTCTCGGTTTTTAATACTGTATTAGGATCCTGTGTCTAAGAGCGGCTACAAGCCTTTTAGAGGGAAAAAATAAAAAAAAAATTTACGTAAGTACATACAAATACGCTTAGTGTATGATACATTTATACACATCTTATCTCTTTTCCGAGGTATCGCCGCGCGGTGACCTTTGGACATGTCGATTACACTGACCTACCGACAATTTTCGGATCATTAATTAATATTTAAATATTTGATGAATAACAAAACTGCCAACAATAATTATCGCAACAAAAATACACTATCCAAAAACATGTCTAATCAAAACTCGTCTCAAACTATTTCCAAACAAAAACCAAGAGTAGGATCAGCTGGCTCTGCAAATAAATCACATGATACTCACATACGGAGTGTATCAAATAACATATTTAATTCTTCCGAGTCAGCGGACGAAAACAATGATCAATTCATATTAAGAAAAGCAAAAAAACAGTCAAAGCGAAATCTTTCATCGATAGACACTCCCAATCCCGAACCTAAAAAAGTCAAACCTTTATTTATGACGGTCAACAGATTTGCTCCGCTCTCAAACGAAGATACCGTGATGGGAAACACCGAAAAGTCCTCACCTCTCATGTACAATTTAACTCCATACGATGATCAAAATTATAAAAGAAAACTCCCACACCCAATTTATGTCCGTGGTATCCTAGACTTTGTTGAAGTGCACAATGAACTAATTAAACTAATCGACACCGACACATTTACTTGCAAATCATCTTCAAATGACTTAAAAATCCAAACATCAGACTCTAAGTATTACCATGAAGTAATACATTTTCTAAAAGATAGTGAAGCTCAATATCACACGTACCAACCTCAGGAGGAAAAGGCCTTCCGAGTAGTGGTCCGAAACCTTCATCCGTCTACTTTAACAGTTGAAGTAAGAATAGCAATCGAAGAAATCGGTTTCTCCGTCAGGCAAGTTTCTAACGTTCTTCAAAAAACCACCAAAAAAAAACTTCCTATATTCTTTGTCGACCTGGAGCCAGCCGAAATCAACAAAGATATTTTTGGAGTAACATCATTACTCTACACAAAAATAAAAATCGAGGAACCACACAAGCGGAAAGATGTCATTCATTGTCTCAACTGTCAAGAAAATGGTCATAAAAGGAAATACTGTTCATACTCTCCAAGATGCGTCCGCTGCGAAGGTCACCATCTTTCCTCCAGTTGCAGCAAATCAAATGAATCACCTTGTTATATGTAAGCGTAGCATATAGTTATTAGTTATTAGTAATATGATATGTATAGTGGCGTACGTGACCGTGGGATCCAGCAATTCCTACCCTGGCCATTGCACAGAGAGGCCTCCTGGTCACGACCGCCTCAGCAGTCGTTACGCGAGACGCACTCAAGCCGAACCTCATTTTATTAAGCAGAAACTTTATGTTTTAAATTAAGCACCTCTATAAGTTTACAAAGTAAATCGTAATTCTAAAGTAATAAACCTATTTTATAACCTATTATTTTAATCGTTTTCTTGTCTAATTCTTTCGCAACATCCTGACTTGTCTTCGACCCACGTAACTAATGCGCTGGTACACATCATTTGATGGCGGCGGGAGTCAACAATTCCATTGTAAAATAAATTATTGAAGAACCTACTTGTACTACTGCCTTTCTTTACGGGTAGAAGACCGGGAAATCATCAGAGCATCAAGTAACTTCGACAAGGAACTCCAAAGCATCTCGGAATCAAAATGAATAATTAGCAGAGCATAGAGATTTACAAAAAGCGTCAGCACCGACAACGGCAACACCGCAGTCACAAAAGACGTCACCGCCACCGTCGCAGAAGACGTCACCACCGCCGAGAGCCGTCCAACTACGAACATAACCGACGATCATCGTGTCTCCACGGCCTATCAGCCACAACGAATGAGTACGGAGTGTCAAGGACATCAGCGTCACCGTTGTCGTGATATATCGAAGACGCCGCCGCCGTTGACGCAAACTAGGTCACAGCTGTTGTCACTACGTATCAATCAAAACAAACAGTCATCACAATCAACAATGTTATTATATATAGCCGCTTCGTTCTTGTGAGTTATCCAATCATCATTTTATTTTTTTTTTGTAATTAATCACTACGCATAAGCTCAAACTGATTTATACAGTTGTGAAATAATATGAAATTAATAATAGTAGAATTTAAGAGGAGGGAAAATAAAGCGAAGTCAATACAATACACACAATCGTGAATAATTTTGTACTATTATAATTTAATATTATTAATACTATAATTTTGCTGTATGCTTTTTTTTTATTATTTTTTTTTATTTGCTTTTACTCATATTGTTTGCATAGAATCGGAAGGTAATTGAGAAAATTAATTAATTTATCTATTCTATATTGTATGGTTATTTACTAGGACTAGTTATTTCAAATCAATCGTAGTCTATAACAGATACTGATCAAAGTGTAACCACCAATTCTAAAAATCTTATAGATCTTGAAAGTAGTGTTAGTGTTAGTATCCTTTCTAGTGGAGAACTTTACAAATTCTCAGACGAATTTGACTCAGATGATAGTAGGTTCAACAATATATTGCATTCGGAACATATTTTAGACAAGGCAAACCATTTTATAAGTAACACTGACTCGGTTCTCGAGGACGCGAAAAACTTACTCAAATTAACTCGTAAGCAAAATCAAGCAGTAAAAGAAACAATAATGTCAAAGTTTATGACCACAAACACCAAGCTCTAAACTTGATCCCTTTGTTCAATGGGGAGAACGCAGATGATAGTTTTGCATTTCATAATGCATGTGAATATGCATTACATAGTATTGACCCGGCGGAGAAAGAAAATCTAATCAGGGGTATAACAACTCGATTAATAGGCAAGGCCATACGTCCGTTCAGACATAAGAAACCCACTACTTACAAAGAACTTAAGGAAACTTTGGATCTCACTGTTAATAAAAAACAAACGTTAACGCATTTACATTTGAAATTATCAACATTTAAAATAGCTTCGGGAGAGACGATTCAGCAATATAGCGACAGGGCAGAACAATTATATTACTATATAATAGAAGCATTCATGACAAAAAAAGAAATTTCTTGTACGGAAGATTTATCCAAAATAACAGAAAGGCAAATCTTATCAGCATACACCGAAGGATTACCACACTATACAAAAATTTTAGTTAAAGCTAGTAGACCGAATAAATTATCGGACTGTGTCCAAATTGCATTGGAAGAAGAGACATCACGCATAAATCAAAAAGGAATTCGCAAAAACATTAATGAATATAAAAATAATAAGTCAGATTTCAAATCAAGTAAAACTTATGGAGGTAAGACGAGTTCGGCAATAAAATCTAACGCTAAACCATCTGATGCATGTTATCGTTGCGTACGTACAAACCATCAGGCAAAGCAATGCCGTGCTTCGGAAGCCAACCAAGCCCGGTACAGAGAATCGCAAAATATAAATAAAAAGGAAACAAAAGTTATCAGAGTAGTTACGTTCAACTATTTTAAGAAACCAAATCACACTATAAGCGAATGTCGTAAACGGAAGTATGTTAACGAGCGCAAGGCCCAGGAGCAGCAAAGTACCTTATCGGGAAAAGAACAAACACCGGGCCCAAGTGGCGCTTGCCCGGAGGGGATATCAAAACAGCCACTCTGAACCTGCAAGGGCTCTCTATTTCCAGGCAAAACTGATTGATAAACATGTCATGTTAAAAATTCCACAGTACATAGTAGAAAACGTCAAATTACTCATAGATACTGGTAGCGACTTAAATATGATAAAATTATCCACTTTAAGAAACGAAGTCATGGTCGATGAAAGCCAAAGTTATCAGTTAAAAGGAATTAATGTATACCAAGTACGCACCTTAGGCTCTGTAACCCTCAATTTAAATCTTGATACTGAATACCTTACAACCAAATTCCAGGTAGTTCATGACGATTTCCCATTTCCTCACGAAGATATCTTAGGAAATCCGTTTCTTACTGAAAACGGCATTGTAATAGATTATTACTCGTCAAAAATCTTTTAAATTAATACGGACGCTCTTACACTTAAGCCGTGTGCAGAAACCATTATATCAATCGCCAGCTCGAAACCGAAAGGAACAGATTCGGTAGTTCAGTCGCAAACCTTGCCAAAAGGAAACATTCGTCTTTGAAATGTGGTAAACACAGTTAAGTAAGGAAAAATCTTAGCTATTGCCATCAACACTTCAGAAGAGCTCATTACAATACCACCTTTTAATATAGAAGACATAGAATTTGAAGAATTCCGAGAAATCCCCATATTGATCACGACAAATTCTAACGAAATAACGAAAGATACGCAACGCATTGCTCGCATTCGGGAAGCTAAATAATATCAAGAGCTAAATGCGAAGAGTCAAATAGTATCTGGAAGGAGATTGACAAATATCCAGATATTTTCCAGCTAGATGGAGATCCATTTCCTTCTACAGGGGCAATACAAGACGAGATCTACCTAAAGGAAAGTGCGAAACCTATTAAGATTCGACCATATAGATTACCGTACGCTCACTGTCAGGAGATCGTCAGCAAATGAAAGAGTTGGAGAGCAACAATATTATACAGCCATCCGAGTCCCCTTGGAACGCACCACTTATCGTGGTCTCAAAGAAACCAGATGCTCAGGGGAACCGAAAATACCGAGTTTGTGTCGATTTCAGACTCCTTAATGAATTGACCATTGAAGATGCATACCCTATACCCAGGATAGACGAAATTTTAGACCAGTTAAGCCGGTCGAGGTACTATACAACGTTGGATTTGGTCAGCGGATACCACCAAGTATCAATAAAAGCAGAGAATCGCCATAAGATAGCTTTTTTCACTGATAAAGGACACTATGAGTTTCGAAGAATGCCGTTCAGATTAAGCGGAGCTTCTAGTACGTTCCAACGCTTAATGAATACAGCTCTAACAGGGATAAACAGTACCAAAGCTTTCGAATATTTAGACGACATAATTGTTTACGCTTTAGACTTACAGGATCATGAATCCAAATTACGGGATGTATTTTCAAGGCTTCGAAAATCTAATCTTCGTTTACAACCATCAAAGTGTCAATTTCTACAAAGAGAGGTGATATATTTGGGACATCTCATTACCGATAGAGGAGTCAAACCTGACTCCGAAAAAATCCAATGTGTACATAACCATCCAGTTCCCAGGAACTCGACAGAAATTAAACAATTCTTGGGGCAATTTGGCTACTACAGGAGATTTATTGAAGGATACAGCAAGACGGCGAAACCATTCACAGCACTCTTAAGCAAAGACGAACCATTTGAATGGTCGACCGAATTTCAGAAAGCTTTTGAGACGCTCAAACAGAAGCTCGTAGAAGCACCAGTATTGCAATATCCTGATTTTGAAAAACCATTTATCTTAACTACAGATGCAAGCCAATTCACAATTGGAAGTATTTTATCACAGGGCACGCCGGGACCAGATCGACCTATCGCTTATGCGTCCAGGACTCTAAATAAAGCTGAACAAGCCTATAGTACAACCGAAAAAATGTTGTTAAGCATAGTCTAGGCAACAAAGAATTTTAGACCTTATCTACTTGGTCGACAATTCAAAATTTACACGGATCACATGTCATTAACTTGGTTGTTCGACGTAAAGGATCCGGGTTCGAGGCTTCTACGTTGGAGATTAAAGTTGGCCGAATATCAATACGAAGTACTCTACAAAACAGGAAAATCCGATACCAACGACGACACACTAAGTCGAATAATGGAAGTTAAAGTCGTGCACACTAGGTCTCAATAAAAATTGACAGAATCACTTGTAAATTTGAAACTCTTCTACGAATACATATCAGATAGCGAATGTCAAAATTAACGGAACGCGCGAGTCCAAGAGGTAACTGGGGATCTCTTCACCGTTTCAGAATAATTCCATTTAGTACACTGCGTGTCTGCTGATCTAAAGCTGAATCGAGGTATCGCCTTAGAATTTAGAAGTAAATTAGGACACTTACAGGATTTAAAAATTCAACGTCCAAAGAAGACCGAAGTAGCATACTTTCGATTGGGATCACTGTACATCATCAACCTCGTAACGAAGGACAAATTTTGGCAAAAACCAACTTTGGAAGACATTTACGAGTCTTTACGGAACCTTTTGTCAGGAATTTGAAATTCGGAATCTGGCCATGCCCAAAATCGGTTGTGAAGCAGACCAATTGGATTGGTCCACGGTACTCCGAATGATCAAATACATATTTCAGAATTCAGAAATCGATATACAGATATTCTCTAAACAAATTGTTGTTGAATTGGATAAGCAGCAAATTATACGTGAACATCATATGGCAGTTCTTGGAGGACATCGGAGTCAACCAAATAGTCAAGCGAATTCAAAAGCAATTTGATTGGGATGGGCTTAGTTAGGATGTCACGAACTTCATTAGCAAATTTTCATCCTATCAAATGAATAAGATATTGTCCCGTAATACCAAGCAACCTATGGTAATCAGCACCACCACGTCCAAACCCTTTAAAAGAGGATTTATCGATATAGCTGGCTCACTCACTCGAACTTATCAGTGAAACGTATAGATCCTCACCCTTCATCTTACAAAATTTTCGGTAGCAACACCTATGGCTAACAAAGAATCTAATGCTGTAGCATATCATTTCGTTACATCATTTTTATGCATCTACGGCATGCCACAGAATCTAATAAGCGACCAAAGAACGGAATTCTTTATTAAAATCTTTTCCGAAACATGTAAATTATTAAGAGTGGAACGCATTAATACATCTCCGTACCATCCACAAGCCAATGGTGCATTAGAAAGAAGTCATCGCACGTTAGGAGAATACTTGAGACACTACGTAGATGCAGACCAACAAAATTGGGATACCTACATACGCCATATTTACTTACAACTCATCAAAGTATCAATCCACCGGCAAACAACCTTATGCACTACTCTATGGAAGAACATTACAAGTACCAACTACACTAGCAAAACCACCAGAACCGCAGTACAACTACGAAAATTACCAATTAAAACAGAGATTACGAGAATCGTATCAAATTGCTCGAGAACGTCTGATGAAGAATAAAATCAAAACCAAAGCTAGTTATGATCAAACGGCAAACCTAGTAACAATTCATGTCAACGATAGAGTACTTGTTCAGGACAAAACTAAAAAGGGAAAACTAAGCCCTAAATGGTTAGGCCCATACGTCGTGTTAGAAATCAACGAAAATGAGAATGTGACGATACCGAAAGGAAAACGAAAAACCAAAGTTCACAAGAATCTATGAAAAATATTTAACGAGTAGCCAACAAGGATTTTCTAATTTGTACATACATTGATTTATTCGTATTTTTGTTTTATATGTTCTTGGAGCACCACTTCTTTAACGACGCACTAATTCATTATTATTGGGGAAGTTCTTGGATCTATCAGCAATTACTTGTAAAACATACGAAATTTTTCAGGTTAGTAACAACTGTCTCATTGAATGTACAAGCAGTAAGCATTACACAACTTCCAGAACATCTGATCAGATTTAGTGCCTTCCCAAATCATACGGGGATGTACTACGAATTCAGAGAACACATCACATTCACGAACACAGATTGGAATCTCATAACTTTAGTAGACTTATCTAATTACAGCTCAAAATTTCAATTGTTAAGGTCGACTTATAAAGCTACGGCGGGAGTCTGTACCAACCTACAATATAAGGTCAATGTCACTAAGTTCTGGTACCCCTGCAAACAATTTGATCAATCTGTCAACCCGTATCTATTCGAGATTGAAGCTAATCTGGATAACATTTGGAAACAATAGGGCAGGAGGCTGTTGTGGAAGAACGAGTTCGTCGCAGTGTTGGTACTACATTCACCAAATTGGTAAAAGTGTTATTCAGCTCAAAATTGTTTTTGGATGTAAATTCGATTTTTCAAGGAATTAAAGATCTGTCCATGGTAAAACAATCAACAAGTGATTTAATAGAAAAACAAACTAAATTATTCCAAACAACTATGAGCGAAATTTTAAAATCAATCACCAATATTTCCGATCATCAGCAAAAACTCAAAGAAAATTAACAATTTCTACAAACTCAGGCAAACAAAAATTCCATGGCAACTAATACATAAATGGTAAAAACTACTTTGTTAGAACAATCTATTTTTTTGGAATCACTTCTCAATCAATACGCATATGAAACTCAAAATCTCATTTCTATCATAAATTCAGCGGTTCATAGAAAAATTCATTCCACAGTATTACCGCCAATAAAGCTTCTTATGGAACTTAGAGCATAACTTAGACCCAATTAACGTTACCTGCAGGAACCCAACTCCCCGTAGAACCGAAAGTACAGAACATACCAGAATTTTTTAAATATCTTCGATTTCCATACTACATAAAGATTTTCTTCTCATTTTCGCACTTAATTTCCCATAATCACTGTAAATAGCTACGAGATGTATCACCGTATTCCATAACCTTTTTATATGGAAAACGACAATGCTGTTATTATCGAACCAGAAACTGATTATATATCCTTTAGCGACGATAGTGAATTCTATTTCACTTTCACTCAACAACAAAGTGATTCTTGCTCTAGGCTAAGTTCATATACCATTTGCAAGGGCAGCGAACCAATTCAGCGAAGGGCATCCTCTAAAATATGTGAAGTTGAAATCTTAAAAAATCCACAATTTTTTTCCAATTTCATGCAAGAGTAAATATGTAAAACTAGATATAAGCATTTGGAACCGATAAGCTAAAACCGATTCTTGGATTTATTGTACTCGTTCCGAATTTGTAACCCTAAATTGTAAAAACTCTCAGAAATCATTTTAATTTATTATAAAAGGCATTGGCCGACTTAGCATCGCTCCTGCGTGTACACTACATGCGGCTATGGCAATAATGTTACCTATTTTAAACAGATATATTAATCATACGTTAGACTTAGTACCAGAAAACCCTTTATTTAATAAAAGTAATATTAAGGAATTATTAGATATAGAAGATATTAATCCTCAAACACTCAATCATTTTAGTTAATATAAAAACCTCCGTCAAGCAATAC
Organism: Rhopalosiphum maidis; assembly: GCF_003676215.2. Taxonomy (NCBI): domain Eukaryota; kingdom Metazoa; phylum Arthropoda; class Insecta; order Hemiptera; family Aphididae; genus Rhopalosiphum; species Rhopalosiphum maidis. The sequence continues at coordinate 35,294,316 of NC_040879.1, read as the reverse complement.
GTGAATCTACAATGAAACAAAAATCCAATTATAAAACAACAGAGAACATTTTAATAGTTCCAATCGAATATCATATTATAGTAGAGTATATTTATATTTCAATAGTAATAATAGTAATTGCATTTTTAATTGTCAAATTAAAAAAACAAAAAACCTACGTTTATAAACCAGAAGTAGTGGAAACCGAATGTTAATCCATATCCTTAGTAAATATATATATATAAGTATTTAGTATTATTTAACTCTAGCGTCTTAAATCGCAGAGACTGCTCCAGTTTGGCCCTGGGGGCATGTTATATGTAAGCGTAGCATATAGTTATTAGTTATTAGTAATATGATATGTATAGTGGCGTACGTGACCGTGGGACCGGACGCACCACCAGGAATCTGCCGATCCAGCAATTCCTACCCTGGCCGTTGCATAGAGAGGCCTTCTGGTCACGACTGCCTGGGCAGTCGTTACGCGAGACGCACTCAATCCGAACCTCATTTTATTAAGCAGAAACTATATGTATTAAATTAAGCACCTCTATAAGTTTATAAAATAAATCGTAATTCTAAAGTAATAAACCTATCTTTTAACCTATTATTTTAATCGTTTTCTTGTCTAATTCTTTCGCAACATCCTGACTGTCTTCGACCCACGTAACTAACAGCGCCGGTACCTGCTAAATGTGCCCTCTGTGAGGGCAATCATCCTGCGAACTACAAGGGATGCCGCATGTACAAGGACCTCCAACGCTTCTGAAAGCCAAATTCATACAATCATGTCATTCAAAACAAACGTCACTAAAAGTCGTAACAATATAAATATTAATAATTGTAAAGTCACCCAGCAGCAAACACCCAATATAAACCCTCCCCCTCGTATCTATGCCCACGCAGCATCAGGTCACATTCCCAATACAGAAACTTCTGATAACTCACTGTCAAATTTTCTAAGTGAATTAAAGCTTTAATTGACCCGCTGTTATCTCTCCACACCACTGTCCTCGATCGTCTTCTCGCTCAAAATGTCAAATAATACATTCACCTCCCAGTCCCTAGCCATCATACTTTGGAATGCCATCGGCCTTGCCAAACACAAAATGAACTAATTACATCATTAAACGAAAAAAGAATAGATATAGCACTAATTTTTGATACACATTTTACGTCCAACTCAAAATATTCTTTTCCTAGTTACGGTACCTTTTCCACATGCCATCCTGGCAATACCACTCACAGTGGTACCGCCATCATTATCAGATCATCACTACAATTTACAGCTGCACCCTCAGTTAATAATGGCTTTCTACAAGCGGCAATAGTTAATATTAACTTGAACCATGAGCCAATCACCGTTGCAGCATACTGTCCCCCAAACATAAAACTACGCCTCAACAATTTGATTCTTTTTTCAACTCGCTTGGTCATTATTTCATTGTAGGTGGCGATCTAAACGCCAAAAATCAAACTTGGGGCTGCCACTCAACAAATCCAAAAGGACGCTCCTTATTCCAATCAGTAACCAACAACCATCTTACTATCCTTAATCCTCCAAATCCGACCTACTGGCCTACTTCTACCAGTAAGCATCCAGATATACTCGATATTTTCGTAATCAAAATTCCAACTAACCTAAAACATCTAATAAAAATTTATAAGGCCCAAGCTCAGATCATACTCCAGTCTTTCTTTCTTTAGACGGCCATCCTTCTTCCAAGCCAAATAAACCATGTCTTACAAACAGTTCTACAAATTGCGCCAAATTTCGCGAAATAATAAATTCAAAAATAAACCATAATACTAGATTAAAGACTCCAAACGATATTGAGGATTCAGTCCAAAATTTCAATGAATCCATACAAACAGCTGCTTGGGACTCTTCTAGCTTTCAAAGTTGTCATGTAAATTCTAATTAAATTCCCACTTATGTTAGGGAGCTAATTACTCTAAAACGTCGCGCTCGAGCTAGATGGCAACGAACTAGACTTCCCTCTGACAAAAACTCGTTCAATAATCTCGCTTCATCCTTAAAACGTATATTAAGTAAAATAAGAAATGAATCGTTCAATAACTAGACCTCCTCACTTGCCGCAGAAGGGGGGTCACTCTGGAGGGCAACCCGCAGTTGTCTTAAACAGAAAACTACCCAAGTTACGCTAAAAAAATTGTAACGGTAACTGGTGCATAACAGATAAAGAACAAGCAGATACTTTTTGTTTACACCTCTCGAAAGTCTTTCAACCACATAATGATATTGACAATAATCTACTAGATGAAAATATTGAAAATTTTCTCCTCTCCCCTCTACCTCTCTATCTTGCTCCACTCCAAAACCGTTCTCGCCAAGCGAGGTACAATATTATATTAAATCTTTTCTCTCAAAAAAACACCTGGGATAGATTTAAAAACCGCTGAGGTAGCTCGACAACTCCTTAAGAAAGCAGTTATTCACCTAACCCATATCCTCAATTCTATATTAAGACTATCTTACATGCCCCTCCAATGGAAGGTTTCAGTAATTATCTTATTCCCGAAACCTGGCAAACCCTCGGACATTCCATCATCATATCGACCGATAAGCCTTCTCCCTTTCTTTGCGAAACTATGCGAAAAATTTATTATCAAACGTATATCACAGATCGTTAGCGATAAAAATATAATTCCTCAAACCCAATTCGGCTTTCGTAACAAGCACTCCACCATACACCAAATTCATCGCCTAACTGACGCCATTGTTTACTCCTTCGAAAATAAACTTTACTGCTCCACAGTCCTGCTCGACGTTGCTCAAGCCTTCGACAAAGTCCGGCACACTGGACTTCTGTTTAAACTAAAACCATTTCTTCCTCCTTCCTAGTTTATATATTTCAAATCTTATCTAGAAAATCGTCATTTTGTGACCAAAGTAGGCTCTGAGTTCCAAAACCTAGCACCCATCCTGGCTGGTGTACCCCAAGGTGCCACTTCATCTCCAATTCTCTACAACATATACGTAGCCGACCAACCAACTTCTCCTTATACTGCAGTAGCTGAATTTTCCAATGACAAAATCATCTTTACTTCTAATGAAAGCCCTATTGTCGCCTGCCTACATTTTCAATATCATCTAAATGATATGGAAGTATGGTATTCAAACTGGAAAATAAAAATAAATAATGAAAAATCCTCACATTTAACCTTTACCCTCAGACAAGGCGCAGTCCCTTCGGTCTCCCTTGCAAACAAAATTATACCACCAGTTACCAAGGTTAACTAAACTTTAAAAATAAACTATTGCTTTACAACTCTCCTGAAGCTCATTTGGACTTATGGCATCCAATTGTGGGGTGCTGCAAAAAAATCGAATATTTACAAAATGCAAACGTTTCACTTAATATATCTTCGTATAATTATCAACGCTCCCTTCTACAGGGTGGGGCGTGGTTACTTCCTTATCTGAAACTCTCGCAACTGAGCGGCTATTAATAGTAGAGCGTTGGTTTATGGCTTGTTCGAAAGCACGTTATCTAAGGTTTTTGTTATGACTAGTTCAGTGTCAACAATGCAGTGGACAAAGCAAGAGCGCGCGTTCGCCGTGGAGGCCTACTTTTCTTTCAGCCGTTCGATCATCGCAACTCAGCGTGCTTTCAGAAACCATTTCAATATCGCACCTGCAGGTCGTGTGCCAGATCGGAAATCGATTTTTTTGTGGGTGGACACGTTCAGGGATACCGGTAGTGTGCAGAAGAAACATAATGGACCTTCCAGAACCGTCAGGACGCCAGAAAACATCGAAAGGGTAAGGACGGCGATTTTGAAATCCCCTAGGTGATCTGCACTCAAACATTCGGCTGCTTTAGGGATTTCTAGTCGCACAGTGAGACGAATTCTTCATGAGGAACTTAATTTTCACCCATACAAATTGGCAGTGGTGCAACAACTTAATCCACGCGATTACGTTGTGCGAAAAAATGCATGTGAAGCCTTCCTCGAAAACCTGCCTCAGGACGCCCTTGTTTTCTTTAGTGACGAGGCACATTTCCATATTTCAGGATGTGTGAACAAACAAAACATGCGATATTGGAGCCCCACTAACCCGAGAGAACTTCACGAGCAGCCTCTGCATACAGAACGTGTGACTGTTTGGTGTGCAATATCCAGAATCGGCATTATTGGCCCATGGTTCTTTGAAGAGAACGAAAAAGCAGTTACGGTCAATTCTGAACGTTATGTCAGCATGATTGTGGATTTTTTTCTGCCCAAACTTGAAGAAATGAATGTAGGGGAAGTGTGGTTTCAACAGGATGGCGCCACACGGCAAGAAGGTCAATGAATATTTTGCGTGAACACTTCCCCGAACGGCTCATCTCTCTTAGAGGTGATCTTTAGTGGCCAGCACGATCGCCAGATTTAGCCCCATGTAATTTTTTCCTGTGGGGCTACCTTAAATCGTCGGTATACACTTATCGTCCAAAGACCCTTCGTCATCTATACACAGAAAAAATAATTAAATCAATATTGCCAATAATTGTTGTGTTATGATTTTTTAAAATAAGGAAGTAACCACGCCCCACCCTGTATGTTACAAACCATACTCTACATTTAGATCTCGGACTACCAACTGTAGGCGACGTGGCCACATCCTCCTATGAGCGCTACCGCTCTCTCCTAATCAACCATCCCAATCCGCTTATTCTAGCTCTCAACTCTGCACGAATCATTTAAAAGGCTTAACTCTAAAGGCTGTGTTACAAATGACGACTTTAATATTTGTTCTGTTATTATAACGCCCCAATTCGTTTGAGCAAGACAACCAGCTCTCAGAAATAATTTACCAGAACTTTTTAATGTTAGCCTACGAATAAAATATCGTTTATTACAAATTATCGTGATTATAGTAGGCTTTTCACATACAAAGTACCAATTATTTTTGAAAAATGATGGGTACCATAACTCTTTTTTAAATTCAGTGATATGAGTATTACATTGGGTAGGTTTGGCTATAGAAATTTTTAATATTTCTGTTACACAAGTGGGATCAGTAACACTATTGTGTATGATTTCATTAAAACCACATACAAAAGTGTTAACAACTTTTACACAGTTATTGATATATGACCAAATAAAATATTTTGTCACCAAATAGTCTGTTATTAAGTACATTGGATTTTCAGTTATATGTATAAATTGTCCTAATTCATTGATTGAAACATATATCGATAGAATATAATATTTTTTGAAAGTGTCGATGATAGATAATGGAATTTTTATTGAAAATATTAATCTATCGTTCATTGGATGAAGGTGTATGTGTAATATTTTGAATATTTCTTCATTAAATTTTATAGGGAATTGTAAATTTTCCGGCAGGATATTTTCCATTCGTTTTTTTCCGGTAAAAACTGATCTGGTGTAATTATAAAAATATCCAATTTATTTGTTTGAACGTTTGAAATTATTCTTTGTAACCTCGTTACAAATATATCTAGTTCAAAAATATTATTTTCAATTAGGGATATTAATCTTAGAATAATAATTTGTTTATTTTTGTCTGCAAATTCAATACTCATGGTATTAATAGTGTTTTCAATTTTTTCAAATTTTTATCAAATCATAATTTATTGTCATTAAATGTTGTTATAGGTTTCATTAAAATTTGTTATTGTGCTCCTTAAAATAGAAACTTGGTCTTCAACTATGTGTATCATATCTTTTTGATCATTCTCTAATTTGTTAATCGAACAATCATTCCTTCTTACTTCATCAGCGTCGGCAATGCCGAACCCCCAGATTCAAATGATCACCTAACCTTATTACTATGCCTAGCTATTTGTCTAATAGTCTGTGTATCTGTATTAATTTTTTTTACACGCTTCTCCAACTGATTTAGAGTTATTTGGTAGGTGTTATTAATTGCAAATGAGTTGATTAATTTTAACGTGTTATTTACATCGATAAGGCTATTGATTAGATATTTTAAATCTATAAATGTATTGATGGTCCAACTACTTTTACATAATTTACCTTCTCCTATTATCTCGTTTTAATCCTAGACTATTGGTGGTAAGAGTGAGGTTATAAAATGCAGCATCTTGATTTTCACTGGAAATAATATGACTGATTAGTAGCATGGTACGACAAATCACATTCCAGACATCCATTTTTGTTGTAATTCTATCATAAATAATTTTTATACTATTATAAAATATAAATAATAACAAAAATATGTATATAAATTATAGGTATTTCGTACTTATTTGGTTTAATATTTTGACGTTATATAGATACTTAACAAAATTTTATCGCAACAAGTATGATAGATGTAAAAAATACAAAATTAAAAAATTAACTCAATAGGTATTGTACGTATTTTACAAATACAGCTCTATATATTGACTGCAGAGTGCAGACTGCGCGAGTCCCCATCACATTATATACAAGCTGGTTTATTCAGCAGATTCCTTTTATTGTAATAAATTTTGTAAATAGCTGTAATATGTTTGTTGTAATATAAACACACAAGTATGGTAAGATAACAAATGTTTAACGTATAACAATTTAGTTAGACGTGATCGTAAATGCTTAGAAACCCAACAAATGTATCAAACGTTGTTCAATGTTCAAAACTTGAGCCACAGCCAGGTAAGTGGTATATTTATATAAATTGTAATCAAACAGAATTAACCTCAGATGGCATCGAATGGCAAGTGACAGGCACAAATGTATTACCAAACGATAAAAACCCTATTGTGCATATCGAATACTTTGCATCAAAAAATTTACACAAAAGTGTCTTTAAATTAATTGAAATAATCGATATAATGCAATTTTAATCAACTATGTGGGATCTTCACACTTGAATATTACTAACTCACTAAAAATTGAAACTGAAATCAAAAAACCAAAATCGTTTGTTTCTAAAAAGAGATTTATGAAAAGTATAATGAAAGATCGTTTAAAAATATTCAAAAACTTAAATAATGAAGAAATAATGGATAATCAATCAACTATTGAACCAATTAAGTAATCATAACTATTTTTTAAATTACAACATAATATTATGTCATATATTATTTTTTCTGTAGAAACAAAAAATATTGACTCGCCCACTTTAGGCGCCGACAACTGTCTTCCAGGTACTTCGACATCAATCCCTACTTCCGATTGGTAATAATATACTAAACATTTTATGTACTTATTATGTATAATACTACATTACTACCTATTTAATATTTTAGTTAAAAATAATATATCTATTAATTAATTAACTGTTTTGTAGTACAAAGGGTGATATACCATTATTGATAAGTAGTACACCATCAAATAGAACTTATATAAATGCCAATGATTTTGATATATCGAATGTGGAAAGTTACGAACTTACAACTTCTTGCGATAATACTCATAATAATCTGTAAGTTAAATATTTTATTGATAGTTAGGGTTTGGAAATTGATGACTTTTAAACTATAATTAATAACTATAAAAAATTAATCTATCACTTATATAGCACACAATTAATACACACATTAGTGCAAAATTATAAAAATTTTACTTACCTCAAAATGTCACAAAATGAAACATAAAACTAAGTTACATATACATTATCTTGTATAGTTCCTCCAACAAGAAAAGATAATACAAATAATGTATTAGGATAACATCACATCTTTAGAATTAATTTTAATAATGATATAATAAAATTAAAATTAAAAAGTGATACTTTTTTGTTCACATAATTTATAATTATCAATCATTATCGCACAATGTGAGTCCCAAGGTAGCAGTACTATCAATATCCAGTCATTCACTTCGTGATCCTGCGGTAAATCCTATAGTTACCTGCGGAACAGCCGATTTTGAGAGTTAGTTTTTGAAAATAATGTCCTCGATAAGAGAAGTACTAAGGAATGCGCACTCATACCATTTTCAAAACTCTAGGATCAGCACTTGATTTTATATGATTTATTGGACGGGAGTAATTATAGTTCACGGAAATAATGAAATTTTAAAATGAATAAAAATAAATTTTATATATTTTGTATGAAATATAAATACATCAATGGAAGATTTTCAATATTATTCTAGGGGAGGAGGACTAAAATATAATATGTATTTTACTTTCAGACCCTGCAAAATAGACAACAAAATTATGAATATCTATAAAATAAATCGTGCAACAACATTTGGACAATAATATTTACAATAATAAATCACTTATAATTAATAAAGTCTAAATTTAAATTTAAATCTAAAAATTAAAAATAAAATAACAATTAGGAGCGAAAAAATAATAGATAGTAAACATTCAATGGTCTATTGCCATTTTACAAATCTAAGTAAAAAAAAATACAATAATAAATAATAACACAATTTAAAAAAACTAAAACTAATAAAATAAAACTAAACAGGGGAAAAAAAGAAGAAATACAATTTTAAAATCTGTAAATATTTATCATGTAACTATAATATTTTTTTTGTTTTATTCTATTGTTCAGTAATGTTTTTAAAAACAAAATAATACATTTAATAATATTTTAAAATCATGCTACTTAATTTATCCTATATTCTTCGCAAAACAATTTAGTTAATGATACAAATGTATACTATTCAGATTTACAAAAGATTAATATAAGTACTGCAAACAATATCTACGGAAAAAAAATAATATAAAAAGTTTAAAAGGTTATAAAAAATACCAAATAAGGTAAGTTATTAATAATAATATATTTCAGCAACACTATTTACAATATAATAACACGAAAACAAACATATATATATATATACCTATTCTATACGTTTGCAAACTATGCGTATACGTATATAAACGTATTTATACACGTCATTATAGCGCGAAGCACAACATTCTATGACAGTTTGAATTTTGTCGCTTGTCTATACGACGCTCATTTCATTGTAACCGAGCTGGAATATTACGCAAAGATTGGTCAAAAGCAAATTACCATCAATTTATACAATGATTAAGATCGAAAACTACTCGAAAATCCCAACAGCCCTAAATTGAACTACAGACAAATCCTTTTGGAAATTTCAAAATCATCCGGTATGGTCAACGTACAGTAAAAACAACATTGACAGAATATAAAATAAAGGTATTGTGTCATCAACCAACAAGAAGAAAATAAGACCTACAATTATTGAAGAAGTTGACGATTTTGACAAAACTGCAATAAGGCAAAAAACTCATAATTTTGGGTTCAATTTTTAAGTGGCCACAATTGCAAGAACTGCCATAAATGAAGATGAAACATTTCTAAGTATGAAACGTTCATCATTTCAAAAGATATTAAAAGTATTGCAGATTGTGTACGTCAAAAAATGTCGGAATAGCGCGCTCTTCGAAAGAGATGACACCCTTATGGCTTAGCGGCAAAATTATTTAAGCACAGGGCAGATGACAAATATATTACTTAGATGAGACATAGGTCAACGCGGAAAAAACACATGGCAGATCATGGGTCGACAGTTCAGTCAGTTCACGACGTGACGCATTTAAGACAGGCCTCACAACAGAACAAAAGGAACCCTCGGGCAAAGGTAAACAGCTCATCGTCTTACACATAGGATCATCTGGTTTGTTAAAATTCTACCATCACTTAAATTCAATGCTGTGATTGTTATGGATGATGCGTCATATCGTTTTATAAAAAAACATTCAACTTTAATGAAAGCAGGTGTAATGATTGAGAAAAAAAGGTAATAAGTAAGTCGGGGACTATTATATTATATCTCTAAATCATTACTTGTTAAATAATAATTTGGTAATATTATCTCTCTAATCCTTGTAGCGATTTGCTTGTTGAAATCGTTGTTCGCGTTCAAGATGTAATATGAGGTGATCGATTTATTTTAAAATAATCAAGTACACCTTTTTTCTTTGAACCACTATAGTAATTTTATTTTATTTTTAATACACAAATTTTAATTGATTACAGACGTTTATAACTGAATTATTATTATGTATTATTGCATGAACGATCTGCGTAGTCTCTTACATTTAGAGATGTCAAAAAAACATTGATGTTTTAAGCTAAAAACTTAACAGTTTCGATATTTTGCATCGATGTGTCACGTTTACCGATGTTTTGAATTCGATGTTTGTGTAATATTTAGTGTAGTCCTGGCAGACCATCGAGCAGAGCCTCTGTTATTTTCCTAAGTCTAACAATTATTCTGTGTAACTAATTTCTTTTAAAATTGATTATATTAATAAAGTATTAGTGATAACTTAAACACCGCGTATTTATTACTAACGAACAAACTCGGTTGTGGAGACGTCAATAACATTTTTGGTGGCAGCGGTGGGATCCGTAGATTCCAGTTCGTTAAACAATAAGTTAGTCAATGCCGTGTAATTTTGAGTTAAAGTAAATCTATGCTTATAATAAAATTAAATACAAGAAGAAATTCTGAAGAAGAAAATCCGAAGTGTCCAGAAAATCCAAAACATCGAAGTATACAGAAACTCCAGTTTACAAGACGACAAGGAAGGAAGCCCGCAAGTACCGCTGTACTCGTAGCGCCGCCCAAACTAATGGTTAGTAGCGCACGCACTCACACGAACGCGAATCCGTAATACGAGCATCACAGCCGCCGCGTCCGTTGTTCGTGGTACCGCTGAAATTTATAAGCGCGCACACACACACGCAAACGACGCATAATACACGCGCCGCCGCCGACGTGTCGATAGTGCCGCCCGAACCGAACGACACTCACTTACGCACGCACGCATTTGCCGTGTATGCTAGTTACGAAACCGGACGTCTGTGCTGCCGCCGAATATATATACATATATATATATTATAATATAGTACCAGCAGCTGACAGCCGCTGAAAACACTGATATCCAGTGCACGACGCTCGTAATCAGCGCCGCCGCGAAGTGTAAACAAACAACACGACTCGCGTTAGCGGTTCGAATTCGTGATAAGCGTTAAATTTAAAAAATACGCGATCGTTGTAATCGGTGTAAATACGCGATCGTCGTTATCAAATAAATACGCGACCGTTGGTTATTAACGACAAGTCGTAAGCAAGCAGAGAAACCCACTACAGGGTGTAGTGGTCCCCGCGCCAGCAGTTTCGGGACTAGCGAACGTCGATTCCACAAGCGCAGTCGAAGAGGAAAGTCGTCGTTAACATCCAAGAAATTCGAGCCAAGCCAAGCAGAACATCAGTGCAGATCATTTGAGCATCCAGTAATTTAAGAGCAACGGGATCTGCAATGCCTAAAAAACCGGTTGGACGTCCCAAGTCCGTGAGAACACCGGAAAACATTGCCGCAGTAAGAACATCGATAGAGCAGTCTCCGTCGCGTTCTGCTCGGAAACGTGCCTCTGCTCTCGGGATCTTAAATTACACCCATATAAGATTATGGTAACTCAGGAATTAAGTCCAACAGATTGGGGAAAACGAAAAGATTGCTGTAATGCAATCCTTACAGTTGTGCCTCCCAACGGTATTGTGTGGAGTAGCGACGAAGCACATTTCCACATTTCTGGCACAGTGAACAAACAAAATTTTCGTTATGGGGCTGCTGAAAACCCTCTAAAAATACACCAACGACCTCTTCATAGTCCTAAAGTAACAGTTTGGTGTGCTTTGTCTTCGGTAGGCATCGTGGGGCCTTATTTTTTTGAAGAGGGTGGTATTACAGTTACTGTGACTTCCAACCGGTACTGCGAGATGTTGGAGAACTTTTTACGCCCGAAAATCGAAGAGTACGAAAATAATGATGTCTTCTGGATTCAACAGGATGGGGCCACAGCTCATACAGCCCGTTGTTCTCGTGCTGTATTGCAAAAAATGTTTCCTGGTCGCTTGATTTCCTTAAGGGAAAACATTACATGGCCTCCTCGCACCCCTGATTTGAGCCCATGTGATTATTTCTTATGGGGATACCTCAAAGCTGAAGTTTTCAAACATCGACCAAGAACCATTGAAGGACTAAAAGAGGCCATCCGTCAAGAAATCTCCGCGATTCCACTCGATATGCTGGCGAAAGTGATGGAAAACTTTCGAGAACGGCTCCATATGTGCGTTGCTCGTCAAGGCAATCATTTAGACGATATAATTTTTAAAAAATAATTTAAAAAAAACCTTATATAATATAGTTTTTAAAAATAAAAATTTTTTTTTCTTTATCTTGTATCGTTTTTTTTTAATTCACTTCGAAAATGTGGGAGTCCATTATGCCACACCATGTAGAAATAAACTAAAATGATTCGGGCCTCAATTCCCAGTATTTACCACTGACTGTTATGCAATTATTTATTATATGGGTTTACGTTTGATATAGACTAATGTCTATATCTGTATTATTTACAAACTATACATTTATAAATGTATTGTCAATTATTGTTATAAATATTATTAACGCGTGAATCTGGAACCGTACGGTGTGTAGTGTGCGCGTAATAGACGTCTACAATTCAAGTCAATAGTTCAGTGAATAGTTCAGTACCATATTTTGTTATTTTTATTTTTTTAATTATTGTAATTTAGTTGCTTAATAATTTATTAATCATAATTCAATTTGTTAATAATTTGATTTGTACAACATAATAATTAATATTATGTCTAAATCAAAATCGGAAGTTTGAAAATACTTCGAAAAAAAAACTAATGGAAATGCTATGTGTAAAGTCTGTGGTAAACTATTAAAAACTTCTGGAAATACATCAAATTTAATGGGTCATTTAAAAAAGTTGCATAAACTACCTAGTGAAACAAATGTAAAATCTCCAAATAAAAAAGAAAAAGTAAGTACATTTTAAATAATAATTTTTACAAAGTAAAATTCATCTTTTTATCTTTATCCAATAACATATCAAATGTATTATCCAGTTTTTAAAATTTTGAAGAGAAAATGTTTATTTTCACATGCATTGTACAAAACTGTATTAAATTTATAAAAATTAAATGGATAGATTATTACTACTGGATATTTTAAATAATTAAAAATTCACAAATTGATAGTTTACAAGAACAAATTTAAAACTATTTTAATAAATAGGACAGTAAAACAAAAATAAAATATAAAAACTGAAGAAATCATAATTTATATTATATTGGTACCTAAGTTATATACCATCATACTTACATATTTTTACATTTCAACTGTATACACAATACTTTGTAATTTTTTAAGCTTTTAAAACAATTAGACGTCGGACATGTTTAAATTGTTGGTCATCAGTCTCACTAATACATAAAATTTGTATTAATATAAATGTTTTTATTTATACATAATAATATATTTATATCAAAAATATAATACTTTTCTATTTGAAATTTTATTGATTTTTTTTTAATTTTAAAATTTACTTGTACTAATATACAGTTAAAATTACCAAGGTGTTATTTAAATTTAACTATTACCTATAAATATATTAATTATAACTATTTTAACAGGCAATGAGTTCATATTGTACTCCTGGAATCAGATCATCATGTTTAACTGATACTGAAAACAATATTGATGATCCAGAGCTACAAACTAAAGAAACTGCAAACAGTTCTAACGTATTGCCCCCCTCTGATGTATCTATCTCAACTTACACACAGTCTTCAAGCGGAAGTACCTCCTCAAGTATTACAGGAAATTTCATGAAACAGCCTACTCTGGAATGGTCACTTAATAAAATATCTAGTTTTTCAAATTAGTATTTATTTATAATTAAGAAAATTAATTTATTGAATTGATTTTACTAATTTCATCAACCCTGCTAATTATGCATTTATATAAATAATAATAATTTATATATTTTAACAGATGGAGGGCAGAAACACATTAAAATTACTGAAGCAATTGTATATTTTATCTGCAAAGATAATCAACCGTTTTCAGTCGTTGAGGACATAGGATTTAAGAAACTGATGAAAGATTGAGGAGAGCTATTCAAAGTAAAAGGAAGGGTCTGTTAACAAGAGGAGTCTGCCTGCTGCACAACTCCAGACCCCACACAGCCAATGTCGTGAAACAATTTTTGAAAAAAATTGTTTACTGACGGGGAGGTGAAGGGGTGGTCGAGAAGTGGACAAAGGAAGTGGCGGCAGACTCGATCGACATTATTCACAAGAAAAATTCTTGTGACCACAGTTTTCAACGTACTGAACTTGTTATGGTCTTGTTATAAAGAAGAGGAGTAAATCTATACGGCAGTGTAGCCAACATAGTAGAAAAATATTCCCTATGGCCGTGAAAGCCTCAGTACACTTACTTTCTGGACACGCCTCGTATAACCTCTTTGAGATGAATAGTTTTTATTTTATATCAGAAAACATATGGGTACACTATAGTGTACCTGGGGTCTTCGTATCACGTTAGCGGTCTTTTTGCCACGCCAATTTGTTATCATGATAATAATAATTAATATTCCGATTATGTGTACAATGATATTATGTAGTTATTGTAGTATAATACTTACACGTTAGAATGTAAATTTTGTTAATTGTTTACATTTTCTTGCGTTATTTCAACACTTCTTTGTAAAAAAAAAAAAAAGCTTTTATATAAACAGTATAAAATGCTTCGTGAGGATGACATATTAGCTTTATTAGGTGACGGAAATGTATCAGATATTGGGGAATTAGATAGTGGTGATGAATCTGAAGACTTTTTTTCTGAAGCAGAACTCACTGAGCTTTTAAATGAATTTGAAAATAACGATGGTAATTTTGAAAATGAGAATGAATATAGTGTTGTTGGTAAGAATTTTGAAACAACTAAAAAATGTGATGTTCGTTGGGCACGAAAACCTTTTGCCCAACCACGTCTGCATTTGGAAAACTTAGATCAACCTATATATCCTATTTTACTAAGATCTCCATTAGAATACTTAAGTGAATATTTTAATAATGACATTTTTGAAAAAATGACTTTTTTCACAAATTTAAACGCAGTTTCTAAACAAATTTCGAGATTCAAACCAACAAATATAAACGATTTATTTATTGGTATTCATATTATTATGGGCTCTTTAAAATATCCTCGAGTACGTTTATATTGGGAAGACAATTTTCAAATTAATATTATTGCATGTAATGTGACACGAGACCGTTTTTTCGCTTAACGAACTAATTTTCATATAATTGACAACAACAGTATAAGTAAAGAAAATAAAGACAAATTCATCAAAGTGAGACCATTATTTGATGCAGTGTTAAAAAAATGTAATAGCCTACCTTTAGAACAGGACCTTTGTGTTGATGACAGATGGTTCCTTTCAAAGGCCAACTATCGATCAAACAAAATATGAAAGGAAAGCCTATTAAGTGGGGGGTCAAAATTTTTTTATTGTGCGGAAGTAAGAGTGGAATGGCTTAGAATTTTATGCTATTTCAGGGATATTCAGAATTAGACAGTAACTTGGTAAAATCGGTAGGCTCTGGTGGTAGTGTTGTGTTACATTTAACACAAAATGTTCCTCCGAACCGCCATTTTTTGTACCGGGTGGGGCACTGAAACGGCCGATTTTAAAAATAGATTTTCTCAGTAGTAATTAAGATAAGAATTCTCACTAAATACTATTAGTTCAAAGACAACATGCCATTTAGTAAACATGGAACAGTGGAGTGGTAAACAACGTGCTTATGCGATAAAATCATTTTACAAAAATAATGACAGTTACGTAGCCGCACAGCGTGAATTTCGTCTTCATTTTAATCTTAAACGGCATGATTCGGTACCATCGGCTAAGGCTATTAAAATATGGATAACCAACTTTGAAGAAACGGGTTCAGCATTAAAAAAGAAGCCTGTACGACAAAAAACTATTCGCACACCTGAAAACATCGTTGCTGTCAGAGCCACTTTCATAAAGAGTCCGAGACGTTCTGCACGAAAACATAAGTTATCGTTAAATTTATCCAGTAGAAGTTTACGTCGGATTTTACACAGTGACCTAAACGTTCACCCATATAAGGTGCAGGTGGTTCAAGAATTAAAACCTGCAGATCACTATAGCCGCATAACTTTTTGTCGAGAAATGCTAACCCGAATGGACGAGAACGAAAACTTTATTCAAAATGTTTGGATGTCTGATGAAGCACATTTCCATCTTGATGGTTTTGTGAATAAGCAAAATTGTCGTTATTGGTCTGAAGAAAATCCTCGCAAACTTCATCAACGACCTTACCTTACCTTACCTTACCTTACACAGTGATAGGGTAACTGTATGGTGTGCAATTTCACATTATGGCATCATTGGCCCGTATTTTCATGAGGACGAAAATGGACGGGCAACAACTGTTAATTCAAATCGTTATGTCAATATGATCAATAATTTTATGGTCGGCGAACTAACGAAGTTTCCTCAAAATGATAACTTTTGGTTCCAACAAGATGGCGCGACATCCCATACGGCCCGAGTATCAATAAATGCTATTCAACAAATTTTTGGAAATCGCATTATTTCCAAAAATGGTGATATTCATTGGCCACCTCGATCACCGGATTTATCAGTATGTGACTTCTTTTTGTGGGGATATTTAAAAAGTAAAGTCTATGCACAGAAACCTCGAAATATTGATGAACTAAAAAACAAAATTAAAGAAGAAATTTCCAGTACGCCTTTGGAAGTGATACACCGTGTAGTGGAAAATATACGAAGTAGGCTAGAAGAGTGTTTGAGAAGAGATGACCATCATCTTGAGGATATAATTTTTAAAAAATAAATGGCATGTTATATACTTCATTATAATAAATAATAATTAATTTTTATTTGGTTTTTTTATTTTATAATTTGTCTATGAAAATCGGCCGTTTCAGTGCCCCACCCTGTATTTTGATAATTATTTTTCGTCATTTGGATTATTTGAGAGATTGCAACAGTTGAACATTTACGCGGTTGGTACAATTAGATCAAATTGGTTTGCACAACCACCATTTTTAAGTGACAAACAAATGCGGGAAATGGGTAGAGGCACTGCATTTGAAGTTACCACAGATATGAATCATTGTAATATAGGATTTGTAAAATGGTTTGATAATAAAGCAGTTACTCTTGGTTCTAATTACGTAACATCTGGGGATGTTGACAAAGTTGAGCGTTGGGACAAAAAGAAAAAGGCATATGTAGAAATCGAAAGACCAGAAATTGTGAGAAGATATAATGATTCAATGAGCGGTGTTGACAAAATGGATCAATTGATCAGTTACTATCGTATTTTAATTAGATCGCGAAAATGGACATAACGAATGGCTATGCATGCATTCGATATTGCCATTACAAACAGTTGGATTCAATATACCAAAGAGGCTGAGCAGTTGAATATCCCTAAAAAAAATGTATTAGATTTATTACATTTTAGAATAAATTTAGCGAAAGATTTAATAACTTTCGAAAAGCCAATAACACCAAAACGTAAAGGACGTCCGTTGTCAACCCCATCAAACGAATCAGTAAATGAACCATCTCAAACGTACAAAATACCAAAAGTAGACTCTCAAAGACCCACAGAAGCAGTTAGAACAGATACTATTGACCATCTACCAGAATTCGATGATAGGAAATATGCCACAAAATGTAAAAATAAAAAGTGTGAAGGACGAAGAACCCACGTGTATTGTTTAAAGTGCAATGTCCATCTTTGTCTCGACAAAAAAAGTAATTGTTTTAAAGATTTTCATGTTAACAAATAAGATATGTTGTTACTTATTATTCTATACCTAAATATTATAATATATTTGAAAAAGGTTATTATTATTATTATTATTATTATAATTATTATACAAAAGAGACTGTAATTTTGTGATTTGGTAAACTATTTTTATTGTTATATTTGATAAAGGATATTATTATTATTATTATTTTACAAAAAAGATTGTAATTTTATGATTTGTTATACAATTTTTATTGTTAAAAAGCACAGGAGAATACTGTATTAATTTTATATTTTTCAAAGGTTTTAAAAATAAATTTTATTTGATTTGTTTTACTAAATTTGTTTCTTAACATCGAAAAAGATTAATTTAGATTAATAATTAGTTGACACAATGAAAAATTTATTTATAGATGAATATTGACTCCACGAAGACCCAAGGTACACTATAGTGTACTCACTTAAAACTTCGCAAAAAAAAATGATAAAATTACGAAACTCGGCAAAATTAATTTTAAGACTATAAATATAAATATGATGAAAAAAAAAATTTTTTTTTTAATTTTCAAAAAGTCGGGTCTGAAAGGATTAAAAAAGATATGATGCTTATGCGTACATCATTACACAGGCTTAATTGACCAAAAAAATGTCTATTTTTAAGCATTAGAAAATCTAGCTGAACTTAGATAGAACGTTAAAGCGTTAATAGTATTAGAAAAAAAAATTTTAATTGTATGTATTGGCATTAGAAATGGGCCACGAAGTAATTGGACCATTGCCAATTCAATCCAATTAGGGTAATATGGACACAGGTCAAAATCAAGAGGCCAAAAACAATTCAACTTAAAATGGTGGATATAGAACAGTTGATCTACAAAATATTAGACACTCGTGATTGGGTGAAGTGTGTGAGACATGCCGAAGCATTGCAAGAACAAGACAGCGAAAAATAAATTATGAAACAGTATGTAGGTATGAGCCAATCATTTTGACTATGTTAGCTGATGATAGCCGATTGGGAGTCTAGTGACGATAAAAAATTATGAATAACATTCGAAAATTCGCAATTACATATTTTAATAGTATACTCACTTGTATAGTTATTTTCTTATTCTGGTGTTGTATTGTATGTGGTATATTTGTTTTATTTTTATTATCAATTAATACAAAAATATAAGATAAAACTTTTGTTCAAATGTTATTCGAATAGTAAATCACATGGTAAAATGCGTAAATACATTGTGTCATTATCATCTATTTGGAGGGAAAATAGTTCATTTAATGTTATTATAGAAAAAAATTAGATGGCAAAGGTGCTTAAATACCACAATTTTAAAAACAATATACCAGGAGATAATTGGGTTGAAGGTTTTTGAAAAGATACCCAGATTTGTCTGTTAAGTTTAATCCAACATAAAAAACACTCACGCCAACTTAAGTGTAGATGACATTATCAGTTATATTGACTGCTTGATGTCGCTAAAAGACTTATGAGGTATTCCACCTTCCAAAATATAAACTACGACGAGACGAACTTAAATTACAACCCGGGCAATAAAAAACTTATAAGAATTATTCTAAGAGTAATTATAGAAAATCGGATGTACAAAAATTGATTAAAGATAAAAAATATTCCCTACAGTAATTTAGAAACATTGGCCGAACTCAAAATAAAAATGAAAAAAAAATGCTATGTGAAAAGTTTTATCTCCTTGATGAGTTTGCATTAGAAACAGGTCATGAGGTGATACGACTTCACCCCTATCACTGCCAGTATAACCCTATTGAGTTTATTTGGACTCAAGTTAAGAATGAAGTTGCCAAAAAATAACACTTTTAAGATGGTAGATATTGAACGTTTGACTTACGAAGCATTAGATTCAATGACTGCAAAACTGGGAGAAATGTGTATGACAAACAGGAACTACTCAATCACTTGACTATGAATGAGAAGTTCACATTTGATAAATGGTATTCCTGCTGGTAGGATATTCAGAATAAACAAAACAATTTATATTAAGTCTTTTAAAAATATTTAAAAATATACAATTAATTAAATTTTAATGTTTATTTAAACTGTTCAACTATAAATTGTTTAAAAATAGTTTTAATTTTATGTATATTATTAGGAAAGATAAAAATTAGCTCACAAGTGCTCGTCAACCTATTATCTGTTAATGTAAATAGAATACTTTTTTTAAAAAAGTTTTACCTATGCATAAAAAATATATGTCGTTATATTAGTTGTAACATAGAGAGTAAGTTTATAAAATTCATAAAAATTGTATATTTTACAATCTTTAGAGGGTTAAGAGGACTTATAGTCTTGGCACATATACATTGTAAAAACTAATTATATTTTGTTATTTGTGAGTAAAGGAAGGAACAAAATAAAAAAAAGTCTCATGTTATAAAGAATGAGGATAAAAAAACTATTTTATGCTCATTATGTTATAATCTACGAGACATATCCAGAAAGTAAGTGTACTAAGGCTCTCACGACAACAGGAAATATTTTTTTACTATGATCGCTACACTGCTGTATAGCTTTACTCCTCTCGTTTATAACAAGACCATCACAAGTTCAGTACGTTGAAAACTGTGGTCACAAGAATTTTTCTCGTGAAACATGTCGATCGAGTTTGCCGCCAAGTGCGAAATCCGCGCCGTCATTCATTACCTCTATGGAACACTATAAACTGGAGGGTGATAATTTTCTCAGGTCTATTGTTACTGGAGATGAAACTTGGGTTTCACACTATATGCCTGAGACCAAGAGACAGTCCGAACACTAGTGTTCACCCTCAACCAAAAAGTTTAAAACCGATTTCAGTCAAAAAAATCATGGCATCAGTGTTTTGGGACCACAAAGACGTCATATTGATTGAATATTTACCTCAGGGTGAGACCATCAAAGCAACAAGGTATTGTGAAACCCTAAAAAAATTGAGGAGAGCTATTAAAAATAAAAGGAAGGGTCTGTTAACAAGAGGAGTCTGCCTGCTGCATAACTCCAGACCCCACACAGCCAATGTCGTGAAACAATTTTTGGGCTCATTTGGATGGGATGTTTTGAACCACCCTCCGTATTCCCCGACCTGGCGCCTTCAGATTACCATTTGTTCACTTCCCTGAAGAAGCACACGGGTGGAAAAAAATTGTTTACTGACGAGGAGGTGAAGGGGCGGTCGAGAAGTGGACAAAGGAGGTGGCGACAGACTCGATCGACATTATTCACAAGAAAAATTCTTGTGACCACAGTTTTCAACGTACTGAACTTGTTATGGTCTTGTTATAAAGAAGAGGAGTAAAGCTATACAGAAGTGTAGCGAACATAGTAAAAATATATTCCCTGCGATTGTGAGAGCCTCAGTGCACTTACTTTCTGGATATGCCTCGTAAATTTAAACTCTTCAAAACCAAATTATTTTATATTACAAATAATTCATGTATGATGTGATATTTAATAATAAATAAAATGTTTATTTTAATAATGATTTGCTATAAATCAACTTTGTTTCATAGAAAATTTATATTTATATCTGATTTCCTAACAACACACATTTTTAACAGATTTGTATAATTACCTTGTAATTAACTTATTAATTTCAATAGAAGCAAAAAAAAAACAAAAAACTTGTTTAATAAGTAAATTATTTTAAAACGCATGATAAAAACAATATAATTAAATTATATACACTATGTAACAACTGTTTGTTAAATATTCTTTACTAGACATTTGATTATAAAATTCTTAACATTTAATAGTCAATGCACTGTGTATCCTAAAATGGCATTATTTATAAACATACAATTGTGTACAAACCACAAACATGTTTTTTTAAATCAGCAAATTAGTCAATATTTACAACATTTAAGATTAATGGTTGTAATTTAACATAACCATCTAAGCATACATTTATGAGCTTACAGATCATTAGACCGTGCCAGGGGCTCACACATATGCATTTATTGAATAATATATATATTATATTATAATCATACCTAATTTAATGATGTATCAATTGAATAGTAAACTTGTAGTTATCATACACAATAATAACACATTAATAAATTGTTTTTTTTTTTATTAAACACAACATTTATATAACTGTTAATGCAAATATAGTAGTAAAGAACAAATAGCTATTAGAAGTATACACAATGGTATAATGGTTTAATTATAATGTAATAATAAAATTGATTTTTAAACATGTTGTTTTATAAGCAAATAATATAAATGTGTTGATCTAAGAAAACTTCAAGTCATAATTCAGAACCGAATTATATCACTCATTAATTTTTTTTTAATAAGTAAATATATTACTATTATACTGTAAAATGTACCCATGAAATAATCAACATTAACAAGCATAAATTTGTTTTTACTAGTGATATAATAAATGCCATAATTTTTAGATTAAATAAAAATTTTTATGGAATCAAAATAGATTAGGGACATAACATGATGAGAATGTTAGGTTGACCATTAATTAGAACAATGAAGATAAATATGGACAGAAATCAGACTATGGACTTATACAAAATAAAAAAAAGGGAATGTCTTGACTAGCAATGTGTAGTTAGAAAAATTTAATTACTCAATTTTATGTTTTAATTAAATAATTTTTTCACTCTTAAGTTATACTATTATTAAGGTTTATTTTTAGTCCTTACTAAAGTTTTATTTTAATTAAACATTATTTGTAATTTTTGATTAAACAAAAAAATCAACAAAAGGATGAGTTAAAAATCTGACTAAATGATCTACTGATTTAAAAATTAACATCAAAATTAAGGAATTCAATAGTATAAATAAATGCTCTAGGTTAGATTATCAGATGTAGGGTATTTAAATTATATGGTTAAGGAATTCTTATCCATTCCTACCAGCATGTCACCAAATACCATGTTAAGACACAATAATACTATCAAATTCTTTGCAGACAATGTAATGAAAAAACCAAATATTTTAATAGCGCCCAGCGTTAACATATGGAAACATTTATAGACTCTATTTATAACTTTTTTTCCGCGCATATTATCGTTATCGCAATCGAAACAATATACGTTTATCGACACTATAACATGTCTAGTTTACGATTGAACAAATACAATCAATTTCTAATGCATTGTTGTCTCGGAAACACAGTTTTGTTTTTACGATTACAATCGACGAAAAAATGGATCTTCATTTCGAGTAAGTAGATTTTAGCATACGTACATATTTTTTTGAGCCGCTGTTTTTTTATATTTACTTTTACGACATACTAAGAATAATTTTACAATAGTTTGAAAGTATTTTAATAATATTGAATATAGTTATGGCTGTCTAAGTACCGGTGTTGCCATATGGCAACGCTAGGCGTTTCGATACATAAAGTTATTATTATTTTTTTTCATTTTGAAAGGCATGGTTTTTCGCTTTCTGAAGCATTGGATATATTATTAAATGATGATGAGATGGAGGGGGATATTTTTAATGAGCCACCTCATCCTAGTGTCGATACTGATGAAGATTCAGGTGATGAAGACGGGAGTGGGTAAGATATAACATACTAGTTGATGTTATCAAATTTTTGTAAATAAATTCCGTATTTTTATAGTTTAGTTGATAATCTGTCATCTCGACAATTGACGGCAAACGCTGAAATTCGGCTGGAAAACAACGAAAGATTAGGTAACTTTTGTGACGAACTAGTTCAACCTACAGACATTTTGAGTTATAGACCACGTCATGAAACATTGGTTGTTACACCCAAAAAACATCAAAAGTGGTTAGAGGCTAGGAAAAAATCCAAACAAATACCTCGCTGGGAGAAGGGGGCAGATTTTGACATCAAAAAACCCGCTTCATTTCCCCAACCTGATCACTCCAGGTATAAAAGTTTGTCCGCTACAGAAATATTCGAACAATTCATTGATACAGATATTATTGAACATATAGTTGTAGAAACTAGACGGTATGCATTATTTTTAAACTGTCCTGATCCAAACATAACAGCAGAAGAAATTCGTTGTTTTATTGCGATATTATATGTCAGTGGATATAATAATTTGCCATCGAAACGACATTATTGGGATTCAAAAAATGATATAAAAATTTGGCTGTATCTGAATCAATGAGACGAAATAGATTTTTGCAGATTTGTCGATTTTTGCATCTTGCGAATAATATTGATATCAATCAAAATGATAAAGCATGGAAAATACGACCAGTTATGGAAATGCTAAAAAAAAAATGTATTGAGAACTTTATTCCTGAACAAAATACAGAAAAAAAAAAAAGAAGATGCGCCGGAAAAAATTGCAACTCAATTGTACGAACAAAGTGTTCAAAATGTTCTGTTGGGTTATGCATTAATTGTTTTAAACCTTTTCATACCCAATGATGTATATTTATAAAATATTTTAAGTTTTTTTTGTACAAGCTGTACGACGTATAATATGTTGGCGTGGATATGATACAGACGAACTAACCAGAGCTAGATACACACATGCTACAGTCAATCATACTAATAACTTTGTTGACCCTGTTACTGGGGTCCATACTCAGCATATTGAACGTGTTTGAGGCTAAATGGAGAAATAAAAAGCATAGGGGTACCAGACACCATCATTTGGAGTCTTATCTGGCGGAGTTTATCTAGAAACAAAACATTGAAGGAGAACCATTTGATAACATATTAAAAAATATTTCAGAAAATTGGTCACCAAAAATAGAATTTTAAACTTATGCAACTGTAACTGTGATAATTCGTTTATATTTATTTAATATCGTATTTTGACGTTTTTTGATAATTTTTATGACTTTGTTTTATATTATAATAACTTTTAGACTGCTAAACTTTCCACTGCTATCATTTTAGAATTAGTAGTTTGATGTTATACTAATACAAGGTTTATAGATTAAAATACAGAACTATCTGGATAGTACTATAGTAGTCAAGATAACAGAATTAAGCGTCTTGGTAGTAGGGATAACAGAAAAGTACCGATGTACTAATGTAATTAAACTATTTAAGTATTGTAACACATCTCTTCTCTGAAAAGTTGTAAACTATGTTCACAGGAGAGGACACAAAACTACCAGAATACCTAATTATCTTACAAAACCCCAAAATCCGTCTTATACAGTAGTCGCCACGACCACCAATCTTAATGATCATATAAAAAGGAGATTTTGGCAGATGGCTAGAGATATCTGAGATGTTCAGAGTTAGGTTGTAACACCACTAATCAGTCTAAATCAGTGGTCGGAAACCTTTTTGGACTCCCGAGCCACATTAATAAATTAATAAGAGTTCGCGGTCTAGACAAAAATAAAAATTTTTAATAATCAATTAAACTTCATTGTCATAGAATTTAAAGCGGGCCGTATACAATAAACGCGCGGGCTGTCGGTTGCCGACCACTGGTCTAAATAATTTACAATTGTATTTTTGTATTTAAAATATATGTTCAAAAAAAAACAATATAATACCTTTAAACATCATATTGTCGTTCCTGTATTGATGTATGAATTGACAAGTCCGACATAACGATATGAAAACATTAACTGTTTGCATTACAAATGTTGCTACAAGCTGCTGTTTATAGGGCTCAAATGACATGCAAAATATTATGATATATTATAGTGTTATACTTAAAACATACTTCCAAAGTAATATACAGGTTTCACGTGCTTGCAGCCAAAGTAAAAGTAAGCAGCAACCGTTCCAGATACTTGCATGAAAAGCGTCTATTATCTTTGCTCTGGGCGAGGTCCTTATCCACCGCTACAGCTTTCATTGTTACTCCGTACTTCAATTACTAGTACCTAATCAACGAGTTCTTCACCGAAACGAAAATCTGTGGAGACTTGAATAAGACCAACGCCTGATCAAGCATAACTGAAAGATAAAATAAACAAATCGCACATAAACACGTGTTTTAAAGACGCAAAATCGACATTGGCGTCAATGAACAACGAGAACAATACAGTAAAATATATTATAGCGTTTTATTATAAATTGTAACCTATTATTAATAATGTTATGCCAATCGATGGTGTATTGAATTGTAAACGATCACTGCCGGTTCAGATGTGGTGAAAAGAACATTGTACATACATACTTTAGAGGACAAGCAAACAGGACCGGCGAGGAAGAAGACCGGTTCACAGCACTATACAACGTTATTACACAGTACACAGCGTTAGTAGTACCACAGGCTACAGTTACAGCGCTACGCGTCGGTGTTCCGATCTATACGTTACGTGGCGGGGAGTAAACAGTGGTGGCGGTGTCGGTGGTTACTGCAACTGGTTGTGGACTTATGGTGGTGTCGGACGTTAGTTTCTCGACGGCGACGACACTACGCACAATTGTCAATAGACACCCAAACTCAGTTTGGTGTTCGGTCCTCAGTCTCAGTGGTTCTCACTTTTCTTATGAATAAACGAAACGAACCGACCGCGTTCACTCGATCCCTTGCGGCACGACACTAAATTACAGTGTTTGGAAAGAACGTCGTTTATGAACGCACGTACATTCGTACATAGTTAATGAACAATACGCGAACGTTACTCGTTTTTTTCAAATTCGAACGTGGACGACATTTATATTTTTAATGAATTTGAACGATTTTTAAGACATTTAATTGATTTACTGTTTAATAAATTTAATATGTATAAAATAGATTAAATATTTTATTCGATGAAAAAATTAAATTTGTAAACTCCAATGGTCCCGGCTCGACATATAGCATTATAGCAATAATAATATTATTATGATTTCCACAAATTTTTAATAAATCTGTATAACTAATCGGCTGATCATAATAAAAACGAATATAAGTGTAAACGTATAGTGATGTTGGTGTATCGTAGTACCGTGCACAGCACCGGATTTTGAGCGGGACGATCCGGGGCCCATGCCCCGGGCGCTAATCATAAAGGAGCGCAAATTTCAAATTTTAAACTTGTAATTTTTATTACATTTTTTTTTTTTTTTAATACAAATTGAATCTTTTGTTTTGAATTACACAAGTATTTCAAATTAAATAGTTTTAATTCAATATAGTCACACTGGTAATGATTAAGAAAAGACATTCGTCAAAAAATTATCTGGTTGTGAGTTCCGGTAAAAAGCTCTCAAAAAAAAAAAGAAAATGAGCGCACTTCGGCGTATTTTCAAAATTGGTTGGGTAATACACAATGCAACAGAGGTTAGAAATTATTTATAATTATTAGATCTGTATAGTATTATAATAATTAATGACGTGATTATTATTATTATTATTTATTAGTTTATTATTTTAGATATTATAATACGTACTATTTTAGAATCTAATACCTAACCGCGAATTTGAAACAGGTATAACTTCTAAAATAATAGTTTTCGGAAAATTTTGTGAATTAATTTTAATAATATATTACTATATTTTATTTAAATAATACAGTACAATAAATATCTAATATTTTATAGAAAATGAAGAGAATGGGACAGATGTTGAAGAGGATGAGAATATTGAGAAATGTAGTGATAGGGTAATTGTCAAGGAGATTAATTCTGATAATAACAAAGATAAAAATTTAAATGTGTCCGAATTTATGTCATTGAAATTAAATGAAAATGAAACTTTGAATTTCAAAGATTGTGATACATGGCCTGAAAAAATAATAGATTCTCAAAGAACTCATATTATTAGAATGAGAATGAACTATATTAAAAAGTTGGATACTACTAGATCTGAAAGAGAAGGGCGATCTATTAATGTTTCTTGGTTTTTCAAAAATCTTTTTAATGGAAATCGATGTCATTAAACTTGGCTTAGCTACTCCAAATCAAAAAATGCATTATTTTGTGTACCGTGCAAATTGTTTTTAAATTCAAATGACAAAAATATGTCAAAATTAACATTAGATGGGCTTATTAATTGGTAAAAAAGTGTCAGAAAAAATACCAGAACATGAAAATTCTAATATTTATAAAAAGTATTTTTGTTCAAAGAAAATACTTGAAATGTCAATTTGTGAAGGTAAAGGAATTGATAAAATTACAAAATGAAATAAAATTAGAAGAAAATCATTGGAGACTAATTAAATCACCTATAATAATCCGTATTTTGACACACTTTAGGACACATGCATTTTTTATTGTTGACTTTTAAGGGCGCTAATATTATGTTGTGCCCCGGGTTACATAATTTGTAGATCCGGTACTGAATTCGTGCATATCATATGGGCTATGTTATAGTTATGTATAGTAGACTTATACTTTATAAAATGTATATACTCTAGTCTAAATTGTGTTTTTATTTCTGGGGTGAGTTGCATATGTTAATAGATATTTGTATTGACAGCGGGTAAACGATAAATAAAAAAAAATTAATGAACGACCTCATGAAAGCAACGCAATCATATTTTAGAATGTGGACGTGAACACGTTCGTTTGAAAAAAAAACGAACGTGAACGTGAACAAATTCATATTTTTAGTAAACGCTCTGAACACTGATAAATTATTAGTTCTAATTTATTGTACTAATTACTACTAAGCTTCTAAGTACAAACATATTGTTCGGTGTGGCGTAATGTCACTATAAAATCGATTGATTTACATTGTTACACTCGTCTCTTTGGCCACTATTACAATTAGCATTATCGTGTCCTATCTCATTGCAATAATTACAAGTCATTGGTGTTGCATTATTATTATTATTATTATTATGTCGCGTAGGTATTACTATTATTCTGATTAGGTTGGCGAATATTATTTTCAATTTTGTATTATTTTGTCTTTTGCGGGGACAACGGCTGTTCAAACGCGTTTTTTTATAATTGCTTTTATATTTTCCCAAGTTGAAGTTTCCCTATAGAGCTATTACAACACACGTCCAATGCTTTACCCGTTATTCTAGTTATTTTATATTTAATTAACATATAGGTAAATCGGTAAATTTTCTTTTACTATAGCCTCGCATGTTTTTATAAACACGTCTTTTTTGTCTCCGCAATTATGTATTATCGCCGATATTTCTTTTAATGGAATTTAGTACCGCTCAATTTTACTTTAGATTTTCTTGTTAATGGCGGTAACTGTGTATGCATTATATTTCAATATTTGTTTTAGCGCGCGTGTCTATAACCCTTGTTTCGTTTTCGCTATCTGAAACTGGTTTAATACAGTAATACTTGTAAGTTGTAGGTTATGTTTGAAAAGACTTTAAATTACCGGGGACGATTATATGTCTTTTACATTCGCTTTTGACCGTCTGTACAAAAAGACAATATTAAGTAATAACGCGTCAAGGCCCGCTTGACTGAAAATTATTATACAACGTTGTGTGTGTGTGTGTGTGTAATATCTTATCGTTATATGCATTTTGTCGTATTCAATATTTGTAACTTATTCTTATCCTTAATGGCTAATAATACAAGTAAAGAATTATGCATACAAGCATATTAAGATAATATTACAACTTTTTTTTTTGCATATTTATAAAACATATTTAGGAAAAGATTTAAATTAAGATGAAATTATAATAAAAAAAATTACAATTATAATTATTATAATAAAATATATAATAAAAAAAGGGTATAATAATAATATTACTAATGCGTACATATTCTCAAAATAATAATGAATATGTAACATAACTAAGAATTTATTACACTTTTTTTAGATAAATAGTATAATGATGTTAAGTAAAACATGTTATGTAAAAGGGTAATGGTATAATAGGTTAAATTTAATCGGTTCGAATCTCCTGATACTTTTGTTCTCGGATTTTATAGATTATATAACTGATTTAAGACGTCATGCAAGTACAACTTATTTATATTAAGTAATAATTTAGCAAGCTTATATTTTTGTTTTTTTTTACAACTTTTATACGAGTTTTGTCTGTTGTTTCCTTGAATGTAGCTGTAACTAGGAATCCATGCTAAAGCAATTTTTTACTTAGCAGATTTATTTAATTGTCTATTTTGAATAATATTTGATTGTGGTTGAATTTGTGCTAAGTGAGTTTCTGATGATCAGCTAATGTGGCTTGTCTTGGTTTGAAATATATTGAATATTTATTAATATAACAGTGTACATAGAACAGTGGTTATTCTTCTTTGACAAGTAATTTAAAAAAAAAAAACGCTATAAAGATCTAATGATGAAAAAAATATTTTGATCCTTCTAGAAGAGCTCTTAATAAATCTGTAGTTCTAGGTAAAGGATATTAATCTGCTTTGACACTATCATTTAGTTCTTTTTATGAAACTACAAGCCTATAAGATCCTTTTTCTTTTTTTTTTACTAAAAAGGCTAGAGCTGCAAATGTTAATATTATAGGACGAATAATATTCGCATCAAGTAATTTGTCAAGTTGTTTTTTTAATTCTTCACGTTGTTGTGGGGAAACTGTGAGTGCATTAAATTGAATGTCCGTATAATTTGGTTTTAATTTTAATTCGCAAGGATCTACATTAGCACATTTTATGCATGAAGTGTCAGTTGTAAAAAAGGTGAATGAATTTTTTTAATAATTTAACTACTTTTTTATGTTAATATATATCAAGATATTGGGATATATTTATTACACGGTTCCTTCATTATCCATAAGTATTTCTTTGTCGTAAATGTTCGAAATTATGTTTGGTATTTTTCTGTAAGTATTTACTGATTCAATATTATCGTTTATTATTTAGAGGTTTTTTGGGTATCTGTAAAGTCATTAAGAAGTGAACTATTATCGATATTATTATTTTTCTTTGTGTTATTTATCAATTGTTGTAAAAGCGGTATATAATTAATGACAATATGATTAGGTGGTACTTTATTTGATGGTTTATCTGTTCTTGTTCTGGGGACCCAATGCGTGTTTTTATTTACATTATACAAAACGATTACGAGCCGATTAATATAATTTTTCTTTTGATAGACAATTGCTGTTTTATTAGTGTCATTGTAAATATTATAAGTATCGTGATTATAATAATCAGCGATTGCGGCTAATTCATCATCAGACATTCAATAATTGGGCAGCTGTGTAATGTTTAATATTCGTAAGATATCGGCTATAGAAGTGATTTTATTTAATTTGTTATCATTCAAAGCATTACATATAGCATAAATGCCACAGTTTTCATCTCCTGTGACATTTTCTCCGGGTTTATAATTTTCAAAAACTGATTTTATTTTATTATTATCTTTTATATTAATGTCTATATTATAATCATCATTTAATTTTTTAATTTACTTATGTTACTCATATTGTTATTATTACTTTTATCATTTTCAAGATTATTAATAGGTGATTTTATTTTATCATTGGAATTATCGTTAATGTTATTTAATTTTTTAATTGTTTTATAAAAATGGTAATGGTCATGTTTTAAATGTATAACTTTTTGATGTTCTTGAGTTTTCTAATTTTTAGTTATGTGTGTTGTGTTTTATCTTTATGACAAATGAGAAAAAAATTTTTTTAAATATTTATCCATTATAATGTTGTTAAATACGTTTTGAAACCCTCGATCTATTTAATAGTAAAGTATGTTTCTGCAGTATTCAAATTAAATGCAATAAGCCGATGGTTAGATGTTACGTATTATTGTCTATGCGGCGTAAACGCGTACAGTAAATATTTTAATATAATTGTCGAGGAAAATTATATCTAAATTTTATTTTTACATAAAAATAATAACTATTAACTAAATCAATATATAATATATATACTATTATAATGGTTAACAAGCCAGATAAAAATTAATATTTATGACCTATTACACTATAGCAGAGTTAACTACTTACAGTAAAACGCTAAAATTCTTAAATGCGTATTGGAAAGAAAATAAAACAAATACGCGGGTATACGATTGTAGCTTTTTGAACGATAACCATATTACCACAATTTATTAATAATATACTTATAATTTGAACATTTCTAATTTTTTTTTTTTATTCTCATAACTCCAAGAGAATTGGTGTACCAGAATAATTAATTATGATTAATTATAAAATGATAAGAAATAATAAGAAAATTTAAAATTGTCCAAACGTCAAAACAAATATTAAAAATTTAATTAATATTATGAGTTATGATGATGGCATATGGTATGTAGGTATAAGACATGAGGAAAATGAAATACAACAATTGAGCCGTAGATTTTTATTAAATACATCTGTACTAGTACAAGGAATGAGAAACTTTATTCATAATAATACAATGAATGAAGAAATACAGGAATTAAATATACTTATAAAAACATTGCTAGTTACTACAGCAGAATGTGAACGGGGATTTAGTTTAATGTTTAATGAACATAATATGTTCAGATCTAAGATCTAAATTGACAATAAAAAATATAACAAATCTTATGTTTATCAATATAAATGGGCCACCTCTTAATACATGAACAAGGGCGGATCTAGCATGTATTTACGGTCGGGGCACTTTATAAAAAAAATTATATAATATAGATTTATCCCCCCACAAAAAAAAAACAATATGATAAATATTTATGTTTGTTAATATGTATTATTTTTTTCTAACTGGGGTGGCACTTGTACCCAGTGCCCCCCTAGATCCACCCTTGTATATGAAACCCAACCAAATATGTTGGAATTATAAGCTGGCTGTTGCAGCACAGATTGGCCGATGATAACTGTTCGAGGAGAGTGGAGCCATTAGAAAAACAAAGTGGAAAATTTTTTAAATTATAAATAAATACATTTGCTATAATGGAATTATATATTATTATGTATTTAAATATATTTATAATAATAGATAAATTTAAGTTAATTAGTATACGGGGGGTAGGGGGCAGAGCCCCCACGTATTACATATTTCTCAATTTAGGTGTATACCCAAAAAAATATTTACGATTACACCACTGTGTACAACTTGTATAAGGTATATTGACAACGAGTGTGCGCCGGGTGTATCGCAAGCGAAAATCATTCCGTTATATTTTATTACACCAAAAACACTTCGTTATAAATTCGTATAAAAAAAGCCAAGTTAAAAAAATTAAATTTAGTAATGATTAAATCTGTAATAACGTAAAAAATCGATATACAATAAAAATATGAGATTTATTCTTACTTTAAATATATGTTATATGTATGTGATTTAATCATATATTAATATCAATTTTGTACGTAATTACCTTCCTCCTGATCGTCGAAGGATTTTCGTTATTGTACACTGTATACAACCTGTATATCTAGTTTATAATATTACTATAATACCATATATTGTCAACATGCACCTTACCTGTTTCACTGGAATATGTGTATATATGTATATTGTATTTGTATATGTATATATATGTGCTGTGATGATGTAATGAGGTGATACAGGTAAAATAAGATCACTGGACGTGTATATCCAAATAAAAACAAGACTGACTTATTAATGTATAATAAGAACGGGTTTAGTAATCGCAAAACGGAAACGGATTCGAGAGATGTTTGTGAAAAGACGGGTGCACATGCACTGCCGAGGGAGACGACTTGATCAAGCCAGCCAGAGACGTAGGCGGCCCTATCAAAGGCCTCCACGTTTCCAAAGATCTGGCTTTATCCTTGGTTGCAGAGACCCTCATTAGGGCCATTCCTTGTCTTTGCCAGCATACGAGAAAAGTCACACGTCCTGCGATTTATTTTCACAGACACGTATGGCGTTTCTGTGTGACCTCGTAATATAAATCGTCCCCTTCATCACTGATAAAAGATTTTTATTGAAGTTTACCGTTATCTGCGCGCGGTAACTCGACCGTTACTAATTTATTATATTTTACCCTTTATGAAATGATTACATTTATGATATGAGCGCATATCATTACAAATCTTTAAAAGACATGATATTATATGAAAACTAATTAAAATGCCATTATTTTATAATACTACAACTACCTATGATGACAAATAAAATCAACTGTAAAGTTTCTAATTCCAAGTAAAATACTTAGTAGTTACTAATAAGTCAATTAAAGTATTGTTTATAAATTATTAATTACGAAAAATACTATATATAGTGATTACTTATTTGTATTTATTTAAATATACTTACACGTCCACGTCCTGCCAAGTATAGGTAATTAAACAATATGTTGACTAAGTATTTAACTTTAAAATTGATTTTATTTGTTGTCATACTCGTCATAGGTATTTGTAATATTATAAATGGCATTATACTTATTTTCCATATTATTTCACGTCTTTTAAACATTTAATCATTACTAAATTTAATTTTTTTTAACTTAACTTTTTTTACACAGAGTTATAACGAAGTATTTTTGGTGTGATATTATCTATTATTTTTATACAAAAGTTACGATTTCTTTTGACTATTAAGCCTGAAGATAAATTTTCATCATTTTTATAAATTAGTATATACCTAGAGTAATAATAATTATTACAATGGCCATACGGCGAACGCCGTGGGTCCGGCGTCATCCTCACTCATCGTACGTTGTCATCATCGCCGCCGCAGTAATGAGAATAGGAGGATGGATAAGCGGCGAATCGAGGGAATTATTAATTATTATTTATATATTTTAACATTTTATATAATATATATTATATTATACGATTATAATTTACGATATTTTAGTTGCGTAAGTAAAATCGGTCTTTAAAGTACTTAAAAATTTTTGGTTATAACTTCTAATAAGCTAGCTAAACAATCTGCTTGCAAGTCTCTCTGTTCCCATCTGCACAATATTTTTGATCAATTGATAACGTACGATAGGTACGACTGTATACGTTTAGCCGTTATGTAGAGCTGGCCGATGCATTAACAAAAATTAGCTCGGTATTTCAATGGTACAACTTGGTTTCCTATTATTATATACATTATTGGCTATATTACCTACACTATTTTTTTTTTTTTTTTTTACTTAGCTTTGCGCCACTACCGTCACGCTAGATAACAATACTTAATTATTATAACTATTAAATATATATAGACCTATTTTTTTTTATTGTAGATTCATCGTAAAAAAATCATTGTATATTTCCATACATTTCATATGGGTATACGGTATACCTATTTAATAGGTTATAAATAAAATAATATTTTAATATATAATATAGTAGGTACTTACTCATATAGAATGCTATATTCGTGTTAACATGACCTTTGTAATATGATGAGCAGGTTTTATTATAGTTTTTATTTTTTATCGGATAATCGCATATAACCTATAATTTATAGATTTTTAATTATTTTGACATGCATCTACTTGGTAGTTAATACTAGGTACTAAGTAAATAATTTTGAAAATAAAGAAATCACTCAAGACTATAATAATTTCATCAGCAGATATAATTAATATTTAATTGTATGTTTATATATAGCCATACAGGTACCTAAGAATTGAAAATATAATACAATGTACGTATTTCTTTGTACATTTTACAACCTATTTAATTCTACTGGAAGTCTTTAGTCAATTAACATTTGAAGTTCAAGTTGTTAGTGTTTTTAAGACTTATTATATAATATACTATATTCACTCGTAAAATAAATAAGTCTCTTTAAACAAGAAAAAATGTAATACAATATCCCATGATTATTGTTTTTAAATCTATAAAAATTATTAAAAATAAATATAAGTTCGATTTTTTTTTTTTTTTTTTAATGCATTTGATTTGAAGTTCAAATTTTTTCAAAATTTACAATGAAGTAAATTATAAATAACATTTACCTTATAGTAAAAAATTAATAAAATCTTCAATTTTTATAGCTAAGGTTTTAATATTTAATACAATGTTCTTCATAAATAGTTCATACCGAAACTAATAAATTTAAATAATATACAAACACAATTATTTTTTATAAACATTTGAAGAAGTTCAAATTCGGACGAAATTACCTACTATGTAAATGTAACTTAACGATGAATAACGATGTTAATTATTTTGTTATAAATCAAAAATATTATTCATGGAGATTTAAAACTTAAACGCGTACCTAAACTATTATATCACGTTTTTTTTTTACTATAAAATTTAAGGAATAATTGGTCAAAATATTCAACGATCTTAAAATATCCAAATGTATCCGTTTTTCCGAAAATAAGTGTATTACACTTTACTTTCAAATAAAATGTAAATATAATATATTATAGTACATAAATTACGTTAATAGTAATAATATTACAAAATATACTGCACACACATTACTCATTAGTCAAACAGCCAAAATATATAAAATAAATTGTTTTTATATTTACAGTATACACACAATAAAATAAAATATTAAATAATTTGCTAAAAAAATAACTGCACTATTAAAAATGTAGAAAAATCTTTTTAAAAATAGAAAATATTATTTTATTTTTAATAAAATTAATCCGTTTTCCGACAATAAGTGCATTACACTTTACTTTCTAATAAATAGAAACCGGATCAGCTCTTAGATATTTTCTATTATATTATACATTTTTTTATTTATACAATTTTATTTTTCTTGTCAAAATACTTAAAAATTATTTGAGCTAATTTTATTAGCAAGTTAAGTGTAATGCACTTATTTTCGGAAAAACGGATTAATTTTATTAGAAAATAAGATTATTTTATATTTTATTTCATATTATTTGACTATTTGACTAATGTGTGTGCAATATATTTTGTGATATTATTACTATTAGGTATTTAGGTAACGTAATTTATGTATTATAATATATTTATATTTTATTAGAAAGTAAAGTGTATAATGCACTTATTTTTGGTAAAACGGATACATTTGGATATATTGCCTGTGAATATTTTGACTGTTAGATATTTTGATTTGGATATTTTATAGATGTGAACAGAATAGGTAGTTGACATTTTTGTTTAGATTTTATCTTGAATTTATTAAAATGCTTATAGTATAACTTCTAGTATGGTTATACCATACCTAATCGATTTTGTTGAAGAAGTAATTTTTACCTAGATTGTCGTTATTTTTTTTAGTCTAATTTAATACTTAATAAAAATTATACAGTGCCGGATTAACGTATAGGCCAAGCAGGCCCGGGCCTAAGGGCGCCTTAATTTTAAATCACATAAAGGGCGCTGTCTATCGTCTATGATGTCCAGTACAAGTAACAAAAACATGAAATTGACGTTCTCTTGTAGTAGTTCTGACTAGAGTAAATAGTAATAACATTTTAAATATAAGTATATAGTAATAGTATTTTCAATATTATGCCATTCTTAGAATAACTACAATATGTATTTATAAAAATAAACATATCGTAATAAGCAAATATAGCAAATCAAGGAAATAATAAATTTACCATTACTTTAATTAATATTTAATATTACGATTTAGTTACAATAAATTGTAATTTTTAATTATAACACAAATAGGCAGCACATTATATCTGCTCCAAAAATCACTATTCCCCCCCAAAAATTTGGGTAATTATCAACAATTATATTATTGAAGTCAGATTTATGTGAATCAAAATTCATCCAAGTTATTCATTATTTAATTTTAACTGATATGTTATATTTTTATGGCTTTACAAGCATAGTGCATCGTATTTTCGTATAGGAATATGAATATTATAAGCCTTAAAATTCTAAACATCTAATTACAATTATTGTTTTTCTGAATTTTATATGATTTTTAATTTAACTAAATCATGGTAATATAAAATAAATTTTTCAAACAAGTTGTATAAGAAGTTTTTTATAAGTATATTAGGGCAAAATGTCCTTATTACTTGTTAATAAACAAAAATGTTTTTTAAGGGCGTTATATTATATGGGCCTAGGGGCGCCAAATCTCTTAATCTGGCACTAACCATAATAATCAATTATACTTTATACTTTATACTACAACGTAACTTTTGACAATCAGTAGATTGTTTAAGACTGCATGCAGATTGCAGAGCTTACCCATCTATAACCCAGGGTACACTATATATTCCGAACACCTCCGGCTGCGTAGGCAATGGGGGACGATCAGAGGCGTATTTATGATTTTGGCACCCTTATTCCCACCAAAAAAAGTTCGGCGCCCCTTTAAGAGACTTACTATTTGGCACCCGAGGAGATTTCCCCCTTCACCCCTCCCAAATACGCCTCTGGGAACGACTGGATACCCCTTCTATTTACTGTGGTTTCGCTAGATTTTGCACGTGAAACAGCGAAAAAACACAAATAGTTCACCATTCTATTATTATATAAATGAGTATGTATATAATTTAAAATAATTATAATAATTTTGATTAATTTTAAAAAATATAATTAATTATTATATTTATTGTACTCAAACAGTTTATACATAAATTAATAAGAACAATTTTTAGGTTTAAATTGCAAGTTAATTTTGTAACAAAGTCATAACCCATAGGTAATCCAAACAACCGGAACAACCACTCTCCCCAATTCTATTCAGATTACTGCGAAGCTACTGTATTGTAAAAATCTTATGAGAGAATACAAATAATATTCTTACTTTTAAGATTGATAATAAGTGAATTCATTATAATAATAAATAATATTAAATCTAAGAGTATACATTTGAAATTGCTAAACAAAAATTTGGTTGTTATCCATTACGTAAAATAGAAACAACATATTGATGGTTTCACGACAAAAGGGGACAAGCAACATAATATATATCAAGGTTTTCAAGAGAGTAAAAAAATGATTTTCACATATTTTATGATATTGACGTTTGGACCCCAAAAATGTCGCTTGGGCCCGTGTTTTTGAGTTCACATATTATAATAGTCGTTTGTATCCTAAATTTAAAAATTCGATAACTTATTATAAGATGATCACACGGATGTACCAGTGATACATTATGATAAATCTAAATTTCCAATAACCGATTATAACAAAAATGTTGCTTAGACCCTAATGTCACTTATCCCTTTTTGTCGTCTAACCATCAATATGTAGATGTAACATTCTCTTGAACAAAAATATATATTATTAATGGGAATATGCTACCTGTATTGCTATGTAATCTTGTACTACCTATGTTAATAATAAGCTATAAAACAGGGGTCGCTAACAAGTCAGCTACTTTTGAAATTTTAAGACCCTGGTGATCGACCTAGGACGAGATTTATTTGATGAGCAAAAAAAAAAAAAGTTGTTTCTTGGTTTTTTTCTGCAAGTTTTGAAAATTCTAGTATATAGTTAGTAATAGCTGCTTGTATACTTGAATCCAAATTAATGTTTGTAATTTTTGACCGATATGAATAGCAAATTACATTATCCAATTATTAATTACGCGATCGACCGATAATGGTAAAATTAATTTTTATAACAATCGACCTGTATTCCTAGAAAGATCGACTGGTTGGCGACCCCTGCTGTAAAATAAAGCATAAAAACGTTGCCTAACCTAACCATATAATTATTGATTTGTAACTACACAACACTGATTTCTTAGTACTATAACACCATATATAAAATAATAATAATTTACAAATTATCTAAGAAAAATAATTTTCATACTTTATTCAATTTGAATTATAGTAGTTTATTACATTAAACAACACATTTTTGTGTGTGTGTGTGTGTGTGTGTGTGTACATAAATTATGTAAAACATAGAAGTTGAAAATTAATTTTTTTTTTTTTAAATATATAATTGTGTTTTTGTCTTAGTTTATGATAACTTTCTTGGAGTCATGAATTCTTTGACATCATCATCTGTAATTTTGCTTCTGTTTGTTTGGTGTTCCTTCACAATTTTTGAAATAGATTCAATCAATATTTTTTTTAATTCTCCAGTTAACATATTTCCAGAAGTATAAGCCTATTAACATATTAAAACAATATGTTTATTTTTAATAAAACTATAATATAAATTCATTAATTATGTGCATTACTTTTTCAATTTTAGTTAATTCTTCATCACTTTCTAGAAAATGTTTTAAATACTGATATGATATATCCACATTACAATCACCGCCCTTTTCACGGTGTAATTCAACTGTTTCTCGACCTCCAGAAAATGCATACTTGTTGATCTGTTTATAAGAAATAATATAATGAATAAAAAAGAAAATATTTCAAAAAACTAAACTAACTTTATTTTTTATTTCCTTAGGAGTATCTTTCAAATAGATAGATGAATTCAAATCACTAGCTGACATTTTAGTGTCAGCTCCTTGTAAAGACGGTAAAAATGATGAATGTATTAAAGCTGGTTTTAAGTATCCAAGTTTAGGGGCAACATCTCTGGTCATTCGAAAATATGGATCCTGAAAAAAAATATTTTATCAAACAATTAATATAATAAGAGAATTAAATGTTATTCTTACCTGATCAATAGCACATGGAACTAAACAAGGAACTTTTTCATTTCCAAATATAAATGGAAATGTTGAAGACAAGCAAGGAGCAGCTTGAACAGCAGGGAATGCAATTTTTCCGATTACATCACTATCTCCAAATCCAAATATACCTTTTACTTGATTGAATGTAACACTTTTTTGAATTCTCAGTACATTAGCATAAAAAGACGGACATTCACTAAAATCATTTAATTATTTTTTTTAAATTATAATTTTTATTTATTTTAAACAAAAATATATTAATGCATTAGTTTAAATATTTCTAATACCCCATAAACTGTAAATCTGAAAATATAAATGTGTTCTTTTTGTCAAATCCACATGCTATTATATCTTTAGCATTTTCAACAGACAACACCTTTGCTTCTTCTAATGTTAAATCTTTCCATAAGTATTTTTCATCATCAGTCAACTGTATAACAAGAGGAACATTAAAAGCTTCTTGTAACCATCTGAAAACAATAAAATATTAGCTACTGCTATGCTCAGAAGAATTTAAAATAAAATAAATAAAAATCCTACTTTGTAAATATAAATGGTATTAAATGTCCAATATGTAGAGAGTTTGAAGAAGGTCCTCTTCCTGTATATAAATAAAAAGGTTTTCCTTGTTCATATAAATTTAAAATACTGTATAAATCTCGATGTGAAAAAAATATTCCTCTTTTAAGGAAATGGTGAACAGGTTTTTTAGTAACAGCCTCGATCCGCGAAATTAATTCGTCATCAATTTTACTACTACCAAATCTTCCTAAAAAAGAAAAAGAAAATATAACTACCTATTATTTGTAATTACAACATAAATGTGTAATAACAATCTATTAAATAGTTTTAATTTTCATTATTAAATTATACTTACAAACCTAAAAGTTAAGAATTGAAATAACAATTTATTATAAATATAATGTAATCCATGTACCTAATCTATAATAAATAATAATAAAATATAAGTAATAATATTGTATATATATGTATTTTATTAATTTAACACGTTTATTGTAATTTACTTTAAATTTTATTATTATATAATTAATAAGAAAAATACCTATTTGTTTATTATTATATGTAAACAAAAATAAATAAGTAGGTAAATTAACCAAAATTAACTAGAATTATTACTAATAATTAATAACTTATATAAAAATTTGTTTATTTAATAAAACTTGAACATTTAGCTTAAATGTAACTAATGTTAATGAAGTTAATATTAAATTATTTAAATAATAATATTATGTTTAAAAAACCATGGATCAAAATGATACAGTAATAAAAAAAAGAATATTTTTTTAGAATAGTTTAAGCTTAAAAATTAGAACAGGTTACAGATTAATAAAATAATAAGTATTGTTATAAGACATAGATATTAATCTATAATATTTGTTTAGTACTTAAATACAAACACAAATATAAAATCTTAGTATCTATATAAATAAATAGCTGTCCTTGTGTACTTTGTTGCCTGTATAAAATGCATTTGTGTCAAATTTGGTTGCCTAATATTAACATTTAATATAATAAATCATATTTTTGATTTTTTGATTTGGTACATAGATGATATTTCTGACATATCAATAAATAAATAATCAATAAATAGCATATAAAAAAATTAATTTTTGATTGTTTGGATGGTGTACTAAAAATAATTTTTTTAAAGTACCTATTCATCAAAGTTTCTATCAATTATTTTAATCAAAAATTTTAATTTCATCCACGACTGTTGCGTAGGAAGACGACTGTGCTACTAAAGAAAAATATTTTTGAATATTCGTCTATACTCTATAGTCAGCGCATGCCGATATATCAATGTATCTGCATGTTTTTCTCGGAATTAATTGACTAATATTTTTAATTACAATAAAATATAGCTTATGTCACTCAGAAATAATGTAGCTTTTTCCTGGGGAAAGAATTTTCTAAATTGGTTAAGCAGTCATTTAATAAATTTTGAAGAGACGTTATACTCGCATGTGTTTTATCTGTCTTATTAATGTTCATCATAGCAAATTTGTGTTCAATAGAACACATTTTATGTTGTTACCTTTAATAATGCAGTCAATTTACCTATTATCAAACTTAAAAGTAAGAATATTATGTATGGCATGTCCTAATACTCAATTTCAAAGGAAACAACATGAAATGTGTTCTGCTGAACGCAAATTTACCATGATGTATGTTACAACAGAGAAAACACATGTGGGTATAACATCCTCTTAAATTAAATAATTAGGAAAAAATAAAAATTGCATATTATCTACCATGAAAATATCTAATGTCCCGGCGAGTCAATTAACGATAGTTGTATACAATAGTAAAGTGTATCCATGTTGAGGACAATGAATAAATCAACAAAAATGTAAAATGTATTCCTAGTATAAAGCAATATATGTATTAATCCATATAACAACTTACGATAAAAATGATAAAATATTGCGAAAATATAATTATTGTTATGGGGAAAGAAAAGTAATAAAATAATAATAATTGCTTACTGATGAGTTTGTCATAGTCGATTCCTGTTTTGTTCTTTGAAGAAACATTCCACGGGTTTACCACATCATCTTCGTTGTTGACTTCTTTAGATTGCAATGACAAGTTTTCCAAGGATGAAGCCATTTTCAAACGTAAGTAAAACGTAATATATTAATATGTAATTACTAGGAAATCAAAACCGCTATTCTGTACAAATAATTGTTGGTTATGCATCATTATACACAATAATTATTATAGGAAAGTTATCAGTTATCGGTTATCAGTTGTTATTATAAACGACGTGGATCCCGTGGAGGCATAAAATATTTGATATTTATTTAGCCATGCGTGGAGGTATGTAACGGTTATA
The DNA here is from genome assembly GCF_003676215.2 of Rhopalosiphum maidis. NCBI lineage: Eukaryota > Metazoa > Arthropoda > Insecta > Hemiptera > Aphididae > Rhopalosiphum > Rhopalosiphum maidis. The sequence goes on along the minus strand of NC_040879.1, from coordinate 35,251,591 downwards.
ACTTATAACCATTGATATTAAACATGAAAAAGGCGGGCCAAATTGGATACCACTCTGCTGTATAATACTTGATGTAGAGTGACTGAGTGAGTATAATGAGTGTGTTAAAATTGAATTCAATTATCATTAATTGTATACGAAAAACGATTCCGAACGGAAATAGTCTACAATATCATCAGACGGTAGACACTAAGTAAGTAAATATACGGAAGCGTTAAAGGGCCAACCTTATTTTTTTTATCTCATTATTATAGATTATCACAACTCATAATTATCAATTAAAACTCGTAATTATTACATAACGCAACTCAAAATTACGCGTTGACACAAGTCATTATTATGCATTATCACAACTCATTATTATGAATTAGAAATTAGAATTCGTATAATAGAAAAATTTTGGAAATGGGATTTGTGGGCGCTATGGTACTACGATGTAAGCTTTACTGTTTAAATACTTAATTAGAAGAGGATATTAAACAAACCCCGAGTCGAAAACCAGTTAGGCCTAAAAAGTAAAAATATAGTATAAAATAATTAATAATAATGAAGGAATTGCACATCGTAAATTGGGAAATGACCCAGAACTGAGAACTAAGAACTGAGTACCTAACACCCCCAGCTTATTTTGAACTAAAAATATTTTTTAAAGTGTAATTTTGAGTTTATAAGAACGAGTTTAATAAGTATGCACAAACGCCATAGATGTACGTACTTACATATTATATATATATATATATATATATATATATATTAGATATTTGGGTTTGTAATGTTAGTACAATATATACAATATAAAAAATATACATTTATATATATATATGTTATATATTTATAAAATTATAACGCATTTGGATTTTGGAAACGGGACCTAAACATCATAAGCTATCACCTATCGACTTGTCAATATTTAATTTATATAATTTCTTTTTACAATTTGGTCAACAAAAATGCTCTTTTAGTAGTGATGTTTTACAATGTTTTAGAAACTTCTTATGAAAGTTTAAAAGCATAAATTATGATATGACTGGGCCTTTACAAATTAATTCAAGATGCAATAACCATACCAAACTCATCAGCAACACGTGAAAGATCATTTTCGACAATGCGCCGCACGATTTGGTTACGCACCATGTATCAAGTATAATCACAATTTAAGATAATTATCCAAAATAACTATCTTAAATCGTGAGTATGATGCAGAGTAGATTTATTAATCTTTCGTTTTTATAAATAGGAAGAACTAACCAATGGATGAAAAAATGAATTTGTAATTGATAAGTTCGTAAAAAAATCAAGAAAATTAAATTTAAAATAATTTATTTTTAATTTGTAATCCTTTTTAGTTTTTCTTTATCGGCTATACCTATAGTAATATTAAACCATATTATTTTATACAGATTTATACTTACATACATATTTATAATTATATTTTATATTTATGAATATAGACCTATTATTAATAATTAATATAATAAAATTAAAATCGTTGTTCGTTGATTTCATATTTTAAAGGAAAGTATGTCGGTTATATTGAACAAAAAAAGATTGTTCATTGAAAATTAGATTTACTGCAGAATACTTCGATTTTTTTTTTAATGTAGTAATTTATTACTAGGTACATTACACTTTACACTATATAACATTTTAGCACATTTTCGGCGAACAAGAGATAACTTTTTAATTTTCTCTTAATTGAGTTCCATATTAAAATAGTTTTTAATAGTTTTGTTTAAATCCATGGTAAAGTAGTAAGTAATATGACTGGCAACAATTTGAATCGATTATAAAATTTAAAAGCACCCACAAACCCCATTTCTAAAATTTTTCTATTTTACGAATTCTAATTTATAATTTATAATAATGAGTTTTGATAATCCATAATAATGACTTGTGTCAACGCGTAATTTTGAGTTGCGTTATATGACAATTACGAGTTTTAATTGATAATAATGAACTATGATAATTTATAATAATGAGATAAAAAAAAAGTGGGTATCGCTCTGCTGTATAGTAGAGATGGAGAGTAGGTCACTGGTCACTATAATGGATGTGTTAAATTTGAATGCAATGACGGGTATCATTGTACACGAAAAACGATTCTGAACGGAGTTGATTTGTCAGTTAATGATAATTAGTTGGATATATTAAATTATTACTTATGTTTAAATTGTAATATATCGTTATTTAACGCGATTTCGTAAGAAATTAAATTTCATACGCTCATAAAATATTTTCTGTATTGACGCTGGAATTTTTTTTTACAGTTACTTGAAGGAAAACTTATGGATAACCGTGTATTGGATTTTTGAACCTTAAGTATAAATCACAAAAATTTTATGAATTTTCAACTTCAAAATTCCTAGCAAATTTTCGCGATTTTGATATATTTATTATATCCGTTATTTTTTCAGGGTTTTTCCCGACGCTTTTGAAAACTACTGTACATTTTTTATGAATTTTCCTATTCTAATAGAGGCTGAAGTCAAAAATCGAGGCATTATTACTACTCCAAAACATGATGACACACAAAAATAAAAAAAAAAACACATCATTGTAAAACCAATGCATTCATCACTCTGTTCAGAATCTAAAACATAAGATTAGCCCTTCAACGCTTCCGTATAAATACATATATATTTATATATCTTTTTTCGTGTTAAATTAATTTTTATTACTAGGATTCGGGACTTATAGCACTAAATATGCGATTATATTAAATAATCCGAAAAACTTAAAAATGAAAAAAAAATCACTTAAAAATATTAACAAAAAAGATTTATTTCATATAAATATAAAAAAAAATTGTAATTTATATATAATTATTAATTAATAAATTTAAAAAATAAAAATAAAATCTTTAAAAATATGATTTTGAATGTTCTGAAAAAAATACACATTTATATAGTATAGGTAGTAAATATTTATTAAAAATTTGTTGTTGTTAATAAAATGTTTATCTTTATGATTGTATTGAACTATAAGGTGTTTTCGAACTAAAAGGCTCTTCTATTATCGGCTAGAATACACTTTATGCTGAAAATGAACGTTCCACGTCAACGGAAGTAGGTAGAAAATATAAGAGCATCGAACTTACTTGAAAAATACTACATTATTACATGTTAGATCTTCTGCTATTGAACTAAGGTCCATGGACTCTCCTACGATGATGATTTTAAATATTTGTTTTAAACCATTTAAACCTTGGTTTTTTTCGATACTGCAATTCCATATTATATAACCCATGTAAATTACATCATTTCTGTAATTTGTTTACTGTACAGGATAAAGAACATATTATTAATGAATAAAAAATAAAGTAGGTAGGTACTTAGAAGATTTGAAACTTTAAAAACGTAAATACTAAAAAGTAAAATTATTTAAACATAAATAAAAAATATCCATAATATTATTATTTACGTAAAAATTGAACATAACCGCAATTGTTTATCAGACATTCGAAGCAGTGGTGACCTTTTAAAACCACGGCTTTAGATTTAAAGCCGTGTTTAAAAATAAACTAATTAATAATTTATTATCCTTATTTATAAAATATGATAATATTAATACAGCGAATTTTGTATTGTTTTTTGGCTTTTTTATGCTTTTTGAAAGCAATTTATTTAACTACTAGAAAATTTATTACACTTGGATCTACATAAAATTCTCTATCGATAAACTTTAGATTTCATCCATTTCTCGTTTTCCATGTGAGAGTAATCTCATCCACAAACGGACAAGGACAAAAGTTTTACTAAAAAATTAGAAAATATAATATTACACTTGTCATTTTGTAATTTACCATACCTATTGTTTAGCGTTAGTACATTTTGAGACTTGTCATATTAGTATTATACATTCACAACATTATACATTTAATTATAAGCATTTTCGAGGCGTATAAATCGTTAATTTTGATGATTGAAATTCAAAGTTCATCAGTTATATGAACAATTATTGATATTTATTAACTGTATTAATATCCCGTTCCAGTCAGATCTTCTGATCTTGTCCAGTTGTTTAATTGTTTGGTAGTGGGTTCTTATTCTTAAAAGAATAAATTTGATTAAAAGTTGATAAATTTATTTATTGATTGAGTCAAGTACTGAATAGTTCATAAAGCTTACTTAATTAAGAATCATAAAATATAGTGTTAGAGTAAAACGACTTATTAAAAATCTAACGATTAAAATTTAACAATTTAATGCAAATATACAATAACAATACTAATAATAGTACTCATAGATAAAATGATGAAACACACTACGAAATTAAGAATATTTAAGCTTTTGAAAAAGTATTTAAAGTCTAACTATTGTAATTTTTACGTATAATAAGTAATGTAGTTGTTTTATTTACATCGAATATTATATGATTTTGACGTTTGCGAATACATTTTGTACTAAGTCGTAATTTTTCACAGTTTTTTGTTGATTTTGTTAATTAAAATTTAGAAAGTTCAGTATAATTATACCGTTTAGGGCAATGTTAATCTTTTATAACTGAAAAATATAATTAATTACTTCGACGCCAGATTCATTAAAAAAATTGTCTTAAGTAATGTTGAATATACAGACATGCAGTAAGTAAATAAAATAAATATTTAAAAAAGTTTTATATTGTATAACATAACTTTTCTAAAACTTTGCATTCTACAAATGGTTATTTTAACACATGATAAAAAATGTTGTTATTAATCTATTAACCTATTAATTAAATTAATCTATAGATTTTGAGATTCAGCTTGAAACACTAACCTTTTTAATATTGGTCGTATCGTCTCGAAATCTTTGAGGTTCATCGCCGTGACACCTCGAAATCAAATTTCTGTTTTAAAAAATGTTAAATTTCAATTTTAAAATTAAAATATTACTAAAACCTAATTACCCGCCAATTTTTTTTTTTTTAACTTCACATTTAAGTCACCACTTACCGTCTAAATAATTGATTTGAAAAACTTTTACTAATTGGAAGATCATCTAGGGACGCATCTGTGTCGATCCTTGAATATTTTATCTAAATGGGGCAAGTATTAAAAGATTTAGTTTTGGAGTTAGATTTTTGATAACGTAATAACTAATAATAAATTGAATTTTTGGACAAAAATTCATGAAAAAATAAGAATTTGGACAGTTACACTGTTACACAATTATAAATGAGTAGGCAGTTTTTTTATATTATGCAATGGTTTGTGAGGAGAAATTTCGAAAATATTGAACGTGCGGTAGGGTTGCCTTACAAAACATCTTCGAATCTGTATGCCAATATAATAAAATACATAATGCGTTCACTTTCACTATTTGAGGTGTATTGTATGATAAAATAATTTATAAAACAAATTGTTTCATAGAGATAGAATAATAGAATAATCAGCAAATATTTTATATTTTAAGGATAATTAAATTGTATAGAACTTGCCTATATAATTACCTTCTATTGATGAAAGAAAGAATCTGACAACCTGGCAAAATTAATTAAGCATATGAATATATGATGATCACTAATGTTATTGAAATATAAAAACATAGATCACAAAAGTCCATAAAACATGGTTTTTTTTATGAGTAGGTATTATAAGTATATATTTTGATATGAATCAAAATCACAAAAAAAAAAAACTATTTTGTAATTCATAGTTGTGTTACTTGTATTTTTATGTTTTGAAAATTGTATACATGACGTTTTATAAGTAGTTGTATTTCGTAAAATAGAAATCATAAAATCTAAGTATGTACAAAGACAATTATTTGTTCTACACACTACACATTTGAAGTTCAAACTCGGTCAAAATCATATAACTAAACAAAGATAACTAATGAATTTTTTTTATATTTAAAAAAATATTTGCAGGACTCTAAAACTTTAAGAAACTATTATTATATTATATACATTTAATGGCTTTTTCAAATGTATTTTTTTATTTTACAAAAATGAATTTAACCTAATGCTGTACTAATGCCATAATAATATAATTTACTTTATTCAAAATAATTCCATCAAACCTACTTAGTGATAATAAAGCCTGATAGAAAATATTTATTCAAAACTGCTTTTCCAATATAATGATTTTATTTTATTGAATTTAAATGTTCCAATAACGTTGCACAAAATCACAATTTCAATCAGAATCTTTTATTCCATTTATAAGGTTGGATGTTAAAATTCATATCTCAGCATGCCCTAAAAGATCTGATGTTTTGCCAAATAAAAAAAAAATGGTAAGCAATGATAGATAGTACAAATCTACCGGAATGTTGTGTTGAATTTCAATGTAAAATAAATGTAAAGAAACAATACACTTGTACAGGCAACTTAAATTTGGTGCTTTTCAATAAGAAAAAAAATATGAGTTTGTAATATTTCTATATATTAATATGTAATATAATGTTTTACAGTGTTTATGAAGTATCAGCTTAAATGAAATACACGAATGTTAATAATGGAAAGTAAGAATCATTTTCATAATCTAGTGGTCAAGGTTTCAACACACTAACATGAGAATAGAGTGTTTAAAGAGCAGTTAAAAAAAAAATGAATTAGTAATATTTGTCTAAATTACAAAGTAGAATCATGTTATATAATGTTCATGAAGTATCAGCTTAAATGTAATACATGAATTTTAATAATGGAAAATAACAATCATTATATTAATCTATTGGTCAGGGTTTCATGACACTAACTATATGTTGCACTACTATTCATTGACTATCAATTACATTCAATAACCATTACATGTACATTGCATAATACCATTATGATTATCAGTATCTTCTGATCCATTTTCAACGAAGGATGTTGTAACATTCACTCCCAAATGGTAGAAATGTGAATTCATGTCTCAGCATGCCTGCAGTGATTTGCTGTACTTCCATCTAAAAAAATGTATTCAGTTAAATATGTTTTACAGTAAGGAGGACAAAATGTCACTAATACGAGCAATTAGGAGAAAGAAAATTTGTACATGACAACCAGTACGTGGAAAACACTGAAGAATTCAGAAATGGAAAAAATCTAACAAAAACTAACAGTGAAACTTTATTCTTATTACAAAATAATTGAAATTTGACAATCAACAGTTGAAACTTAAATGCAAATACGAATGTAAAACTGCAAATGGATATGAAACATAAACATATTAATAACAGATGATAAGAAATTACAGTTTTGATAAGCCATAAAAGATAGTACGTATTTACTAGTACGCATAAACTAAACAATACACTTGTACAATAAATTTATATTGGTTTTGTTTAATCTATAAAATGCCATCACCATACTTCGAAAATATATCTTAGTTGAATAAAATAATATCAAGTCATTATCGAATAAGAGTACCGTAATCCATCTATTTAAACTGGACAATTAAAATTAAAATACTTTGTGTAATGGTTTGATAAAACGTAATAATGAAACAAACGTAGTTCAAGTGAAAAGATTTTTGAAGCAAAGGTAAATTATAAAGAATAAAAATTATAAGCTCAATTTGTTTACCAATACTATATTCAGATATTTAACAAATTTCAATTGTTACACTACTATAAATTTACTATCAATTACATTCAATACTCATTACACGTATATTGCACAAAACATTATAATTATCAGAATATTCTAATCCGTTTTTGATGTAGGATGTTGAAAATTTCCCAGGTGGCTAAAATGTTAATTCATGGGTCAACATGACCAGAGTGATCTGCTATACTGCCATCTAAAAAAAAAGTAGTCAGTTAAATATGTATAATTGTTTGAGAAAAAACAAAAATGTTGAGTAATTATAAATAGTACAAATCTACCAGATTGTCGTGTTGTATATCAAAGTAAAATAAATGTAAAGAAACAATACACTTGTACAGGGACAACCTAAATTTGGTGCTTTTCAATTAGAAAAAAAATATGAGTTTATAATATTTCTATATATTAATATGTAAGAAAAAGTTATACAGTGTTTATACAGTATCAGCTTAAATGAAATACATGAATGTTAATAATGGATAATAAGAATCATTTTCATAATCTAGTGGACAAGGTTTCAACACACTAACATGAGAATAGAGTGATTAAAGGGCAGTTAAATATTTGAATTAGTAATATACGTCAAAATTATCATAAAAAAACAAGTTTTATAGAGTTTATGAAGAATTGGCTTAAATGAAATGTATGAAAGTAATAAATGCTAAATAAGAAACATATTCTTTATCTAGTGGTCAAGGTTTTAAAAGATTAACTTGTGACTTGACAGTTCTATAAACATTCAAAAATAGGAATTTATAATTCTCTTTAAAATTATCATATAAAATCATGTTTTATAGTGTTTATGAAGTATCAGCTTAAATGAAATTTATGAAATGCTAATTAATGCTAAATAAGAATCGTTTACTTAATTCATTGGTCTTGGTTTCATGATACTAAATTTTTTTTTCAGTAATATTAAGTTGCTACCAATTATATTCAATAACCATTACACACACATTGCATAAATCCATTATTATTATCAATATCTTCTAGTTTATTTTCAAAAAAAGATGTTGATACTTTCCCAAAGTGGTATGAATGCAAATTTCTGTCTCAGCAAGCCTTGGGTGAACTGCTGCACTGCAATCTGAAAAAATGTAGTCAGTTAAATTTGTAAGATTGGTGGAGAATTAATTGAGAAATGAGTGTTTCATAATCAGTTTAAAATATGAATTTAAAACACGAGTCAAAATTATCATTTAAAAGCATGTTTATAGTGTTTATGAAGTATCAGCATCAATGAAATACATGGAAGTTAATAAAGTTAAATAAGAATCATTTACTTAATCCAATGGTGTTGGTTTCATGTCAATTAATTGAGAATTGAGTGTTTCATAAGCCATAAGAAATTTGAATTTGTAATATACTCCAAAATTATCATATAAAAACAAGTTTTATAGAGTTTATGAAACATTGGCATAAATGAAATGTATGATAGTTATTAATGCTAAATTAGAACCATTTTCTCAATCTAGTGGTCAAGGTTTCAAGATACTAACATGAGAATTGAGTATTTTATAAGCAATTAAAAAAATGAATTTGTAAAATACGCCAAATTTACCATATAAAAACATGTTTTATAGTGTTTATGAAGTATTGGCTTATATGTAATGTATGAAAGTAATTAATGCTAAATCAGATCCAATTTCTCTTTCTAGTGGTCAAGGTTTCAAGATACTAACATGAGAATTGAGTATTTTATAAGCAATTTAAAAAAATGAATTTGTAAAATACGCCAAATTTACCATATAAAAACATGTTTTATAGTGTTTATGAAGTATAGGCTTATATGTAATGTATGACAGTAATTAATGCTAAATAAGAAACATATTCTCTTTCTAGTGGTCAAGGTTTCAAGATACTGACATGAGCATTGAGTATTTTATAAGCAATTTAAAAAAATGAATTTGTAAAATACGCCAAATTTACCATATAAAAACATGTTTTATAGTGTTTATGAAGTATAGGCTTATATGTAATGTATGACAGTAATTAATGCTAAATAAGAAACATATTCTCTTTCTAGTGGTCAAGGTTTCAAGATACTAACATGAGAATTGAGTATTTTATAAGCAATTAAAAAAATGAATTTGTAAAATACGTCAAATTTACCATATAGAAACATGTTTTATAGAGTTTATGAAACATTGGCTTAAATGTAATGTATGAGAGTAATTAATACTAAATAAGAAACATATTTTCTTTCTAGTGGTCAAGGTTTCAAGGTACTAACATGAGAATTGAGTATTTTATAAGCCATAAAAAATTTGAATTTGTAATTTACATTAAAATTATCATATAAAAACATGTTTTATAGAGTTTATGAAACATTGACTTAAATGTAATGTTTGAAAATAATTAATGTTAAATAAGAAACATATTCTCTTTCTAGGCGTCAAGGTTTCAAGATACTGACATGAGAATTGAGTATTTTATAAGCAATTTAAAAAAATTAATTTGTAAAATACCCCAAATTTACCATATAAAAACATGTTTTATAGTGTTTATGAAGTATAGGCTTATATGTAATGTATGACAGTAATTAATGCTAAATAAGAAACATATTCTCTTTCTAGTGGTCAAGGTTTCAAGATACTAACATGAGAATTGAGTATTTTATAAGCAATTTAAAAAAATGAATTTGTAAAATACGCCAAATTTACCATATAAAAACATGTTTTATAGTGTTTATGAAGTATAGGCTTATATGTAATGTATGACAGTAATTAATGCTAAATAAGAAACATATTCTCTTTCTAGTGGTCAAGGTTTCAAGATACTAACATGAGAATTGAGTATTTTATAAGCAATTAAAAAAATGAATTTGTAAAATACCCCAAATTTACCATATAAAAACATGTTTTATAGTGTTTATGAAGTATTGGCTTATATGTAATGTAAGAAAGTAATTAATGCTAAATAAGAAACATATTCTCTTTCTAGTGGTCAAGGTTTCAAGATACTAACATGAGAATTGAGTATTTCATAAGCCATAAAAAATTTGAATTTGTAATTTACGTTAAAATTATCATATAAAAACATGTTTTATAGTGTTTATGAAGTATCAGCATCAACAAAAATACATGGAAGTTAATAATGCTAAATAAGAATCATTTACTTAATTCATTGGTCTTGGTTACATGATACTAATTTTTTGTTTCACTAGTATTAATTTGCTATCAATTAAATTCAATAACTATTACACACACATTGCATAAATCCAATATTATTATCAATATCTTCTAGTTTATTTTCAAAATAAGATGTTGATGTTTTCCAAAGTGGTATAAATGCAAATTCCTGTCTCAGCAAGCCTTGAGTTAACTGCTGCACTGCAATCTGAAAAAAATGTAGTCAGTTAAATATGTAAAATTAATTGAGAATTAATTGAGAATTGAGTGTTTCATAAGCAGTTAAAAATATGAATTTATAACACGAGTCAAAATTATCATATAAAAGCATGTTTATAGTGTTTATGAAGTATCAGCATCAATGAAATACATGAAAGTTAATAATGCTAAAAAAGAATCATTTACTTAATCCAATTGTCACTACTACACACCATAAGGAGAACGAAAATAATTCTAAAACAACTAGTGCGTGGAAAACACTGGATAATTTAGAAATTGAAACAATCAAAACAAAAACTAACAGACAACCTTCATTTTTAATACAAAATAATTGAAAACTATTTACAGTTGAAACTTAAACACAAGTACGAATGTAAAACTGTAAAAAGATACGAAATTTAAGCATAAGCAGATGATAACAAATAATAATTATGATAAGCCATCAAAGATTGTACAAATTAACAGAATGTTTTGTACTTTTAAAAAAGAATACACTTGTACAATAACTGAAAAATACCCCTTTACCATATGAATTTGATGATAATTTTTCAATGATAAATTTAAATCATTTTCTTAATGCATTGGTCGAGGATCAGGACACTGACTTGTGTTAACTTCGGCCGTAAAATATGAACAATTCGTTGATATTATAAATATTCTTTCGTAAATGTACAAGACATTCGGTCAAAAGCCTAATAAATATACCGCCCCACTCCGGTGAGCAGTGGAACGGTGAACGGCTCACAACCAACTAGATTCTTCCTGTGGCAGGTCAGTCGTCGACCATGGTATGGGGAACCTCCCCCCCTCTGTTGGTGTTAATATCGACTTAATGATTAATTCTTCTATAAACGGTTGAAAATGTGAATTTGTAATTTTTGTCAAAATTATCATTTATATATAGTCTAAATAAAAGATTTTTATAGCATAGGTAAATAAGAAGAATAAAAATTACAAGCTAAAAGTGTTTACTAATCTTTTATTCATATGTATAACAAATAACAATTGTTTCACAACTAATAATTTATTATCAATTATATTCAATAACCATTACACACACATTGCATAAATCCAATATTATTATCAGTATCTTCTAGTTTATTTTCAAAATAAGATGTTGATACTTTCCCAAAGTGGTATGAATGCAAATTTCTGTCTCAGCAAGCCTTGGGTGAAATGCTGCTTTGCAATCTGAAAAAAATGTAGTCAGTTAAATTTGTAAGATTGGTGGAGAATTAATTGAGAAATGAGTGTTTCATAAGCAGTTTAAAAAATATGAATTTAAAACACGAGTCAAAATTATCATTTAAAAGCATGTTTATAGTGTTTATGAAGTATCAGCATCAATGAAATACATGGAAGTTAATAAAGTTAAATAAGAATCATTTACTTAATCCAATGGTGTTGGTTTCATGTCAATTAATTGAGAATTGAGTGTTTCATAAGCCATAAGAAATTTGAATTTGTAATATACTCCAAAATTATCATATAAAAACAAGTTTTATAGAGTTTATGAAACATTGGCATAAATGAAATGTATGATAGTTATTAATGCTAAATTAGAACCATTTTCTCAATCTAGTGGTCAAGGTTTCAAGATACTAACATGAGAATTGAGTATTTTATAAGCAATTAAAAAAATGAATTTGTAAAATACGCCAAATTTACCATATAAAAACATGTTTTATAGTGTTTATGAAGTATTGGCTTATATGTAATGTATGAAAGTAATTAATGCTAAATCAGATCCAATTTCTCTTTCTAGTGGTCAAGGTTTCAAGATACTGACATGAGCATTGAGTATTTTATAAGCAATTTAAAAAAATGAATTTGTAAAATACGCCAAATTTACCATATAAAAACATGTTTTATAGTGTTTATGAAGTATAGGCTTATATGTAATGTATGAGAGTAATTAATACTAAATAAGAAACATATTTTCTTTCTAGTGGTCAAGGTTTCAAGGTACTAACATGAGAATTGAGTATTTTATAAGCCATAAAAAATTTGAATTTGTAATTTACATTAAAATTATCATATAAAAACATGTTTTATAAGT